>NW_008338996.1:7445736-7459714 GCF_000622305.1 Nannospalax galili | reverse complement strand
TTTTGAGGCAGGGTCTCCCTGTAGCCCCAGCTGTCCTGGAACTCACTATGTAGACCAGGCTGGCCTCGAACTCCCCAGAGATCTGCCTGTCTCTGCCTCCCAAGTGCTGGGACTACAGGCAAGCCCTGTAAGACATAAAATTGAATGAGTTTTTAACCTTTAAAAAAGATCTCCAGTTCATTTTAAAATATACTGTTTCTTACAAAATACTCATTGTTTTTGCTACTAACACTGAGATGTTGGCACATGGGTCTCTAATCTGTATGTGTCTGATTATTACTACTCATAATCGGTTGCACTCAGATCCTTGGCACATGTGTATGTCTAAAAAGCCATCAGGTAGATTTCAGTGGTAATTTTTATCGCCTCTACTAATTAAGATGATGTAAATTTTTATGCTTCCTCCTCAAATATAATACATTTTTAAAAATTTGTTGATTTGTGTGTGTGTGTGTGTGTGTGTGTGTGTGTGTGTGTGTGTGTGTGTGTGTGTGTGTGTGTGTGTGTGTGTGTGTGTGTGTATATCACACAGAACATCCCAAACCATCTTATTCAACACTATACCCACTTCCCAGATGGCACCCTCCCATAGCCTCTCTCCCCCCACTAGAGCCCTTATACTCTGTCATCCCTGCTACTGTCCACTGTGTTGTTGACACACCAGCCATTCCCCACTACTTGTCTGTCTGGTGAATCTAGTCAGTCTATCTAGAGGTCTTTGTTTTAGGAAGCTCAGCTGTTCCTAATCTAGCAGCAATCAGTTGTCAATATTCCTTTAGATTGGGGTCTGCTATTCTTTTTCCCAGTTGTATGCTGGGTTACTATCTGGGAGTCCCTTGGGCCACCCTGGCCAACAACTCAAAAGAAGGTATCTCCTATCTGGCATTGTTGTCTTTTATATAGCCTTCAGCTACACATATGGACTCTTAAAAATTATATTGGCCCCTTAATCTTTGGTTATATTTTCCTTTTGACTGGCCCCTTTAATCTTTGGTTATACTTTCCTTTTTGGTGTTTAAGGTCATAGAGTTGGCCAAGATAAAACAATTTATTTTTACTCTTAATGCCATTTGAGGATCTGTTCCTCAGGGGTCACATGGGCTTGGGAGGAGCCCCTGGCTCCTTTCTTTTACCAGTTCTGCCTAGGCGAAGATAAGTCAAAGGTCCTACTCAACCATAGATAAGTCAAAGGTCCTGCTCAACCACGGCTGGCTTCACTTGGAAGCATGGAGAGGTTTCATTATCTTAAAAAGATGTGTAATGTGGTTGAAAATGAAATCATTCCTAAGTTATCTTTTTTTTCTTTCTACAGGTGACCCACCACAGTTACAGGACATTTTGGGAGATGCTCATAGTCCCTTAGAACTAGTTGACCTAGAAGGGCAAGGAAAAAAACTGTCCTTTAAGTCCTCTGACAAAATTAGTATAGGCCTCAAAGTATGTCTGTTAAACATCCAAGAAGGTTAGTTCCACCAGTCTGGTACTTTTAATTACTGTGTGTCATGTAGATAAATCTTGGACAAAGACCAATTGTTCTCAGATAAACCTTACCTAGACATATATTTCTTGATCTGGTATGTATAAATTGTCAGTAGGTTGTTGGACTAATGTGGTTCCCTCTGGTTTTTAAAAGTAGCTAGACATTATTTATCTCTCACATTGTCTAACCCCTCCATCATGGTTATCAACCTGCTTTCTTATATAACACAGATCAACCTGCCCAGGGGTGGCACTACCCACAGTGGGCTGCCCCCACCCCCATCTCTCAGAAATCAAGAAAATGCCCCACAGATATGGCTACAGGCCAGTCCAATGAAGGCAATTCCCCAATTGAGGCTCCCTCAACTCAGGTGTGTCAAGTTGACACTAAAGCTATACAGCACAGGGTAGTCTTCACTCCTCAGTTAACTCTCTGTAAAAATATACTCCAAGACATGCCTATGGATGTATCTCCCAGGTAATTCCAAATCCAGTCAAGTTAAAAATGAAGATTAACCATCATAGATGCCCATACTGTTTGATGAGAGTTCATTTGAGGTGTTTCAAAAAGGACAAGGCTTAAACAGCTACATAATATAGCTTGGAACAAGGAGACACACAAGCTTGAATCCTTCCTTGGCCTCATTTAGGTGTAGGCTATGGTGTTACAGAGCCTGTTCCCTGCCCTTGGTGTGGTCCTTGTTGATAACCACAATGTAGCATCTCAGATTAAAGGGAAATAGGTAAAGCTGCTTTCCTGTTCCCAGGTGAGATTATGGCATTTACTTCACACTTGAGAGTTAAGCTGACATCTGTCTCCATCTGCTCATTTTACAGAGGTGATGCTGAGGTTTGACTCAGGCGTACACTACTTAAGGAATTTATTGTGGAGAGCATAAATCTGCTCTGTACTAACAGGAAGCAAAATGTACTTTGCATCATAGGTACCCAGGTTGTAAAATTGTCCTTCAGTGTAACAAAACATGCAATACACCACTGTAACTTTTAAGGAATAATTTCCTCTGCTGAAAGAGATACAACAAATTAGAATATAAACATTTTGAAACTGGGATTTGACCATTTTGTTTGTCACAAGGAAGATCCCAAACTTGTTTTTATAGATTATGCATGCATGATTGTTAATGTGAAAATCAGTTCCCTTTACTTTCCTCATGGGAGCAAATATTCCTCCACCCTTGCTTCTCACACAATTAAAAAATAGTCGTTGAGATCTTCAAGGGTACAAAGTCTAAGCAGTGTGCCTTCTAGGAGGCTTTTTTTGGGGGGGGGGAGCTGAGAATGTGACAAAGGAGCCCTGAGCACTCACCTGCTCTCATAGATCTGCTATTGACCCACATGTTGACTTTTGGAGACTGTTCAGACACAGTCTGAATGTCTGGTGCTCCTTAGCCCCATTCTCTTCTCTCCCATTGACTCCTGCACAGAAATCAGACTCCCTCTTTGTTCCTGAATCTTGGGGAACTCAAATGGCCTCTGGAGTCCAGTGGCAAAATCCAGGGCTCTAGATGAGCTTCATGAGTATTGTGTCTACCGTGTTATTCATATGTTCTGTCACATTCTAGATTCTTCACTCTGAGGCACAAAAGTCATTTTTCTTTGGACCTCAGGTCCAAGGCCTCACAGCCTGTCATTTTAGATTTCCTGATACCTTCCTTTCTTAAAGTTTGTTGGAAATTGGATTTTGCTTTCTACCGTTCCTCTTCTATTTATAGGTAAAATCTTGGCTCTCTGATGTCTAATTCATTGGCTGTGCTGACTAAATTTATGTTTGCTCTTTAGAACAATATGAGAATATAAGTTCGAGGATAGATAAATACCATCATGTTCTAGAAAAATTCCTCTCCATCAAAGGAGGGAATGTCAGTGGTTCTTGGGCGGGGGAAAGTTAAAAAAAAACATAAATCATCTACCCAGGTAAATCTCTGTCCTTGTTCATATTTTATTTTTTTAAAAACTCTAAATATAACTTTAATGGCTGGGGTAGGTTAAAGACTGAAAAGCTGAATGGTCTGCCTATTGTTCATATTTCAATGCCCAGATAAGTCAAATGGTCTATTTTCAGAACTCTCAATTTCTTAGAGTGAAGTTAAGGAGTAGACAGACATCCCGATAAAGAACTTGAAACATTCATAAGGAAAAAAAATATCTTCAGGAAGAAAGATCACCGATATTTGAAAGGGATACTAAATTCAGATATGGGTGATCTGGGTTTTGGTTTGGTCATAGAGGATCCTTCTTCACTGTAACTATTCTCTAAGTTTTGTCTCCCTAATCTAGAGGGGGATTTGGTTGACAGGTCTTCAGGTCTTGGGCTCCCCATGTCTTACCCTAGCACTCCCACCTCAGTTCTGGGCCTGCTCTTCTAGCTGAGGCCTCTTTCCTGAGTTCTCAGATAATCATGCTATTTTAGCTCTTCTTGATCTGCTCCAGCTTTTCATTATTCTTTTCTGAAGACTGGTGGCCACAACTGCATGAACCCCATGTAAGTCTGCTATACACTTTCTTCATGTAGATCCCTTAGCTAAGCAGCAACAACTGGAAGATAGAGAAGATATGGCCTGTGTCCTTGTCTTTGAAGAGCTCATTGTACAAGACCAAGTTATCTGGTTTTGAGAGGACAGATACACCTCAATAAAAAGCTGTTTCTATTAGGAGTGTTCCTATGAATGGGACAGAAAGCAATTGACATAAATAATAGACACATGGGCTTAGAATATCATTTGTGTTTTCCAGCTCTATGCTGTTCTTCTATTCCTAATATGACATTAAAAAGGATGTCTTAGAGCTGGAGAGATGTCTCAGTGGTAAAGAGCAATGATTGCTTTTGCAAAAGACTCAGGTTCCAGTGCCAACACCTGCATGACAACCAACCACCACTCGTTTCTCGAGTTTCAGGGGAACTGATGCCTTCTTCTGGCCTCCAAGGGCATTGCACAGTATTGGAGCACTTACATATATGCAGGCAAAACACTCATATACATAAAAGTTTTAAAAATCAAAAAAAAAACATTTAAGGAAGGATTCTTCCACTGCCAATAAATGTTCCACATGAGTATTAACTAAAGGGAATGTATTCTCATTGGAGAGGGAGGTAGTGTTCTCTGTCTGCTTTCCTCTTTTACAACAGGCATGGCCAAATACTCAAAATAAGGTACTCAAAATAAACATTTTGCTTCATTAGTATGATGTGTGTGTGTGTGTGTGTGTGTGTGTGTGTTAACTGATATAGTTGAGTCTCAGAGAGAGAACAATGTCCACACCAAACCCAGGATGGGTCATAACATTAGATTCTTGCATAGGATTCTGCTTTGCAGCAAATGCTTCTTTGTTGCTGACTGTACCTCTGAGCTCCTCAGCCTCTGGGTTGTTGGGCTCTGCAGCTGGGGTGGGAACACCATGTGATGTAATGAGGTCTACTTTTGGCTTCGGTGCGCAAGCTCTACCTTTAGTTCTTCAAGGCGTCTGTGACAGGAGAAAGATCTTCCCAGCTGCTTTGGGATTCCTTTCACTTTTCTTGTAAATTAGAAGAAAACCCAGATCTCTGCTGTCTATTCGTAGAACAGGCTATTGGTGAGAAAGCAAAGATATACCTGTCATTTCACTACCTCCTCTGACACTCTTGTGAGACAGTTGTAAATATCATGCGTTATACTCAAGGAAACAGAGACTTTGAGATTGAAAGTGGCAAGCCCTACATCATGCAACAGAGACCAAGCAGAGAAGCAGATGCTGAATGTGAGCTAGGGGCTTTTGATCTTAATGCCCCTGAAGATTCTTTACATTATATACGATGGACATTGGCAAGTTACTCAGGTTAGTTACAATGTGACCACATGTGAAGCTCTGACTCATAGTTTTGACTCAGGGAGCCATCACGAATTCCCCTATATTATACCAGGACCATTGCTTTAACTAGTTTTCTGCCTTTTGTGTTTAAGAGAAGTAGGACAAGTGACATATAGTTAAAATACAGAACTACATGAGTGTGAATGTGTATTTGTGTGCACACAGATATGCATTTACTCAGCACAACTCCCCTCTCTAACTCAGGCTCAAGAATATGCAGTGGGGCAAAATTAGAATCAACCCAGTTCCTTTTCCTTCTCCTCATCCGAGGACAGTGAAAATTTCCATTCACAAAAATGTTGCCAAACTTGGTAAGATTTAAAAACATTTAAACAAAATTCACATTGTCATCAATATAATCTATCCCATGAGTAAAAACTGGAATTATGTGGTTTGTCAAGATCCTAAATATGTAAATCAATGTTTGACTCTCTCAATATACAATAATTTGTTTACTGGTTAGTTAAAATTGACCAAGAGCTATTGAATATAATTTTATATTTAAATCTTCCAGTAATCATACAAGGTAGATATTATCATCTTCACTTTACAGATGCAGAAACTGAGGCGTGGAGAGATGATCACAAATTTCCCAACCACTGAGTGACAAGAATTAAGTCATGCAGAAATCAGGTCTGCATGACTCAAAATACGATGCAGAAGTTCTTAGGATTTTCCATAAGCGGCCACAATTTCTTTTACTCTTTGAACATTGGAAGAAAACACTTCTGTCAGCAATCACTGAGGTTTTAACAGCCTTAGTTTTTAAGGCGCTCATAATTTAAAATAAAAAAATCAGTTTGCTAGAGATGGTAAACAAAATAAGGAAGAGAAAAAAGGTCGAGTCACTCATCAATTTCACCTTATAGTCACCCTGACATCTGAAAATTACAAATATCAGCTGGACTTTGTTTCCTCGGTCACTAAATCTTATATGAATCTCTTATATCTTTGCTGAAATTTCAAGAACAATATTGGCCCAACTGTTTCCTGGTAAAGTAAGGACAAAGACCATTCAAGGTATCACCTGAACCAGTTCCTGTAATTGAATGGCACCTAACCATGACTGATTCAATTCTTTGAACAATAAACATGAAAATCACCATCACATTTCATCCTACAGTTTGAAGCATAATTTAATTAGAAGCAGCACTAAGCACCTCCTACCTCCATCATCTGTATTGCAGGTAAAAATAGAGACTCAGAGAAGAAAATGCGCTGCCTAAAATCCCTCAGTAGATCAACTATGAAGCTGAACATTTGACTCCTAATGGTGACTTTTTTCTTCCATTACTCACTGAACTCCCACATCATATCTAGGCCTGTATAATGACCCTTAGGAAAGAAAGTAAGTCATAGACTTGCCCTTCAGGTTGAGTAGGAAAACAGATCAATTAATTGAATAAAAGTTCATGCAACAAAGCTATAGTATAAAGAAATGGCAATAATTTACTTAATCCTTGGAATGTCAAGAGAAGAAATTAGTATAAAGATGTTAAAGAAAATAGAATTGCAGATGTAAAGTAGTAAACCAAGGTTACTGCCAGCAAGCAATAAAATTTGAATGATGAATGTGACAGAGGCCATATGTAATTAGAAATGGATAAAAGCCTACTGCAGCTTTGGTGGAAGAAAAATGTGATGCCTAAACTGAGGTTCCAAGCAAAGATAGGGAGATAGACACCAAAGACTGAATAAGAATTTATGCAAAGCCAGGGACGATTATGCCACACTGAGCAACCAGGGAAGATTAGTCTTACTGGAATATTCTACTTATGTGGAGAATAATGAAATCCAAGAATTGGTTGACAAAATTAGGAAGGGTCTTGGTAAAAATAATACTGAAGAACTTGACTTTTATACTGAGAATAGTAGGGTAAAATTCAGAGAACTTTAAGCAAAGGAGACAGTATGATCAGGTTTTCATTATAGATTACAGTTTTTATTACTAAGGAGAATGACGTAAAGAAGGAAGCAGCCAGGATACCCACAGTGTAAGAATTTACATGGGACAAAGATGTGAAAATATGCACACTCATTAAGACTTTGAGGAGCAAACTATAACCATGGCAGTCTTCCTATTATGAAAGTACACATGTTCACATTAATTCTGTGTGCATATACACACACATACTGATAGGTGAAGTAGCCAATGGGTGAATCTGGTTGATCATGAAAAAGCACAAGGACACAGATAAAACTCCAACAGAATAGAGTTTATTAGCAAAGGAACAGCTGGGACAGATTCCCTTCCAGGTAGGGAAAATATCTGCCCCCAGGTTGTGAGCTGGGGTCTTTTATAGAGGGAGGCCTCTTGGGGGGGTGCAGATAAGGGAAGATATATTTTTTTAAAGGTTGGAGGGCAAGCAGGAGAGTGGGAAAAGTCTGCTTCTCTTGACTTCAAAGACCAGTGTATTTATTAACTTGGTTCCCTTTTCTCAGGGGCTCGCATGGTCCATGAGGCCCTGTTGGTGAGGGGGCATGGCAATCTGAACCCTAATACATGCTTCATGTGTTACTATGGTACCTGTGTATGTAAATGCATACATAGATACATGCAATATGTTACAATTCTTCCTTTAATGCATTGTCACTCAATTTACAACAAAAATGAGAAAGGGTAATCACCCTGGGCTATCAAATACCAAGCTCAGTGCCAGGTACAGGTTACCTCTTGTAGAGTTGTTTGTCAGTGGGGTTCCATGGATTCACCCTAAATATTACAGGCTATTGCCATTTTTCTTGGTTACTCTCTCTTGGTTACTTGGGTCATAGAACATGGAGAAACCAGTCTAGTACTGACCTGGCACCTTCATCCCTACTAGCCAGCCTTAATAGATGGTGCTGTGCACACTCCTGGACAAAATATGTCATCATCAGTCTTACCCAGCTGTGAACACTGTGAGCTATAGTAATGATCAGATTGTCATGATATGCCTACAGAGGTAATAGTGGAATAAATGCTATGGGAATACCAAATACTTTCTGATTGACTTTAAAGCCCACTTCAGAAGAGGGAACTCATACATGGCACTGTTAACTTGGGGGGGAGGCAACAACAACAAAAAACCTGTGGCTGGTTAGGTCATAGGATCAAAGGGAGTACCTGATTCTATCATTCTGTTAAATACACAAGGTAATACACTATCCCGTAATTTCTTATCATCATACCCATAGATTAGTGCATCTCTCAACCCTCATCAGAAAAGCTCCTTTATGCAGTAGCTAGCAACTGATACAAAGGTCCACAAGTGACCAACATGCAAAGAATAAGACACAGTAGAGCACTCAGCTCTGAATGGAACTGCTAGACCACAATTTCTCCTCCCAAGATTCAGCAATCATTTCAGAAGAGGAGGTGTAAAGATTATAAAAGCCAGAATGTTCTGGATAGCTTTAGTTGTCAACTTGACACACTCAGATGGAGGGAGCCTCAATTGGTGAATTTCCTCTATTGGACTGGCCTGTGGCAATCTTCTTGATCACTGAGTGAGGTGGGAGGGCGCAACCCACCAATGGTAGTGCCACCCCTGGCCAGGCGGGCCTATTTGTATAAGAAAGCAGATTGAGCAGGGGCCAGAGGAGCAAGCCAGTAAGCAGTATTCTTCCATGGCCTGTGCGTCAGCTCCTCCCTCCAGGTTCCTGCCCCAAATCCCTACCTTGGACTCCCTCAGTGATGAACTGTGACCCAGGAGATGTAAGATAAAATAAATCCTTTCCTCCCCAACTTGGTATTGGTCAGAGTGTTTTGTCACGGCAATGAAGAACTACAAACTAGAACACAGAGTAGTGGACATCTGCAGCAAAACAGTATGTGCCAGATAGGACAGGATCATTGCATGCATGAGCTCAGAGATGCTATGACTCCATGCACAAAACCTACGTGGGCTGCTTCTTGTTTACTAAGATGTTGCATTCTCCTCCCCTCATCATTTCTCATTCATCCTTCAGATATCTATGTAGATATCAATTTCTCACAGAAACAAGCCTCTTCTGACAAGCCTTTTCTGCCCATATGGCCTGATAGGCCCATCCCACAGTGTCCCAATATATGCTCTGCACGTCTTCATTACAACACCTATTGTACTCTACCACAATTGCTTGTTTTCATCACTATCCATTTTCTTATTCTTAGGTTCAGTGTTGTTTGTCTTCTGCTCCTTTACTCTAGTCCTTGTCGTGTGCATAAATAGAGATAAATCAACAAGAACTATCTGGTGTAACATAGACAATGAGTAAACATTTGTTGAAAGTGTAAATGAGTAAATTGATTAATAAGTAGATGAATGGTCTTCCTTATTTGTGGACCTTGGCACCAACCCCCTATATGTGAATGCATATCATGATGTAAGAGTAGGAGACAGAAAAATGGAAAGGAACCACAGAGGCAAAGGGAAAGAAAGAGCCTGAGGGAGGGGGATAGTAGGAAACAGATGCTACCAAGGGGGGAAATGGCCAAAATTGGGGTATTCAACTGGGAAGGGAGGAGGCAAAGAGATTCAAGGACCTGTGGGGAGAAAGGGGGAAAAGGAACTCAAAAGAGGGGGGATATAGGAGACAGGTATTATCAAGGGGAAGTTGGGGTACTTTAACTGGGAGGAGTGAGCTTAGGTAGGGAGAGAGAGAGGAGCAATAAAGTTTAGGTGGTGCAAAAAGCCAGAGGGAAATATATTAACTCAAATTCCCTTAGCAGAACATAGATAATATATGAACATGAGTACATTTGTATAACTGAAGGCTACATAACAAGAAATACAGTGCTGGACAAGAGAAAACCTCACTTTGACTTTTGTCCAGGGTAATCTAAGAGACTCCTAAAATAACACAGGCTATTACCACAACCCTGGATTACTTCCCAGAACTTGAAGGTAGGACCCTATTGCTGAAGACAGGACATAATTCAGACACAGGACTTGGGGCAATAGAGCTGGAACTGACCTGGAAGCACCCTACCTCAAGACTAGACTTTGTAGTTCTAGAAGAGACTATGTAAGCTGTTAAGGGAGAAAATCAATCAGTGGTCCAACTCAGCTGTAAAGCCTAATAATCACAATGACTGGCACAGTAAACTATCTCTATTGGTGCAGTAGTGGCACTTTAATAAAGGGAGTAATCAACAGCTATCTAACTGGACTTAAAGCCTTCTCAGTGGTAGGGAATTCATGGGTGGCACTGTAAATATAGCCAAATACACTTGGCTGGAGAGTTCATTGATCCTAGAGAAAATTCTATCTCTGGCATATCTCTTGACAAATGAAATTTCTTATTGTATATTAAATATGGATCCTTATATTTGCAGACAGGAATATTGTATACCACTCATGAGAGGAGCTTCTTTTTGCAACAGATAGAGATTACTTCAGAGTTCTACAACTGGTCACACACAAAAAATAAATGTCCGAGAGATTTTGTCACAAAGTGAGAAATCTACAGCGGAACCTCTACATCTAAACTCAGGGAACATAGCGGAATGGGGGGAGTGAGAATGCTGATACCTCCCCCAACAATCACCAGTGAAGATTCTTCATGCACTAGAGTGCGATGCACACAGAAGGCCATGCTTTAGAAAAGAAGAGACTGCAGAGTGCGTGTCTCTGGATAGGTCTCCTATATTAAACCTCACCCACCCGAGGCTCAGGGACCATTGTGGAAGAGGGAGCAGAAAGATTTTAAGAGCCAGGATTAGCGCATGAACAGAAGGAAACAAGGCTTTCAGGACTCTGGAAACTTGTTCATATGAACTTGCAACAATTAGACAAAATCCCAGCATAGAACTGAGGAAATGGGCAGCAGGACCCAAGCTTAGGAAAAAAACTATTGGCAATGGATTATTGCTAATTGATTATTGCCAATTGATTATTCTTTAAGAGAGTGACTATAAATAGGCTGACTAGATGCCAGTGGATGAACTTGCACTGAGGGACATCTGGGTACAAATGCCTGACTCAATACGTACAGAATGAATGAAATCCAGTCTGTGGCAGGTTATGGGGGTTGCAGATAGTGGAGGGGGTCTAAATTGGATTAAGATCTATTATATGAAATGCACAAAAACTCAAAAAAATACATAAAAAAGAAGTAAAGTGAAGAATTAGAGCCCCCACCAACACGATTCCATCTCACTACTGTGGTATTTGAAGCCATTCTGACATGTATACCTATATTATCCTTATGCGGATTGGCTGTCCATTTTCTGAGAATCCATTCTGCAGCATGACAATCCTTACTCTGGAATTCACATGACATTTTCAGGAGAGAAGCACTTTTCTTTATACCTGCCAAAGTTGGGTTTAAAAGCACAGGCTAGGGTAGGCTATGAAGGGTTGTCTTTCTGAGTTTTGTCTTATTAGTTCTTTCCTTGGCTTAAACAGACTTTAATGACATCCCAAGAGAACCAACGGACTATGACGATCATCGCAGGGATGTACACATACATATATTGTAGTGCAAATAGTTGATATACTGTCAGGTTTTCAAAAGTTAAAGTAACTGCAGAAAGTCTAACACAATCTTGTCAAACTGTTGTACCCTATCTTCTTTGCTGCCTGATCCTACACCATACTTTGCATCACTATTTTATTCAATTCTTAACTATTCTATTTCTTTTTACTCACAAAAAGTGATGCTTTAGAATAGAAACTAGCAATATTATGTTAGTAGTCTGAAATAATATGGAGTTCTGATATTTTGGTAAAATAAAATCTATGTACAAAATAATTTCAGTCAATTGCCATAAGTGTGTTTTTAATCAGTTGTAATCTTCACATTTGCAAGGAAAAATGTTTCCTATGACGTCAAAATTATTTTCTGGGTGAATGAAAAAAACCTTGATTATAAAGATGAGTAAGAGTTAGAGGAGATTAGGGAGGCTACATTCTACCAAGTCAGAACAGAAAATTGAAAATATGGATAGGTGGAACACAATGAATTTGTACTTAATGCAGTTTTCTTGTCTAAAAAGGGAAGGTACATCTTATTCTCAATGATTTACTAGATACCCCTCATTTCTTCAAAATTCAGTCAGTCACATTAAGACATAGAATGGAAAGACCATTTTATATTATGGAAATACTCAGGTAATTTAACAAGTTCAAAATGGAAGTTATTTCTCATTTCTATGAATTTGCATGTATTTTGATACTAGCTTCTTAGTTGTCATGCAAATTTATAGAGTAGAGGGACCATCTTAGTTGTCTTCATAGTTATCCTATGAATAAGCTCACTTATCTCAAAGCATATTTGTCGTATTTTAAATCTGTATGTATAATAGAGTATGTTATTTTAAAAGAGAATATATTTTACAGTGTTAAACATGTATTTCATTATTTATTGAATTAGTAACAACTACTTATTATATATATATATATATGCTGAAGGAATGGTAAAATGATAAACAAGAGAATGTTTCTATGTTTGCCACTGCTCAGGAAGCAGAGTAATTGACTGAGTCTATAAGGGCCTTTGTCTTTTCTTTTTTAAAGAACAGATACAAGTACAGAGTAGTTGTTCTGTTACAAGCAATTATACATCTGAAAAATAGTTGCAGATGGTGGAGGGGATCTAAATTTGATTTAAGATCTATTATATGAAATGCACAAAAAAAGTTCTTTTCAGACGCTGAACAACAGGTGACGTGCTGCAAATCTGCAAGTCAATGGCTGGGATATATTTTGGACCATGCAATAGAAGAGTGAGATGAAGTATTCCACATCAAGCTGAATGAACAGACCCAGTAGTCAAAACTACAGAGAGAGAGTACCAGAAATAAGGGCACTGTGTGGAGCTCACAGAGACTTGGAACATCTATGATTAACTGACTACTAAGTTGGACCTTTTACAGTCCACAAGTTTTGGCAAAGTAAAAAACAAACATAAGCAACAATAAAATGGCTACAAGGAGTTGTGAGCTGAACAGTAACATGCTCTGAATTTCTAAGTTCTGAATACAGTGAGCCAAGATGGAGCAAACTCACTAATATCACAGGTGAAATCCAAAAGCCCAGGCTTTAGGCCTTCTAATCACAGAGAAAAATCTGGGCCCAAGAAGTCTAGAGGTAAATCTCCAAAAAACAAATGAACTGCCCATCAAAATAAAAAAATCAACACTTTGAAGATGACAAAACAAGGCATGTTATAATGAAGGTACACATAATCCTAAATTGCTACATTTGAAATTCATCATAAAATGTGTTATTGATGACTAGTAGAAAAATTGGTGAAAATTACCTTACAAATAATTGAGCTATAAGTGACCTGGGGGCAGGCACACTGGAAAGCCTTTACCCAGCATAGATCAAGGCTTCTCTTTCTAGCCTTCCCAATATTATATACTTGAGTACTCCCCAAATCCAGGAGAGCATGTGTGATTAGGGCCAAATTACATACAGTTGGCTGAGGAGAGTGGCTGGATACTCTGGTGAGGGTCCACTGACTCTGCTTGCCCCTTCTTTAATGAAGGAGCACAACCATCAACAAGCCCAATTGTGATGATGTTTAGCAAGCAGGCTCAGCTGAAGACGAGATGATTGTAGTTATTTCACACAGAAGAGACTGCTGTATAGCATCATCTTATTAAAAGAACATGGAAAATAAAAGGATTTGGTGCTAGGATTCACAAATGAGGGAGAACATT
>NW_008338996.1:7441237-7445706 GCF_000622305.1 Nannospalax galili | reverse complement strand
ACTTGATACACCTGGGTTGAGGGAGCCTCAATTGGGGAATTTCCTCTATTGAACTGTCCTGTGGCCATGTCTGAGGGCATCTTCTTGATGAGTGATGTGGGAGGGCCCAGTCCACTGTGGGTGGTGCAACACCTGGGCAGGTGGGCCTCTGTTACATAAGAAAGCAGGCTGAGCAGGGGCCAAGGGATCAAGCCAGTAAGCAGCGTTCCTCCATGGCTTGTGCTCCAGCTCCTGCCTCCAGGTTCCTGCCCTGAGTTCCTACCTTGGGCTCCTTGATGAACTGCGACCTGGGAGATATAAGCTGAATAAACCCTTTCTTCCCCAAGTTGGTATTGGTCAGAGTGTTTTGTCACAGCAATGAAGAACAAACTAGGACAAACATATATCTTTTGTTTTTCTGAGTCTGTGTTACTTCATTTAGTATAAGAGTTTCTAGATCCATCCATTTACCTGCAAATTTCATTATTTCATCTTTCTTTACTGCTGAATAGAACTCCATTGTGTAATGTACCACATTTTTGTTAACCACTCATCAGTTGAGGGGCACTTAGGTTGCTTCCATCTCTTAGCTATTGTGAAAAGAGCAGCAACAAATATGGTTGTGCAAGTGTCCCTATAGTAGGATGAGTCTTTTGGATATATGCCAAGAGTGGCATAGCCAGGTCATATCGTAGGTTCATTTCTAGTTTTTTAAGATTTCTTCCTCTGCACACTTTTCCACAGGGGTTTCATGAGTTTGCAATCCCTCCAGCAGTGAATGAGTATCCCTCTTTCTCCACATCCTCATAGGCATTTGGAGTCATTTGTTCTCTTGATCCTAGCCCGTCTGATTGGATGAAAGTGAAACCTTAGGGTAGTTTTAATTTGCATTTCCCTAATAACTAATGATGTTGAATACTTTTTGAGATGTTTCTTAGTCATCTTTATTTCTTCCTTTGAGCACTCTCTGTTTAGATCTTTAGCCCATCTTTTAATTGTGCCATTTGGTTTCTCAATTCTTTGTTTTTTGAGTTCTTCATATATTCTGGATGTTAAACCTCTGTCAGATGTGTCACTGGTGGAGAATTTTTCCCACTATGTGGGTTTTCTCTTCACTTTTTTTATTATTTCTTTTGCTGTACAGAAGCTTTTTAGTTTAATGAGGTTCCACTTGTTGACTGATGACCTTAATTCCTGAGCAACTTCTTTCCATTTTTGAAAATCCTTTCCTACACCTGTATCTTGTAAGTTACTGCCAATATTTTCTTCTAATAGTTTCGGGGTTTGCAGTTTCACGTTGAGGTCTATGATCCATTTGGAGTTGACTTTTGTGCAGGGTGAAAGATAAGGATCTAGTTTCATTCTTCTACAGGTGGAGATCCAGTTTTGCCAGCACCATTTGTTGAAGGTGCTGTCTTTCCTCCATTGTGTGTTCTTGGCACCTTTGTCAAATATCAGGTGGCTGAAATAAATTGCATGTACTCATGTTTGAGTCTTCAGTGATGTTCCATTGAAATATGTGTCTATTTTTGTGCCAGTACCACAGTGTTTTTATGACTGTAGCTCTGTAGTATACTTTGAGATCTAGTATGCTAATGCCCCCAGCATTGCTCTTTGTGCTCAGGCTTGCTTTGGCTATTTGGGGTCTTTTGTGCTTCCATACAAAGTTATGGGGTATTTTTCTAATTCTGTGAAGTATGTCATTGGGATTTTGATGGGATTGCATTGAACATTATAGAGTCTAAGGATTTCTTTCCGAAGAATGGTCATTTCGACAATATTAATTCTTCTAATCCATGAGCATGGGAAGTCCTTCCATCTCCTGGTATCTACCTCATTCCTTTCTTTAAAGATTTAAAATTTTCATTGTAGAGATCTTTGGTGTCTTTGGTCAGGTTTATTCCAAGATACTTTATTTTTTTTTAAGCTACTGTGAATAGGGCTGTTTCCCTGTACTCTTTCTCCAATTGCTTGTTATTAGAAAGGCTAAGGCAGGCTACTGATTTTTGTAGGTTGATTTTATAACCTGCCACCCCATTAAAATTGTTGATCAGTTCTAGGAGTTTTCTGGTGGAACTTTTAGGATCTCTTAGGTATAGTATCATATCATCTGCAAAAAGGGATAGTTTGATCTCTTCTTTTCCAAATAATTTCCTTTAATTTCCTTCTCCTGTCTTATTGTTCTAGCAAGAGTTTCAAACACTATGTTGAAAAGGAATGGAGATAGTGGACATCCTTGTCTGGTTCCCAATTTTAATGGGAATGCTTCCATTTTTTCTCCATTTAGAATGTTGTTGGCTGTGGATTTGTTGTATATAGATTTAATTATGTTGAGGTATGTTCCCTCCAGTTCAATTCCCTATAGAACTTTTATCATGAATACATGTTGAATTTTGTCAAATGCCTTTCCTGCGTCTATTGAGATGATGATGTGATTTTTGTCTTTGAGTCCATTTATATGATTAATGACATTTATTGACTCATGTGTATTGAACCAACCCTGCATCTCTGGAATAAAGCCTACTTAATCATGGTGAATGATCTTTTTGATGTGTGCTGTATGTGTTTTGCAAGAATTTTGTTGGAAAGTTTTGCATCTATGTTCACTAAGGATATGGGTCCCCTCAGTCTTCTCTGTACATAAGCTCAGGTATTCGTTGGTTCATCAGGAAAACCTTAATCAAACATTGGTTTGACACTAGAATCTTAAACAGGGATAAGCATTGCTTAGTATCCCCAGGAAAAGTCTCACAATAGATGGAAAATTAATTTTTTTATGTTATTATGGTCATAATTTTTAAAAAAGAATATGAAAATGTAAAACATGTTAAAAGGATATGGGAATGGAAATATTTTCCAAATTATAAAAGATGAGAAAGCCTAAGCAAGTGATGAGGGTCTGTGCAGGTTTGCTATGATACATAAAAGATGAGACAAAAATAATATACAGATAAGCTTAGATTTTCTAAGGTCATAGTTTAGTAACTAGTTTAAGGAACAAAATATATGTCTAGTCAAGCTTTATCTGAGAATGTTTGTTTCTTACACAAACTTTATCTACATAGCACATGGTAATTAAAAGTACCAGATTGGTGGAACTAACCTTCTTGGCTATTTAACAGCCAAAATTTGAGGCCTATACCAATCTGGTGAGAGGGACTTAAAGGACAGTTTTTGCTTCTTGCCCTCCAAGGTTGACTAAATACCATGGGACTATGAAGCATCTCTCAAAATGTCCTGTAACTGTGGTGAGTCACATGTCCTCTTGTTCAGGGAGGCCAGGGAGACCCCCACCAGATGGACCTGAACCAGTGTTCAGTCTACAAATGGGAGGGTCAAGTTAGAAGAAACATTTTCTCCATGCTTCCAAGTGAAGCCAGCCATGATCAAGCAGGATCTTTGACTTATCTTCACATAGAGGGAACTGGTAAAAGAAAGGAGCCAGGGCCTCCTCCCAAACCCTGTGGGACAGATCCTCCAACGACCTGAAGAGTGAAAATAAATTGGTTTATTTGGGCCAACTATATGGTCTTAAACACCCAAAAGGAAAGTTTAACCAAAGATTAAAGCGATCAGTATATTTTTTTCAAGAGTTCAAGGGATTACACTTCCAAGACATTAGGCTTAAGTCTATATAAAATATTATTTAGACAATTATTTTTCATTGTTGTTTTTGTTTCAAAGAAGAAAGTGCTCCTCAGATGTAAGATTTCAAATCTTGGTCTGTAGTGTCCACCTGTAGCTAAGGGAGATAACCCGCTATTGTTCTAAAATGATGGCTAAACTTTTCTTTCTCCCCATATCTAGAAGCCTTTGAGAGGGAACTGACACTGATTCTAGACACTACAACAGCTATCATAGTGCTTGAAAACAAATCCTGAGTCCATCACTTTTGAATCCAGCCTTGGCAGACAAAAGAGAAATGAGGAGGAACCATATAGAGAAATGCTTTTGGAAGCTCTCGTCAAAAAAACCTCCAGTGGACTCTGATACGAACATTTGATATTTGCCCTATTCTGACTTTTTTCTGCTTCCCTGTCTACAACTTGTCGTGCTAACTATTCTTGCCTTTGCTACTCCTTCACATCCCCTGTTTACTATTCAAGGACCTTTCTCTCCCTACAGATAAGAGTTATGCAATTTGGGAGTATTTTAGATAGACCCACTGAAGGGGTACCCCAATTACCTCACCCTGTGTCCCTGTTCAGCATGGAAGAAGCCAGAGTGGTCTGTGTCCCGATTCCCTGCTGAGAATTTGGGTAACCTCTTCAGAGGATGGTGTGATAAGAATAGGAGATAGGAATGCCTAGACATTTATGGTAAAAAGACTCCAAAGAAAAGTTGCCAGTTTCTTGGCTAAAAGTCAGAATGTCCTTGGGTCTCTTAGCAACATAGTCTGTTCCAAAGGCCAAAAATGTCTAAAGAATTTGGGAGCTCTTATGTAATTCCTAAAAGATGTTAGGGTCACCTCTTCAGTTAGAAAGAAAGAA
>NW_008338996.1:7399035-7441204 GCF_000622305.1 Nannospalax galili | reverse complement strand
AGAAAGAAAGAAAGAAAGAAAGAAAGAAAGAAAGAAAGAAAGAAAGAGAAAAAGAAAGAGAAAGAGAAAGAAAGAACACAAAGTTGTCAGGAAAAAAAAGTGATGGGGAGATATGGGAGGTATTGGAGGGGAGGGAGAGGGCACAGATTTGATTAAAACACCTTACATGCATGTATGAAATTCTTAATAAAGTTAAAAAATAGAGTTAATGAAATTAGCTGTCAGTGGTTTCAAACCAATTATAATAAAAATATTCAACATTTTAAAGGAAATGTGAACATACTTAGGAAGTAGAGTTACTAACATAGAAGTGAAAGCTATTTTTAGAAATGCAGAGGCAACTGTAGAATAACATTTAATGTTTGAAACAAAAGCATCCATTAAATATATTTAACAACAAACCAGACTATAAGAAAACAAGCTTGAAGACAAAGCAAAAAAAATTGTCTAATGATTACTCTAACCGAAAAATAGAAGTAAAGAAAGATAATAAATGAAAATACCTTCAGGAATCGGAGGGTTAATGTGAAGCATTGTAAATATACTAGTTGGCATTAAAGAAAAAGAAGAGACAGGGAGAAGAACATATTTGAAAAAAAAATAATGGCTGGAAATTTACAAATTTCACTAAAATCAAAACATAGACTCATTTATCCAATAATTTCAATGAAATAAAAAGAAATTAGCCCTCGGAAACTATGGTTAGGCACATCGTGAACATGTTGCCAGATTGATGAGAAAAGAAATATTCTAAAGGCAATCACGAGAATAAAATCATGCCATTACCTCTAATTTCTCATTTGAAGCAGTGTGAAGACTGTTCAATAGGGCAGACTCTTCCACGTTCTAAAAGACCAGGACAAGCCAGAATTGTGTGTCTCACAAGAAATCTTTTGCAAAAAAAAATCCCTAAAATATAGACAGCAATTTGTGGCAACTAACCACTTAAAAACATTGTCATCAGCACACTTATCAAAGGTGTTTTTCCTCCTCCATAATTATTTTTAACAGTACTTAGCTGTTTAAAGCAACAAATAACAATAGTATACTGTTGAACTTATATGTTGAAGCAAAGATCTCTAAACAAGTGACAAATTCAACATTGTATGACAAGCTAAAATACATACAGGCTAAAAGTAAGAGGATAAAACATATACACATGCAAAAATGACAATAAAACTGGGGTAACTTTGTTAGTAATAGTTTAAATACACATCAGAAAAATAAAATGAACATTTCTAAAGAAAAAAATAAGGAAACTTCATGAGAATACATGTAGCTCAATAAATTTATTGAGAAGATTTTCACACCCCTGGTTTATTACTGCATGAGCTTAAATCTGTTTCAAAATTCATGAGCAACAGCTGATAGAAATGAATAGTGGAAATATAAATTCATGGTGGACATTTCAGGAATCTTCTTTTAGTAATTAATAGAAGCTATAGGCAGGAAGTCATGAAAAATGTGATAAACTCAGACAGCACTGTTAATTAATTGGTTTCAGTTGACATTTATAGATCATTTCAACCAACCACAACAGAAAACGCCTTTTTTTTCATACAAACATGGTCTGTTCACCAAGATAAACATTTGCTGAACAACAAAAAAAGGGCCAATAAATATTAAGCAGCTCCAGGAGGTAAAAACAAGGACACACTGAGACCTTATCTCAAATGTAAACTCCTTATATTTGTATTATATCACTAAAATTTTTAAATTGATGTTACTGGAGTTCAAGTTGTTGTTCTAGTAACTCATTTTGTGGCTGTGGCAAGCTTGACTGTACCCTTGAACCTTCGTTTCCCCAGATGTAAGTGTATAATGTTTCCCTTACCCAAACCCTCACAATGTGTATACAAACACGTATGTATACAAATTAACTAACATTTGTCCAAACTGTTGGAAGCATTTTAAAGTAACTTATCTAATTTATGAGCTATTTGATGATATTCTATGATATTTCATCATTTTTCTGGCTTTAAAATGCTTTCTCCACCCGAAATGTAGGTATTCTATATTTGAGAATACCTTATTCCATGTAAATACCTGCCCTTAGATAATTTATTATAATCTAAAATGGATTTGTGGAGGAGTACAGTTTTCAATGATTTGACATTTGAAGTAACAGCCCCATGTCACTAGTAAGTGTCCATACTAAAAGTATTTGGTTCTGCTATGAAAGGTACTTATGTGTGTGCTATGTGAAAAATTATGAATGTTTGTCAAATGTGAAATAGCACAAATGAAATTATCTGGGACTGGTGAGGTGATGCAGTGGATAAGAGAACTTGCTGCTCTTACAGAGGACCTGGCTTTCATTTTCATTACCCACATGGAGGCTAACAACCATCCGTAGCTCCAGTTTCAGGGATCAACGCCCTCCGCAGGCATCGCACAACATGGTGCACTTACACACATTGAGGCAATATACTCATATACATAAAATAAAGATAAATAAAATATAAAAAGAAATTATGTTAAAATCCAAATTATTGATTTTGTTTCAATCTGTGCATGATATTATGCAAAGGACACTTCTGAATTTGAAAATATAAATCCCATAAAGTGACTATTTGAAACATCAATAATGCCTTAACAATTCTTTAAAGAATGATACTGACTATGGTATTATCTTACAGTGATCCCTCATCTAATTATAAGATTTATATTGCTCAATTGCTCTTGGGTATGGAACCAGGATTCATGCCCTAAGCAAAACTGACTCTTACTCTCCCAGCAGCTATCAATTGCCAATAGCTCCTCAGCTCATGGTAAGACTTCCTGTCTACCTCCCCTTTCCATGCTGGGATTTTGTCTGTCTTGATCTTGAGCAGGTCTTGTATATGTTGTCACCACTACAGTGAATACGTGTGTGTACTTACCCTGTTGTGTCAGGAAAGCACTGTTTCATTCTAGATATTCACCACCTGGCTCTTACAATTTTTACATCCCCTCTTCTAAGATGATCCCTGAAACTTAGAGATATGATATGTGTTTCCCACTTGAAATGAACACTTTTCAGTCTTTTATTTTCTGCACATTAATCAGTTGTAAGTCTGTGTTAATCATCATATACTGCCAAAAGAAGCTTCTCAGATTAGAGTTGAGAGATGCACTAATTTACAGGTATAGAGCAAGTCACTTTGATTTTATTTAATACTATGTCCATTTAGCGGAAGAATAGAAATAGAATCTCCTCTGGTGTCTATGAAATATCTTGCCACAGGTTCTTGGCCCTGATAATGGTGGTTTGTATGGGTTCTATCTAGTGGACTTGGTCTTAAATACAATCAGAAAATGGTTCGTTACTCCCATAACCTTCGTGCCACTATTGCATATCTTTCAGGGCAACTGCTAATGTAGCTCACAGCGTTCACAGCTGGATAAGAATGATGATTACCTTTCTATTCTTGCAGCATGCATAACACCTTTCAGTGCTATGAAAGCTAGCCAATC
Organism: Nannospalax galili; assembly: GCF_000622305.1. Lineage (NCBI taxonomy): Eukaryota > Metazoa > Chordata > Mammalia > Rodentia > Spalacidae > Nannospalax > Nannospalax galili. Next base: position 7,437,748 of record NW_008338996.1, on the reverse strand, counting down.
AGGATGAAACTTCTAGAACACTACCAGCTTGATTTCTCCATGTTCTGTGACTCAAGTATGTGTTGACTTCAGCAATAGCGTCTTATTGTCAATTTCTGAAGGGTAACCAAGAGCAATGGCAATAGCCATTAATATTGGTTGGGGGATATGGGATTTCACTGTCAGAAAACTCCAAAAGAGACAATCTGTTCCTGAATCATCATGTGGAAACATACTATATAGAAATATATACACATGTGAAAATAGTCTGTGTACTTACTCTATAATTGGGGACCATACCACTACTACCCCCACAGACTATCAAATAAAAAATATCTTTTGACCAGTCAGTGCATACCATGCAGAATTCTAGAAACTAGAGAGTCAGAAACAATTACTTTTTATAAACAAATATAAAAGTTCTATAGGAATCATTGCAGAAAGGGTGTAAAGACTATAAGAGCCAGGGGTGGTGGGTAACTAACTACTAAGAAACAGAGTATTCTAGCCATCTGGGAAGTTGTTTGTATGAACTTACAACAATAGTAACAGCATACAAAAGAACTATGTAAGCTCAAACCAGCCAAAAACTCAGCATAGAACTGGGCTAAGAAGGCCCAACCTGAGCTGAGGAACTGTTGGCAACCGATGACTGCAGGGAGAGGGTTAGTTGGCTTTCTTTAAGGGAGTGACTCTAAACAGACTAAGCTCCAATTGATGGACTTACACTGAGGTACATTCAAGGACACAATTGTGGCTTGATATGTCTTAACGTAATGACAGAATTCATGAAATCCAGTGGGGGGGCTGTTATAGGGAATGCAGATGGGGGGATCAAGATTGTATTGTAGGAAACCAGATGTAAAGCCTAACAACCACAATGACTGGCATGGCAAATTATTTCTATTGGTGCAGTAGTGGCACTTTTTAGGGGGTAATCAACCGCTATCTAATTGGACTTAAAGCTCTCCCAACGGGAGGGAACTCATGGGTGGCACTGTAAACATAGCCAAATACACATGACTAGAGAGGTCACAGATCCTAGAGAAAACTCTTTCTCTGGCATATCTCTAGACAAATGAAATTTCTTACGGTATGCTAAATATGGATCCTTATATTTACAGACAAGTACACCTGTCGACACTCTTCAAAGAAGCTTCTTTTTGCAAAAGATAGAAGCTAACTAGACTCCAGTGAATGAACTTGTACCAGGGACATCTGGGTACAAATGCTTGACCAGATAGCATTTAACATATATGACAGAATGCATGAAATCCAGTGAGGGGGCTTCTTGGGAGAGGTGCTGATGTTGGAGGTGCTGATGTTCAAAATTTGATTAATATGAATTGCACAAAAGCTCAATAAAGAACTTTTTTCAATTCAACCAAATTCAATAATTTTTTAAACTTCCACTACAAATCAATAAACGTACTTTGAAAAATGCTAAGAATGTTATGTAGCTAAGAAAACATAATGGATAAATGTCATAGTTTAGACTATCTTATATGTCTCTGACTGAAAATTTTAACAGAAAGCCTTGAGTGTTATTCAGCCCTTCTGTGTGTGCTGAAGGAGTGAAATAAGAACACAGCACCTAGCACTACTGGAGATAGCCTCAATGAGGACAGACTCTCTGTAGAGCAATCTGGGGGCACTAAGTGAATCTGCACTTAGGTGTGCAAAGAGACCCAGGAATCTTCTCATTGGGTTCTAGAGAAGGCCAAGCACAGGTTCACTGAGGTGCATGCATGAAAATTTTATCCATAGAGTGAGTGCGATAGTGAAGAAGTTACCTGATATCAATGTTGATTACCAGAAATTTGGGTAAATTATAATCAAGAGGATGTTGTCAGAGATAATAAATTAGAATACTTAGAAGAATGGGATCATATCCTAACAAAAACATATTATGTGTTAAATAGATCAAGAAATAAAATGAATAGAACATATATACATACATATATATATGTCCCCCAAAATAGTTCCCTCAGATTGACCAAATAGCTAAAGAAACATTAAATTATTAGTTTAGTGCTTTGAGGAAGGAACGGAATGTAGTAGGGTTAGAAAACAAATGTAAAATAAAATATAAAGAGTTATAAAACCAATATAGGGTCTTGGGGTCTTGAAAGAAATAATGACAGCATGCAATAAAGAGGGAAGATTAGTTCAATTGCTTGTCTCATCTGACATTAGAAAAACACATTGCAAACAAAAGACCTGAGCATGAAATTAAACAACTTCTGAAAGCAAAACCAAGAAGCATTAACTAAAATCTAGAAGAAATACACCAGTATATTTATGACAATCATGTATTTGTATATGTCTGTGCTTGTGTATGTGTGTGTGATGTGGGTGTGGAATGTATAATGTGTATGTTATATGTGGGATTTCTTTGTGCTGTGTTTATATATGCATAAATGTGTATGGTGTGGTGTGTGATGTGTGTATGGTGTGTGTAGTGTGGGTGTGAAATCTACAATGTGTATGCTGTATGTGGTGTGTCTATGTAGTATGTATATATGTGATATAAATGTGTATATCTCTGTGTGTCTGTGTATTTGTGTGTATGTGTATGTGTGTGCTTGAACACATTTCTTCCTGGGAACATATGAATGTTTCATACTGTTATTATTTCCTTTACTTTCAACATTTCTAACTTCAGTGGCTGTCATCATAATCAATTGCAAGGTAAAAACTGAAAAAAAGACAACTTTGTGCCTAAGATATACAGATTCTATTTTGACATTTTGGTTTTTAATGTATATCATTTCATATAAAGGAAACAGTGAATTAAAAGACATCAAGCAAACAAAATGGCTAAAGGAAATATTAAACCCAGTAACCAAGGAAAAGCAAAGACTTAAACTGTATGCATACACACACACATACACACACATACTTCGACACACACCTACACACACACACACACACATACTTCGACACACACACACACACACACACACACACACACACACACACAGTAACACCAGAATATGGGCAACTGTGACTACCTCTCAAGACAGGTTTTTGCTGTGTTGTTATGTCTGTGTGCACTACATGACAAGTTCAGCTTTTCTTGGGACTTTTCAATTGAAGAGCTAAATAAGGAGTTTTGTTTTTTCCTAAAAGAGCCTCATTCTTCAACTAAAGTTTAAAAGTAGTATCATTTATAAGCTTGCAAAAATGGTCATGCCAATAATTTGATGGAAAAACCCGGACATGTGGTACTTTCTAAAGAAAACAGGCTAATTCCCTGAAGTCAAAGCTTGGGCATTTTTTAACTTTCGTGAGCTTTTCTTGATTAAACTTTTGAATGTAAGTTAGGAAATCTAGTTGAAACCCTGTAATGATGCTATCTGGGTTCAAATAGACAAAGGCCATGGTCATTCTGGAAAACCAAGAAATTTACAGTATCGAGGAGCATTCATCTTAAGTCTGGGGACAAGTTCCTCTATAATCAGCTTGAAAGTAGATCCATCTCATTGCCTTTTATCACATCCTACAAAAGAGTCAAAGTTTGCCAGGCCTGTTCTGGGCTGAACACTAAGACATACTACCCAGCGACAGTTGTCTCTTTCTCAATAACATGGCCACATCTTTTATGCTCATTTTTAATATGTTCAAAATGCCATCTTTTCCATAGCATCTTAGTCCTTTTCACATATATTTTCTTCTCTACGAGAAGACTAGGTGGCAAGTCAAATACAGTTCAGGAAGCAAGGATGCTGCTCAGGAGAGGAGCAACCAGGATGCCACTTTTCATTATTTTAATAGGTAAGTATTGTCAACTAATGCTATTATCCAGGACTATGTGGCAGAGGCCTCCAGTACATTCTTCTGAAAGATATATATATATATGTGTGTGTGTGTGTGTGTGTGTGTGTGTGTGTGTGTGTGTGTGTGTGTGTGTGTGTGTATAGTCATACCTCACATGGACTAGATGTTATGCTTAACTTTTACTTACATCACTGCATTAAATAATAAGAATACCTCATGTACTATAGCAAACCATATCCTGGTTCAGCCAAATGAGGAAATTAAACCTTTGAGGACATGAATGCATTTAATTCATTAAGAGAATTAGAAGGGAAAAAAGGTAGATACAGTTTGTGAGCCAGGTTGTCTCACACCAAGCCAAAACTTACTGGCATGCTGCCTCCAACAGAAATATAGTAGCTACATGTTCTAGTAACATTTCCTGTTGCTATGATAAAACACTGATAAAAATTAGCTCAGTGAGGAAAGAGTTTATTTAGATTGCATGTCCTGATCACAGTCCATCATTGAGGGAAGACAGGCAGGAACATAAGTAGGAACAGAGGCAGAAACTGAAGCAGAGACCATAGACGAGTGTTGTTACTGGCTTGCTTTTCACCACTTTGCTCAACCTAGGCACACCTACCCAGGGGTGACACCACTCAGCAGGGGCTAAGCCTTCCTGCATCAACTACCAATTAAGAAAAAGCCTCACAGACATGGCCAATCTAATGAAGGAAATTTCTCACCTGAAGTTCCTTCTTCCCAGGTTTTTACAGCTTGTATCAAGTTGACAAAAGCTAACAGCATACTACATTAAACAATGAAGTCTAGGTTTAAGACCCATGAATTTTGGAGGATAGTTGATATCTTACTTTAATAAATTGACAACTTATTTATGGTCTTATTTCATCTTATTAGAGGATTATAGATTACTTTGATTACCAAAACATTGAAATTTACAGACATTTCTTGAGCTAGACAATATGCAAAGCACATCCTATTAGATGACTATCCTCTAAAATTTCACATACTGTGCAAAAGTTCTTGTGACCATTCCCATGAAATCCATAGAAAATAACAATTGGCAATTTCTTCCTGGTGGCGTATAGAAGATAACAGCTCAGTTCAGTTGGAAAAACCCATTTTTATGAAAAAAAAAATGCCCTGGAAAGTCTTGAAGGAATAAAGGGAAAATAATACTGTCTCTTGTCTTAAATAAAAATGGTCACACAGACTTCAAAAATCACAACTAAACACGGAGTTGCAAGTTGTAAAGGATTTGCCAGCATAATGGAGAGGTCCCACAAAGTGTAGGGAGTGCAGAGGGCATGGAAGATTTCTGGAAAAGATAGTGATAAAGAATGTAATTAATGAGAAATTTCCAGCTCATTGAAGAAAAAAGAAGTAATCACCAAGAAACTCTCTGAGCAGCTTGGGGACTTGGGATTAAGAAGCACATGGGGAATTTATAGTGAGTGGACATTCCAAGAGTTTACTGAGAAATCAGAAGGATAAGCAGAGATTGAAAAGCCCTGTGAGCAACACTAGGAACCTGTATTGAGTTCTCTGGATTAGGGGATAGGGACTGGAGAGACGCAGTGAGGACACCATGACTATAAGAACTGGATCAGCAATGCCTTCCTTTTCTGTTGTAGAGAGGAAAAAACCTGAGTCCCAAAAAGGACTTTCTCAAGGCCAACACCTACTAAATTGCAGAGATATTTATTTATACATTCAATAAAATGTGCTAACCGTAGTGTGAAACCTAGTGCAAGACACAGTGTTCTGCTCCCCAGATTTACCAGCCAATGGCATTTAAGTAGCTATTACTTACAGTGCTAGTGTCCCAGTGCAGAAACAGTGAGGAGCTTTTTAAGTAAACTGTCACCTGATTCTCATTCCCTGTCTCCCAGTGTAACCTAAACTTGTAAGAACTGGTCACCTGTATATCTTGCTGCACTGATGTTTTCAGTACCTGTACCTGGCACTTAGAAAGAGTGCAATAAACATTTCTAAATAAAATGAATCACTGTTTAAAGTGGGTACTTCGGTTATCTCTGTTTTTTCATTAAGGTTAAATAACTGGCCTGACTCCCATGATGGTGTTCTTGGCTCTGTGCACCTCTTTGCTACTTTCAGTATCCAGCCCACCTCACTCTCCCTGGAGCTGCTGGAGACACAGCTGCAAATATCTCATTTTCAAAGGGCTTGATCTTTCCTCCCAAGGCTCTGACATAATCCCCAGATGTATGGGGAATTAAATGTGTGTTCCAGAAGCATCTTGTAGGGAGCAAAGAATGGTCCGGTGGAATGACTGTGCAGGTGGTCTCAATTCTAACATTGGGAGACTTTGCAAGGATGTTCCATCTTGAGACAGGATGGCTAGGGCCTGTAGAGGACATTCTCAGGGGACATGCATGATGGTAGACAGAAAGCCCTTCTTCTGAAGCTGCTGGCCTGACATGGAGCCTGAGACACTGACTCTAGCAAAATGCTTGATGTGTGATTGGGTCTGGGTACACATGCTACTGTTTAAACCATCTACAGTTTCATCTGAGACCCCAGGCTGCCTTATAGATTCTGGCACACAATGAGTACCATTTGACCTCTCCCAGTGCTCTCTACACAACCTCCTTCAATTTCTCTCCCTCTGCCAATTCTCACCAACCCCCTAATTTCACATTAAATATGATGTTTATAATAATAAATCTCCATTTGGAATGCTGTGTAGTCGTAACACCATAAAGTCAGGAATAATCCGAAAGGGCACTGACTCCAAAGTCCCACTTAATTAAAAAGTTTCTTTTAAACTGTCTTAAAATTCAAATGCTTAAAGCACTGTGAACAAAGTCAACATTTATTAAAAATACTTAATTTTTATCCTGACGTATATAGCAAGTATATCTCAGTGCTGAGCAGCTAGTAATGGCATGGATAGATTTCATTAATCTATAAACATCTAGAGCAATTCACAATGTTGTGTGTGTTTGTGTGTGTTGGGAGTTGGGGGTGTACTTTAGTAAACAAGCATTGATTGAGACAGCACTCTTTAATTTGACTCTGCATTGAGCTAGCTGTTGAGTGAATAATTTACAAAGTAATGAGTAAGGTTTCAAAAATAGATGGAAAACTTCATAAAAACAAAATCACAGTGTTCCTTGATGCCTTTCAACACCAGAGATGCAAAAGTTTGTTAAAGTGACTGAAATACACAGCATTCAGTATGATTAGAGCTCTTAAATTATATCAATAAAATATGCCGTTTTTCTTTTTTGCCAAGCATATATATTTAAAGTGGTCTGTCAACTGTTTTCGTTTTTTACGTTTGCCCATTCTTATCTTGTTTTCACTTGCTTTGTTTTTAATTTTCCCTAACTACTGCTGAAGTGGAGCAGATTTTTAAAGGTTTATAAGCTGATAAGATTTTTTCTTCTGAGAATTGACTATATTGTCCATTATTTGGATTATCTTTATTTTATTTATATGTGTAGGTGTCTGGGTGTATGAATATACATCATGTGCATGCAGGTACTTGCAGACCCAGAAGAGGGTCTTAGATCCTCTAGAACTGGAGTTACAAGTATCATGAGCTTCCCTATGTGGATGTTGGGAACTGAATTTATATCCTCTGAAAAAGAAACGTGTTCTTTTCCTTTTGTTTTCATTTTATTTTGTTTGAGATAGGGTCTTCCTGGTAAACACAGCTAGCTTGGAACTCACTGTGGAGACCACTCTGCCATTTTCCTTTTGGTCTCTCTTTCATTTCCTTTAATATAATGTTATCTATGCTCAATCCTGTTGTCATAGAGCAGTTTTTTTCTTCTCGTGGTTTAATATACTCATTGATTTTGTCTTCCACTTGCAGTACCTATCTATCCATTGGCAGACGTTTTGACTGCTTCCATGTTCTAGATATTGTGAATGAGGATCTAGTAAGCATGGAAATGCAGATGCATCTTTTACATACTGGCTTCATATCCTTTGGTTATATACCTACAATTACAACTACCAAGTCATACAGTAGCTTGTTTTTCATTTTTTGAGGAATCTCCAAATCATTTTTCACTATGGGCACATCAGTTCCATTCCCACCAATAGTGCACGAGGTCCCCTTTTCTCCACACATTTGTCAACACTTTATTTCTTGTTATTTTTTAAATAAAGATCATCATGGCAGGTGTGAGGTGACAGTTCATTTTGGTTTAAATTACACTTGTGTGATGAATAGTGATACTGAGCACCTTTCTAAATGCCCATTAACCATTCCTTTGCTTTTTTTTTTTTTTTTGGCAAAATATCTATTCAGGCCTTTGTATATTTTAAATATAGCTCTTTGTTATTATTCTAGTTTGTATATCATTTTGAGTTGAATGAATTGCATTTTAAATATTAACCTTTCATATTTATGATTTTCAAATAGTTTCACTCATTCTTTAGGTTATATTTCCATTCGGTTGCTTATTTCCTTTTCTAAGCCAAAATTTGAGTGTAATGTAGCCTCATGTATTTACTTTTGCTCTAGCTGTCTATCATTTTGAATTTTTATTGAAGAAATCATTGCCAAGTCCAATATAAAGGAGATTTCTCCTGTTCACTTCTAGGAGTTTCAAAGCTTCTGAATGTATATTTAAGTCATTTGAAAAATACTAGCGCGGCAGGGCATGGTGGCTCAAGCCTTGGATTTCAGCACTCTGGAGGCAGATGCAGACAGAGTTCTGTGAAATTGAGGCCAGCCTGGTCTACACAGGGAGTTCTAGACCAGCTGGGACTACATAGAACACTGAAAAAATAGTGTAGATTCATTATACAAATGGATGAGTTTCATAATGATATTTCTGCTAGCCCCTTCTACTTCTAAAATAACATGCTTTCTATTTCTGTATCATAGATGTACATAGAAATTCATTCCTCATTTCTCCACATGATAAAAAATGCAACATTTGTTTAACTGGGCCTAATTTACTTTATTTAATATGATGATCTTCAGCTCCTGTTAATGAAATAATTTTATTCTTCTTTATGGCTGAATGAAACTTTAGTTTGTATCAACAAACCATTTTCTCTAACCAATCTTTTGTTGATGAATACCTTGCCTGATTCCCTAAATTAGCTATTGTGAAAATAATTGTAATAAACATGGATGAGCAAGTGTTTCTATAATATTCTGCTTTAGATTCCTTGAGGTATATTATCAGGAGTGGTATAGCTGAATCATTGTTGAGTTCTGTTTTTGAGGAACCTCCATACAGAGTTCAATGTTCACTGTACTACTTTACATTTCCAATAACAAAGTATAGGATTCCTTTCCCCTACATCTTCACTAGAATTTTTTTTAATTATGTTCATTCTAAACGTGGTTAAGATAAAATTATAATTTGGTTATGACGTGCCTTTCCCAGATGGTTAAAGATATTGAACAATTTTTCCATGTGTATGTTGACATCTCTATTTTATCATTTTTAGAAATGTCTGTTCCTTTCGTTTACCCATTTGTTGACCAGTTTATTTGGGGTTGAGGAAGCATGTATTTAGTTGGTTTAGTCTTTATTCTAGATGTTATTTCCCCATCAAATGCATAGTTACCACATATTCTGTTCTTTAGTCTGTTGTTTTACTCTGCTCTGAAGGAGCTTTTCAGTTTTATACAGTCTCATTTTCCCATTTCTTGGAATTAGTGTTGCCTATGTCTATATCTTTTAGTGTTGTTCCTGTGTTTTCTTTTCCTCTACCATGTTCAGAATTTCAGGTCTTAAATTAAGATCTTCGTTGCATTTTGAATTTATTTTTATGCAGCGTGAAAGTTCCAGGTCTATTTTTATTTCTCTGTATACGCATATCCAGTTTTGTCAGTAACATCTTAAGGTTACCTTTCTTCAATGTATGCTTTGGATAATTTTACCAAAAATTAAACGACTGTGTCTGTGTGTGCTTATTTCTGGATACTCTATGCTAGTCACTTCTGCATGTGTATTTAAGTGCAGTACTATGCTGTCTTTGTTATTACGGCTCTGTCATGTAACAAAATCAGATACTGTGATATTTATTGCTATTTTTTGTCAGAGAGTCCTTTGTTATTTGGAGTGTCTTATGTTTCCATATGAAGCTGCATTTTGTTTTCTATTTCTGTGAAGCCAACCTTTGGAATTGTTATACTAAGTCTATGTATTGTTTTGTAGTATGACCATTTCCACAACATTAATTCTGCCAATAAATAAGAATGGGAGATTTTTCTGTCTTGCAGTATCTTCTTTCAATTTCTGTCTTAGTAACTCTAAAGATTTCACTGTAGTAGTCATTCACCTCCTTAGTTACACTTATTTGTAGTTTTTATTTTTTTATTGAATTTTTGTGATTTTCGTACAAAGTAATGTGATGGTATTTGGATCCCCTACCCCATCCACACTTCCCCCGACTGTCACTACATATATATATATTTCAATCTATAGAGTCTGATTTGTGTCCTAACATGTCCCTCTGCATGGGTCCATCCACTAATCAACTAACAAGAGTCCCATCCTTATATGAAACTGTGTCTCACCCTCCCATCAGCCATCAGTTGCCAAAAGTTCCTTAGGTTGGGTTGGATTTGTCTGCTTTGACTTACGAGAGATTTGCATATTCTTTCATCATTTCTGTGTGGTCATATGCATAACTGACCAGCTGTCTAGAAAACTCTGTTTGCTGCAGTCATCCACTACCTCTGGCTGTTACAATATTTCTGTCCCCTCTTCTGCAATGATTCCTGAGGCTTGAGAGGCAGAAGTCAGAAATGTGTCTTATGTAGGGATGAGCAGTCTGCAATTTCTTTTCTCTACTTATTGGCCAGTTGTAGGTTTCTGTGTTAACCATCATCTGTTATATAATGAAACCTCTGATCAGAGTTGAAAGATGCATTCATCCTATGTGTAGAGAATGCATTGAAAATGTGTCACTTAGAGCTAAGCCTCTCACATACAAGCTTTCTCTGCATTTGACCAGTTGTGGAACTCTATGTTAGTCTCCATGTGCTGCAAAAAAGAAGCTTCATTAATGAGTGATATGAGGTAAATTTGTATGGAAAATATGAGGGTGCATATTTATTTATAATACAGGAAAAAATTACAGTGGTCTATGGATGTGGCAAAAGTGGTTTTTCTCAAAGTACTATGTCCTCTCCAGCCATGTGTATTTGGCTATGTTAACAGTACCACACCTGAGTTCCCACCCATTCATGGGTGGTACTTCTAGTTAGACAGCTGTTGATTACCCCCAGATAGAAGTACCAGTTTTCTGGGCCAGTCGTTGTTTGTTAGGCTTTACAGCTGGGTAGGATCATTGATTGGTTTTCTCCCTTGATAGCTTGCATAGTATCCTCTAATACTATACGTACTAATCTTCAAGGAAAGCCAATGGGAATAGCCCAAGTTTTATTTTGAAGCTATTGTGAAAAGAATTGTTTCCTTGACTACTTTCTCGGTGTATTCAATATTATTATATAGAAATAGTGCTGAATTTTTCATGTTAATTGTTGCATCCTATTTAGTGAAATTGTTTATAGATGTAAGAGATTTTTGGTAGTCTTTATGGTCTTTTAAGTATAGACACATATATCCACAACTAAGGAAATTTGACTTCTTTTCCTATTGGTGTTCCTTTTATTCTGATTCTCTTGTCCTATTGCTTCTTTCAAACATTTCAAACACTATACTGAATTCAATATAAAGGAGAGAGAGTGGATATCCTTGGCTTATTCTTGATTTCAAAAGAGCTACTTTAACTTTTCTCCATTTAGTATAATGTTGACAATAAATTGTCATTTACAGTCTTTGTTTTGTTGAGTTGTTTCCTTCTATTGCTAGTTTCTTCAAGGCTGTTATTATGAAAAGTTGTTGAGCTTTGTTTATGGTGTGAAACGAGGCTACTTTTACGTGTTCATATGTAAACATGCTGTTTCTCCAACACCATGTACTCAAGATATTATTCTTCACCCATGTTTGTTGGTGCTTTTGTCAAAGCTAAGGGCCTATGTGTATTTTGGGGCTATGGATTACATCCCACTGCCCCATGTGTCTGCTTTTATGTCAGTGCTATATTGTTCAAACAGCTATAACTGTTAAGTTAGTTTGTATTTGGGAGCTTTGATGTCTCTAATATTTTTTCCTTCTTGCTCAAAACTGCTTCGGTAATTTGGAGTCTTTATGGTTCCATGTGTATTTTAGAAAAACAATTTATTTATTTATTTATTTATTTATTTTATTTTTGGTCTTTTTGAGACAGGGTCTCCCTGTAGCCCCAGCTGGCCTGCAACTCACTATGTAGACCAGGCTGGCCTTAAGCTCACAGAGAACAGCCTGCCTCTGCCTCCCAAGTGCTGGGATTAAAGGTGTGTGCCACCATGCCTGGTGTATTTACTTTTTATTTTATATGTCTACATGCATGTAAGTGGAGCCATGTGATGCAAAGTTCACAGAAGTCAGAAGAAGGCATCTCCTTGAATTGGAATTGGCTGCTATGTGGGTGCTGAGAATCAAAGCTGAGTCCTCTGGAAGAGTAGCAAGTACTCTTAACCACTGAGCCATCTTTCTGTGTACTTTAGGATGCTATTTCTATTTATATCAAAATTCTATATTTTTTTCTAAGGCTTATATTAAACGTGTAGGTTTTCAGGGGATAATACAGATATTTTAACAATTAAAAATACTGAACCTTACTAAGATCATCAAATATCTTTTCATTCATTTTGGTCTTCTTCAATATCAATGTCACATGTTTCAGGTCAAAGGTCTTTCATATCCTTGGCTTAATGTATTTTTGAGTATTTTATTCTCTTTTGTTCCACTTTAGATGGAATTGTTTTGTTTCTTTTCCCATAGTTTGCGATTACTGTATAGTAAGGAAGTTTTTTGTTAGCAGCTCTTAAATGGGTTGTTAGTAAGGAGTCTGAAAAACTGACAGAGAGAATATGCACAAAACACAAATCTTTTAAGTGCAAACTGAGATTTCTAATTTGCTAAGCACTTGTCAGCATTGAAATTGATCCCATTGGTTATTCTAGTGACTGCCTGCCTGGGTGTTAGCTCATTTTACAGAGGGGAGATTTGAGGTCATGAACTGTTTCTAGGTAATACAGGTAAAATATTAGTAAGACTGAGGTTGGAAACTTATGTTCTAGGTCCTTTTGTCTGCTACTTGAGGACAAAGGCTTCGTTTTGATGAATTGTAGAGCTCTGTGCTTCTGCTAGGACATCCATCACAAAGAGAACTGCAAAATATATTGTGGCCTGCAAACAGTCTGTCCTGATGAAGTGCATTAACTTTCCCAACTGTCACAGGGTGAAAACACAGGAAGAGTTGTCAGTAAATTATAAAAAAAAATTATTTGCAAACTTTACTGATACAATAGAGCCCAGTGGTACACAAACAATTGTTACACAAGTACCTCTTCCTTAACACAGGCAGCCACTGGAATTACCACCCTCACTGTAATAGTTATTTTATTCATTCACAAACTAGCACCTATACATCAAGCACACAATAATGTTCACTTCTCTCAACAGATTTAAGCAACTGTACTTTTTATTCTTAGAGATTTTGTGAGTCCTTTAAATGACATGAAAGATACTTCTGGGATATTATCTAGGTAAGAAAAGCAATTATCTTTAATGTTTTTTCTAGAAACTGCCACTATACCACTAAGACTCTGTGATGCCCTTGTTACTCTAGATTTCCCATACATTATTGCCCCCAACAACCAGAATAAAGCTTGATTGCTCAGTCATGGCTTGTAGAATCAATTTTATAACCAGGTCTCATCATTCTGTGAATAAAATCCTTCCCCGTTCAAATACATTGAGTATATCCCTTACATCTCCCTTCCATTTATGCAAATGCTCCATTAAGACTTGGTTTAAATGACAAAGTAAAGCCCTTCAAAATTATTATTTCTTCTCTGTTGTAAACACAAATGGAACTTTTATCACGTACTGCATTCACCTCACTTTTTCAACATCTCCTTGGGGATGTTGTACCTGCCCTGTAAGATCCTTGAGAAAGGAGAATGATAGATGAGAGACAACCTGGGATGTGCTCATGTGGATCTTCTTACTAGTTCTCATGATCTGCAGTGGTGGGGTAGAGAGACGACCTGCTCATTTTCAGCTCAGTCTCTAAGTAGTGAGCAATGATCTCATAGCACCACACATATCACTTCAGCCATTGGAAAGACTGATTTCAAAGGGAAGACAACCATACAGCACTCACGGAGAAAAGGTAGAGTATATGTTCATTCAACTAATCTATTAGGCATCTTACACAGGCCAGAGTGGTACACAGGCTGGGTATATGATGGTAGAAGAGCACTGAGACTCTAGGCATTTAGTATTACATGTTAGATATAGGCAATATACCCAATAAGCAAGTGAAATATGTCTCATGGCTAATGAAGGAAGTATTACACACACACACACACACACACACACACACACACACACATACACAAACTGGGGTGTGTGGGAGATCTATGGAAGGAAGAAAGGACTCAATGGAAATGCCAAGCAGGGGGTCAAGATGTGCCCTGTCTAGAAAATGTCTGGAGCAATGGTGTCAGGAGGATGCAGAGTGTGCTGGTCTTGGCATAGATGTAAGACTTATTGCTTGTAGGCAGAGCAATGTCAGGTACTGAGGCCTCAGAGTGATATCAAGCAGAGGGTATTGGCTGGTGGGCATGGAGTCCAAGATGGCTGGCACAGAGTAGGAAAGGAGGAAAGGAAAAGGACATGGAGACCAGGGGAAGACAGAGCAGAGAGTCTTTGAATGTCATTAAAATGACTCAAATGACCAATTTCTATACTGAGGTGTAAAATTTAAGAATTTTTTGTACTAAATGAGATTTAATCTGATTTATGGTCTAAAAGAACTAGTTAGGCTGCTGGGTTGAAGCTAATGGGGACAGTGTGATGGTAAAACCATTAGTAGCAGCTACTGCAACAATCCAGCAAAGAAAAGGACACTTTGGCCCAGAGAAAAAGCTGGCAAAGTAGGAGGACTAGATTGAGTCTATTTTTTGATGGATTTGAGATGGTTGAGGGAGGGAAAAAAAGGTGATTAAACACAACTTTAGCTATAAACATGTTGGAATCGTCATGTTCTGGGTTGGGAAGAATTCTGTTTACCTCCCTATTTAATGCACATGTGACAGGGAGGAGGTTGGGTTTGTCCATGTCAAGTTTAGGATGTGGATTGGACTCTCATGAAGGGATGCTAATCAAGCATTCTCTTTATAGGGCAAGTCTCAAGTCTAGGAAATAGGTCTGAGTTGGAGAAATATTTGAGATTTACTAGCAATGGGAATATTTGCCCTCCCAAATATTAAGCACAGATAAGAAAAGGTCCAAACACTAATGCCTTGTAATTTCACTATTGAAGAAGATGTTAGAAAACTGTGAGTGGAATGTCCAAGAGAAATAAAGAGAGAATGGTGCTCTTGAACTAAATGAAGAAAACATTTCAAGAGAAATCCATTACAAATGAGTGTGTTAACACGCTATAATAAACATAGCTCATTGCCGGGTCCTTTAAGGGCTTTCTGAAAAAGCCATGTAAAACCACAACATCTAAAAGATTTCTTGGTATACATTAATTCTGGGTTGTACTATTCAGCCCAACTATGATTTCAGAGACTATATGGATCCTGTTTTAGACAGAGTTTGTATAGATCTACCTGTGTCAGGAGAGATGGAGGTTAAAAAATAAAGAAAGCACAACTTTACATGGGTAGGGTATATCAGTCACCTTTCTGTTGCTATGATAGAAACACTGACCAAAGCAGCTTATAAAAGGAAGAGTTTATTGACAGTTCCGGGGGAATTACAGCCCATAATGGCAGGGAGGCATGGTGGCAGGAAGTGGCTGGGGCAGAAAGCAGAGGCTCACATCTCCAAGCAGGCACAGGAAGCAAGAGAGCGACTGGCAATCTGGTAAGGCTTAAGAACTCACTAAGTCCACCTCCAGTGATGTGCTTCCTCCAACATGGCCACACCGTCTAAGACCTCCCAAAACAGAGCTACCAACTGGGGACAAAATGTTCCAATAGTTGGAGCCTATGGGGCACATTCTTATTCAAACTACCACAGAGGGTGAAAGTTGGGATCCAGAAACTACGGGGCAGGCTGAACTATGTAAAGTTTTATTTAGGTCAGGAAGCAAGGAGCTGAGTTTCAGGAAGAACTTAAGATCACATGGATTTGATGTGAGTTTAACCTGGGTCAGTACACTCTGAAAGAAGGGGAAGATAGACATTGTTATCACTGTTTCTCAGTTCCACCAAGCTCAACTGTCACTTACCTTCCATATCTTGTCTATGTATCATCTCTTCCACAGATCCTCCCTAAATAATTTCTCTCAGTCCTTCAATTCTTAGTTAAAGAATTGAGTTTGAATTTAAACATTCTGAGATCCAAGGTTTGATTCCACCACCTATCAGCCAAGAGGATCTGAGTAGACCATCTTCCTCTTTCAGTATCAGTTTAATCATGCATAAGCTGCAGGCAATTATATTCGCTCACAGCGTCACCTGAACAGATCTAAGGAGGTTACAGAATATGGCAATACTTTGGTAAACCATAATGTTGGATATACATGAACTGTCATTATCATTGTTCCATCTTTGTTTCCTGTAATTGAGTTCCTAAGGCCAGGGATGACAATTCTTACAACACAGTGATATGCCACAGTTCAATGAAATCTCTTTGTCTGACTGAATATATATATATATATATATATATATATATATAATATATTTGCTTTTGAATATATATATTCATATTCTTTGCTTCAAATCCTTTTTGGAACTTAGCTATCTATAAGTAAATAAACAAGCACATGAAAATCTAATTGCATGCCTTGAAGTATGTGGTTGACATTAAAAGCCAAGCCTCCTTCATTTGAAACTGAAACACGAAACACCATGTGTGATTGTTTTCTCCCTTTTAAAGACAGGGCCACGGTTGCAGAGATAATTCAATCTAGTGCACTACTGCGTTCCCCCAGCACTGTGCCAACTCTGATTACCCACTTCCAGATGCTGCTGTTTGTTGCTGTTCCTTCACTGCTACCTGGCCAAGAGGCTGAATTTTCTCTCTCAAGTTCTGGCCAGCAATAATACTGAGCTAATAGTAGCACCAGGTGAATGGAGTACCTGGAAAATTGCTGACCATAGAGTCAGCACTCTAGAGGCCTCTGGACTTCCAAGGTCAGCCCCTAAACAGTAGGTTTAAGAGCCAAGAAATTGAGGAAGTTCAATTGGCCAAAAGAGGACAGCAGGCAAGAAGCCTAAAAGAGATCAAGACAAGATCTCATTCCTTTCTACTATGCTTTTGTCAGGCATTTCATGGGAATTGCCACTTGGAAGGTGTACAGAGCCAACCTGGGCCATGGCCAGCCACAGGAGGTGAGGTGAGGTGAGGCTTTTGAAGGCTGAGTCCTGATCTTTTCTACAGACAGAAAGCCTACAGGAGTAGGGACTTCTGTCTGCTCTGTCCAGGGGATTTAGGCAACAGTGTGAGGATGGGTACTAGAAAACAAACTGAGCACAGAGGCTGTGACTCTAAATGGAGTGAGCCTCCCTCGGCTGCTATCTTAGACACTCCACTTTCTTCTGGGGGCCTTGGAGTTCCCATCTGTACACTGAGGCACTTCAAATGCCTAAGGCATCTTTTTAAAACAATATTCTATTTATGAATTTTTTACTTTATGTGTATGAGTGTATTGTCTGTACGTATGCAAGCACACCAGTGTTGTACAATGCCCATGGATGCCAGAAAAGGGCATCGAAGTCCTGTGGAACTGGAATTACAGATAGTTGTTAGCTGCCATGTGGGTGCTGGGAATAGAACCCGGGTTCTATTCAACAAGTTAAGAAGTGCTCTTAACTGCTGAGCTAGCTCTCCAATGGCCCCCAAGGCATCTTTTAATATTTCTCATTTGTAATGGGGAAATGAACAACAGAATGTTGTGGGGGAGATGTTATTCAGGTTGGAGCCTTGAATCCTGAGCTCTCGTCTGTTATAATCTTTGCTTTCTTGTGATTTGCAGTTTTACCTAAGTTTTCCAATGTTAGACTAAGTACTCAAAAACGTTATTTTGAAGTAGGATCCAACCAAACTTACCAAGCTCCTTGTGGTATTCCAGAATTCTGGTTTAGTCTGCCTCATTTATTTAGCAGGCACAGTAAGACTATACTCAATATTACATCAACTCCCATGCCTACAGAGAAAGAAGTTTGTATAAACGTTCCTGGAGCACTTGAAGATGTTCTTTCAACTCCCTCTTCTTAGAAAGACTAAGTTTCCCTCTTATCTACTTCTGCTTGCTGTGTCCTCATTCAAGAGAGAAAATTAAGGTGAAGTTTTAGGTAAGAAATGGAAAGATAAGACGGCCTTGAGATAAACCAAAATATGATCCATCTTGTACTTTTGTGGAGAGGATAGGAAAAGATAAAGCCAAGACCCAATATTGACTTACTGAGTGTTCCCAGCTATATCTTGGTTTCCAGAAAAAACACATTTGTGTTGAATGCTCCCATGGTCTAGAAAACCTTCTCCTGCCCCCAAACCTTCTCCTGCCCCCAAACCTTCAATAACAGATACCTATGGTCATGTTCATACTGTATTTCCAAAAGTTGGATTCCAGGTGTGGAACTCTCTATATCTTTCACTTTGCCTGGGGCATGCTAGGTATCCAACAGACATTTGATTGGGTTTTTTTCCTTCAATCGTTATATTGGAATGAAGGAAAGATATTAAACAAAGCAAAGACCTTCTCAAGGTCACACAGCTAAAAATGTACATCAGAGCAGAGACTCAAACAGGGGTCTGTAAGGTTTTTCTTTCCCTGTGGTTCTATAGTATTGCAAAGTACGTGTATAAACTTTAAGCTTTAAAAAATTGAAAATTGGGGCTTGAGAGATGGCTCAGCAGTTAAGAACACTGATTTTTCTTGCAGAAGACCAAGGTTTGAATTCTAGCACCCACATGGCAGCTAACAGCTGTCCAAAACTTCAGTTCCAGGGGATCTGACAGTCTCTTCTGTTCTCCATGGGCATTGCACTACACGGGTGCACTTACCGACATGCAAGCAATACATGAATACACATAAAATAAAAATAATAAATAAAGTATTTTTAAAAAATTGAAAACAGGATCAGATGTGGTGGTGCATGCCCTTAATCCCAGCTCTCAGGAGACTGAGGTAGGCCAATCTCTGTGATATCAAGGCCAGTCTAGTCTACATAGTGAGTTCTAAGCCAACTAGCTACAGGAAGATACCGTCTAAAGAAGGAAATTGAAAAGAAAAATCTTGGAGGAAAGGCATGAGATTGTAAGGAAAGCATATGAACTAGGCGAGTTGATAAAAGAAACTTGACCTAAAGGTTTCAGTAAGTTTCTATGTATATACTGTGTTGTTGAGATCAGAGGGAACAAGGGTTCTGGCAGAGAATCCTTTTCTACTTCACTTGAAAGGCATCTCTCTCTTTCTTTTAAGCATGTATTGATTGGAGTCCAAATAACCTCAACTCTATTCTTAGCCCTGTGCCTTAATTACAGTGGATTCTCAGCTAAGCCTGATGTTTCAGTCCTTCCTCATCCTCTGGCTTCCCCTGTGTTTAACACTCAGATCAGAACAGTGCGTCAAAATGACTTTCTTTTTAAAACATGATTTGCAAGCAAATATCTTAACGCTATCAGCAGTGGGCACATCTTGCCTGGTGGGTTGCTGTGATAGTTTATAGGGTTCACAGCTAAGTAAGACTATTGATGCTTTTTCTCCCCCAACAGCCTGCACAGCATTTTCCTGTGTTATGAAAGTTAACCCAGCAGGGAAAAGGCTTCCAGCTAAATTCCATCTTGATCTCTCTACATCTTGCAACCAAAGTATGTGGTGTCTTTAGCAATATGGTGTTATCATCTAGTTCTGGTGGGTAACCCAGAGGAATGGCAAGAGCCTGTATGATTTGGGGGACTTCTGGGACCTTCCTGATCAATGACCCATAAGGAAGCATCCCATACCTGGCACTGGGATTTTTGCTTAATAACCCCTGGCTTCTAGGAGCAGCATTATCCAGTCAAATAGAACATGGCTCTTTATTTTTATTAATTTTTTAACTTAGTGTGGCTTTTTCACACATCTTTCATTTTAATTAATTATCCTGCCTTGTTCATTCATCGACCCTGTCTCACTAACCCTCATTCTTGTTTAAACTTTTCACCCCCTCTATTCCCACTTTGAACTTTTATATCACCATATTCTATTAATCCCCCAACTTCAAGGCATACTATCAATGGGCATGTCTTAATTTCTGAGTTTTTACAGGTTCTCCAACTTAAACATACAGACCTAAATCTTCAAGGCTAGAGTCCACATACGACAGAAAACATGAGGTGACTTTTTCTGTGCCTGGATTGCTTCTTTTAGTGCAAAAGTTTCCATCTCTATCCATTTACTTACAAAATTTGTAATTTCATTTCTTGCAGCTTAATGAAATGTTATTGGGAAAATATGCCACAATTTCATCTCCATCCATTCATCAATGGTTCAGGCATATTAAATTCCAGGAACACAGTGTTGAAACAACTCTGCTAAATACGTTTTCCTTTGTGCACCATTTTCTTGATAATCTTGGTCTGAAGCATCAGATTGACAGCTATCACATCCAGTAAGAGACTGTCTGTGAAATCTCTACTTGATAACTATGGGCAGCAATGAGGAGGATGTGAGACTGCACTATCGGAGCGCCCAACGTGTATAAACCTAGTAGGGTCCTCCAATTGTTCTTGGTTTAGAACAAGTTGATTCTCTAACTTCTGTGCATAAGAGCCATCTAAGAACCTTGTTAATATTTCCATTATTGGTTTTGGGATGGGACTCAGAAATTATCCTTGCTCAATTTTAACATTCTGATATGAGTGATTCATCAGTCACTTGTGGAAAAATATGAATATGAATGCTGAAGATGATATAAAACATGCATTGCAAGAAGGCTGGAGAGATGGCTTAGCGGTTAAAAGCACTGGCTGCTGGCTGCTCTTGCAGAGGCTCTGGGTTCGATTCCCAGCATCCACATCATGGGTAACAATTATCCATAACTTCTGTTCCAGAGGAACCAATACCCTCTTCTGACCTCTGCAGGCACTGCACAACACAGGTGCATTTACATACATGCAGACTATACACTCATACCCATAAAATAAAAATAATAAATAACATTGAAGCTAGGCCACATGTGTGGTTGGAGGGGCTGAGAACAGAAAATCTCATGCTCCTGGAGATGGCTTCATATGAAGGAGCCACACCTCCCATTTTCCCAAGCTACTCTGTGGCTGCCTTGCCCTTCATGTGCAGGAGCTGGCTGAAATGTCAGGAATGTGACTATTCCAAACTATCAAAACAAGCCACATGGGCTGCTCAAAGTATAGTCAGAAGTGGGACCAACCTCCCCCTGAAACCATGCCTTTGGGCATCCTTTGAGACCCTGCCCAACATCTTTGACCTGTGTTTGAGAGGTATGCCCCAAGTACCAACTCTGACTGACATCGCCTGGATTACTGTAGATGAAGAGAAAACATGCCCGGGTCAGGAGCCATATACACCCCCTGAGACACACCTGGAAGCCTAGCCCTCTGGTTGTCACACAGTGCAACACCTCAGTGCCCAGTCTATGTGGGTCTGAGGAGAGGTTCCGAGTCCTGGAGAAGCCAGCCCTGCCTGCCCTAAGCCACGCTATCTAGCTGCAAATTGAGGTGAGCCACCTGCCAGTACATTAGCAACAGAAGCAGCTTCAGCTTCTTTAAGGCCAGATTTCTTATCTCCAGGAAGGTCATACGTCTCTTCTCCTTTACCTTGTTTTGGATCCTCATTCCATTCTACAACTTCCTTTGTGATTAGTGGCATCACCAAAGAGACTGAGGTAGAAGTCCCTGAGCTTCTAAGAGCCCTGCTGTGTTCTGCCAGCCCTGAATGATGCAAACCAGAACATAAAGCTGCTTGCAGCTGGTCTGAAGAGGATGACTGCATCTCTGTCCAAGGCCAGCAGCTTTGCAAACATGATGGGTATCCTGAAGGATTTCCACGGGATAAAACAGAGCCAAGATCTGAGTGAGAGTTTAATGAAGGAAGAGGACCATGCTGTGCTTATCTCCGAAATCCTAAGGAAGAAAACTTCAGTAGAAAAGGAAACTGACAGCACTTCCGACTCTACAAAACTCAGTCTCATGCTCCTGACTTCCTTCAATAGCTGCCTTCCTCACTGCAGATGTTTCTGCCTCTCAGTTTGAAACCTGCATGTCTTGCTGACAAGCTAGGGCTTGGGCTGAAAGGGAAGATCTGGATCCTGTGTTATCCTTACTTCCACCACAGCAGAAGCTATGGTCTGTGGTTTGAACTGAGATATTTGCTGCAGGTCATCCTGTAGGATGGCATGTCTCCACTGAGGGGGTGAAATGGAAGATTCGCCTTGTCCCTTTGTGAAAATAGGCCCTAAATGAATGACTGACTCCACTACATCAGCCTCCATAATTGGTCTCATTAGATATTTCCTGCCCAGCTGTCACTCTCAGCAGTTTCTGAAGAGCTGAGGGGAAGGGGCTGTTTATGTACATGTTCACGGGGCAGGGAAGCTCCTATTCTGCTCCATTGGCACCTACGCCAATTCTCACTCATCACTCTTTCCTTCTCTAGTTATAGAAGTCAGGCCACTGTCTAACTGATACTTGAGCTGCTGCTGGGAGGCCTGGGCTGTTTCTCTTTTTTAACACGTTTTATAATACTACACAACCAGATCTACCCTCCAAAGCCTCATTCATTAGTTGAAACTGTTTTCTTCCATGGACTTTAAAGTCCAACCAGGAGAAGAAATGAGGAGGGAAAAGAGATACCACCCTTCTTCTAGGCCACTGACTGACTGTTCTGGTTTGGGCCAAGGTTTACACCTGCCACATCATGAATGGCTTGGGTGGCCTCTGGGCCCTTTTTCTATATGATATGTATACTGTGTGTTTGAGTTGAAGCACTACATGACATTAAATGAAAGATTTGGAGAAACAAAATAATAATAATAATACATATTAAGGAAATACGCATTGCTTGGCCTAAGCTTACCATGTACCTGATACTGTGCTAGGCTCTTGAGAATTAAAGAGGAAAACAGCACACAGAACATAGTGCACACTTGTTGTCCCTAATCCATAATGTATTATTTACATGTCTGTAACAGTAGTGACACTATTATAATTAACATATAATTTCACTAAAAACAATTATACATTATGCATATGTGACTCTCTATGGGACAAAAAACATGAATGTACATAGTTCTCCTTAAACTTAATTAAAGCTAGATAGAAGTCATGATTTCCCCTCACTTATTTACTAGTTTATTATGTCGATTAGCTTATTTAATAACATTCAGTAAATACCCACTAAATGAAATGTGCTAGCGCAGTGGCAAAGGTTTTTTTACAGTGTCCGAGAAGTCTTCATATTCTGTTCCTGATTATTTTAGATTTGATGAGACCCATGTCCCCAAGCTTGTCCTCAAGATCTGATCTTCTCTGTTCAATTCCCTCAACTTCCGTTTTGCTTCTTTCCTTAAAGTTTTTTGTTGGAGTTCCTGAGTTTTTAATTTCAGATTGGCTTTTTTTTTCAGAGCTTCTATTTATTGGATTCTAGTTTCATATTTCAATTTTTTGGTTATTTCATTCAACTGTTTGTGTTTTCGCAGTCCTTCATTCAGTTTTTTTGATTCATATCCTCCCTGAATTCTTTGAACATATTTATAACTGGTATTTTGAAATCATTGCCTTGTGCAACCACTTGGCTGTTATTCTCAGGAAACATCATTATAAGGGTGCTAATTTCTTTGTCAGCTATATTATATTGGTTAGTCATGTTTGTGCTTTCTGCTGAGGCCTGGGCATCTGGGCTTGTGTGATAGTGTGTCTTTGTGTGATAAGTTATCTCCTTGTTGAATATTTATTTGTATCATTTTTATTGTTTCCCCAACTCATCGGGCTGTGTTCCAGCTGAGGTGCACTTGTGTTCAGATTTGGAAATGCTCTATGTTGATGCACAATTTGAGTGACAGAAGTGCTCTTAGTTCAGCTAGAGATAGGTGCAGCTTTTGAGTTGCAATTTTAAGATTGACCCTCTTGGATCAGCAGGTTGAGATGGAACCGCTATGCTGGCTGGTGGGTTAGCGTGGGAGTATATGGGTCAGAGCTCAGATGGTAGGGTACAGGGAGGTCTCAGGAATGGAGCTCCAATCTCCAAGTATGGGGTGGAGGAGGATCCTGGAGAATCAGGGTAGGGTTGAGAGCTGAGATGGTGGGGGACTGCCTTACTCTGCCAAGATGTGGTGCATGCTGATCTAGGATGGGCTAATCCTCTAGTGACCCAGGGAAGTCTGAACACTAAGGTGATAGGGCACTCTAGAGTCTCAGGAAAGAAGCTCGACCCACAATGGCAAAGAAATGCCTGGTAAGAAACTCTATAGAAGCAATAATAGCCCGAGTAGAGATGATTGACACTGAGCTTCCATGTGTTTTTCACTAAGTCTTGGTTAATGAAAATGTTCTCAGGTCATCTCTGGTCAACTCTATTAAGATAATTGTAGATAAACCACTCTAGTTCTTGTCAACCCACAAATCTATGAAGACGGGTTGGTGGAGTGTTCCCTCTGGTTTGCCTAACTCCAGTGAAACGTCTCTTAATTTGGAGAATTTCATAATCACCACTCTGACTGGCCTGCACTAGCAGTCTTCTGGATTTCTAGGAAAGTCTCTGGCAAAATGTTCCAACAAGGACAAGAAGCCAATGAAGAAACACAATCATTTAGAGTGAATTATCCAAGAACGAAGGCCTAGGATGGTATAGCAGAACTGCATAATGTGTTTGCAGGAAATGCCAGCTACATAACAAGTACAGCTACCTGTCCTTTCTCTGTCATCCTCCAGAGGCAGACATCATGAAACAATTCTAGTTATCTTCTATACAGAGCACAGTTGTAACCAGAGAATACTTCTCTAAATACTAACTCCAAACATTATAATTGCTATGAAACACATTGTCTGGATTCCATTCCTAGTGCCATAGTTTACATGTGAGAGTGAAGAGATCTAGAATTTGTATCTGGTTCTTTTATTCGCTAAGGTGCTCAACAAACTTATTTTAACTGGTCATGAGTTATATCTTTCTAGTGGATTATCTACCTTTTGTATAACTACTTCTATTTAAAAAGACCAATGGGAAAAATACATGAATCCGCATTGTACAAAGTACATGAGAATTATAAGACTCTATTTGGCATAGCTCCTTCCTCTCTGGAACATAGGCTGTTTCTATCTGCTGCCCCTGCCCACCTGCAGTCTACATTTTGGCCATTTAGAATGTTTTCATTTCCTGAACGTCCTCTAACTTTATCCCTCAGGTACTGAAATGTCATCTTTTCTTCCTGCCTGGAAAAATTTATCTCTACCCTTCACCCCTTTCTTTACCCCCATTGTCAAATCTCAAGGTACTTATCACTTTAATACATGAATATTTCCAACTCATCTTTAACTTCCATGGTTCTGCCTGTCAAATTTTCTTTGATGACTCCAAACTTGGTTCTATGTCAACCTTTACTAAGCAAGTGTAATGTGCCACAAATATGACCCAGGTATTCCACTCTTGGGCATATACTTAAAAGACTCTGTGCCCTTTGTCAAGAATACGTGCACGTATATGTTCATTCTTATCATATTACAGTAGCTATGAAGTGGAAACAATATACATACCCCACAACTGATGAGTAAATAATGAAGATGTGATATATGTGCACAATGGAATATTATTTAGCTGTAAGGGAAAATGAAATTATGAAATTTTCAGAGAAATGGATAGAATTGGAGAAAAGTTTAAGTGAGATAACCAATGCCTTAAAGGACAAACACTGCATATACTCTCTCATTTGAAGATCCTATGGTCAACTGCTTAGTATGGTGTGTCTAACATGAAATCCGCATGTAAGTCAAGGAATGAGGAAGGGAACTGAAGAAGGATTACCTTAAGAGAGGGGAGATAGTAGAATACATGTAGAAAGAAAGTAAAGAGGGGAAATATTGAGGGTGGAAAAGTTTAGACAGGGAGGGAGGTGGGAGGACTGGGCAGATGATGGGGCAGAGTCGGTGTGGGAGAGCTTAAAGAAACCATTTAGAAAGCCAGATATGCCCACCTGTACAGTGCTGGCTTGGCTGTTCACAGATGGGTAGCCAACTGCCCTATGAATGGATTAAGATCACTCCATGGAAGTAGGGTGGGACCAATTCCTGGTACTGTAGCTTAATTAACAACCTACGTCTGAGGAGGTAGTAGGCATGTCTTATGATTAACTAAGCTGCTATAACAGTACATTGCCTTGTAAATACCTATGATTTACCCACAGACAAAAGCCGTTACCAGCCTTAATCACAAACGCCTCTCCTTGAATGAACTGTGGTGAATTCAGACACTCGTGTCTTCCTAAGATACAGAAATTAAATGAAGGCTGTAGGCCCAGTCCTAAACAAGTCACTCATACTATTCTCCCTACAGCTCGGAGAACATTGCTGAAGCGAGGGCAAGAAGTAGTAAGAGCAGAAGATAGAGTTAAGTAATACAAAATGCCATTCTCTAGACTCAACAATCAATAGCTTTATCAGTAATCAGTCAAGTAAGGAGGAGGACCCATGTTTATGGCTAGATTCCGAGAGCTGCAGAATCAGCTTTTAACTGTTTCCAAAGGGTACTTTGCTGAACCCACCAGCCTCCAACAGATACCTGCAAAACCACAGTCATAGACAGGGCCCTGTTTAATCTCGATGACTCAGAATATGAAAGGAATAAACATAAACATTAGAGAGAGAATTGTGGCGTGGGAGGGAAGAGAATACTGGGAGTAGAAAGGTGAGAGATGAGAGTGATTAAGATGGAAGGAGTGCATGTGTGAAATTTCCATTTCCCTGGCTGCTGCAGTTACATCGGGATATATACTCACACCAAAAGATTTGGAGCTAGGATCCACAACTTAGAGAGAATACCCGTCATTTGATTTTCTCACTCTACATTACCTCACTTAGTAACATGTAACATGTTTTAATTCCTTTCCATCTTTTCACTCTAAGGTGGTGCCTGTCCTTGAAGGTAAGATGAGTTTCATGTTGATGTTGATGGCAAAAGACTGATTTTTTTCATAATATATTCAACTAGCTTGTGTCTTTTTATTGGGGAATCAAGATAATTGATGTTTCAGGTTATTACTGAAAGATGTGTATTGGTTGTTGTCATTTTGTTTCCTGTTTGTGTTCTTGGTCTTATCTTGTTTTTTTCTGTAATTACAGTTTCATTTGTTTTCTTTCCATAGCCCCTTGGGTATGGCTATTCATTTCTTCTGTCCCTTTTTATTGCTTTCAGTATTCTTTGTAGAATTGTTTGGTGAACATGAATACTTTCAGCCTATTTGTATTATGGAAGATATTTCTTTCTCCTTTGTTTTAGACAGCTTTGCTCGGTAAAGTAGTCTGGGTTGACATACATAAAGAGATGAAAAGGCGTTACCTTAGAACTCCTTTTGTTAAGGAGTTGCCGTAACTCCTTTTGTATAGCATTGCTCCTACTAGACACAATAGGCTAGCAAAGTAAAAGTCCAAAAGCCAGGAATGAACTCACTCTTTTGAAACTGTTGACTATGGGTCCCATAGATGTCCAGTACTTGTCATTGCTCTTAGTTTCCCACCAGAATTTCATGGTAAGATCTTATTGCTAAACACACTACATACACGGGCTGTAAAAGAAACAAAGAGGAAACAAGTTGGTGCTTACTTCAAAGGCTCATCTCTACTAGATAGCTTTCACATTGTGGAAGGTTATTTGTGTGCTACTTGAAGAGAAAATTCATCATCAACCTTACCCAGATGGCAAGATATGCCCACTGGTACAAAAGTGACACAAATATTACGGGAGTAACTAAACACTTTCTATTTTGATTTAAGGTCTGCTTTGTAGAATGGAGCACATACCTGACATTGATATCAGGACTAGGAACCTGAGGCTAGACAGGTCACAGGTCATAGGAGAGAGGCTAGTACTATTATTCTAATATATATATATGGCATTAAATTGAGCCCTAATGACTTATTATTATACCCAAAGGTTAATGCATCTCTGAACTCTCAGAAGAGAAGCTTCTTTATGCAGCTGTGGGTGATTAATACAGAGAACCACAACTGGCTGAAGTGAAGAGACTAGGAGGCTGCAAAGTGCTTATCCTTGACTAGGACTCCTACATCAAACTTCTGCCTCATAAGGCTCATTGCAGAAGAGGTAAGAGAAGGATTCTAAAGGAGGTTATGACCACAATGAAACAGAGTTTTCCATATATCTGCTCTGTTGCTCATCTAAACTTACAACAATGGGGACAGTATACACAAAACTCACATAAACCCAATCCAGACAAAATCCTAGCATAGATGTGGGTAAGTGGGGAAGAAATTCCAACTCTACCTGAGAAAAATCTTGGCAACTGATGGCTTATGGGAGGGAGAGAATCAGTCTCACTTAAGTGAGAGACTCTTGGCAGGTTTTCCAGGCTCCAGTGGATGAACTCACACCATAGGGCATTTGGGAACACAACTTGACTCTATAGGACTTAAATAGGTATTAGAGTACATGAAATTTTTAGGGTTATTAAGGGAAGTGCAGAGAGAGGAGGGAGTCTAAATATGGTCAAAATATGTTGTATGAAACTCACCAAATTTCAATAAAATTGCTTTTTAAAAGTCAGCTTTAACAAAAAAAAAGGTGTGACCCTTGAGAAATGGAATACATTCCTGTGAATGGCCACACACCTAAGATTTTATGGACAGCACAAATTGGACTTGATGGGTTTAAAAAGAAAACCGAGGACTCCAAAGTTGGGGAAAGGGGGTGAGTCTGTGAGGAGTTGGGGGTGATTCAATACGATCAAAATACAATGTATGAAATTCTTAAACAATTAATAAAAATATTTTAAAGGTGCTTTTATCTCATTCGTGAGCACCGAACCCACCTGATCTAGTCACTTCCTAAAGAGTTCAAACTCTTAGCACTCATCTTCTGGATTAGGTTCCAACACATGAATCTTCTTAGAAAGGGATACCAGCTTTCAGGCTGTAGCACCTACAACGGTCCAAGCACTGTAGTAAGCAATGAGATGCCCAAATACAGAGAATAATGTGATTCAGCAAAGTTGTGACAGAGCTGTAGGTAAGGAAAATCAGAGACTCCATGAAATACGCAGGTATATGAGTCTTGTTCTGTCTAAGTGGGGATTGAAGAAGGTGAGATGTTTCCTGGTCCAAATCGATAGAGGAATTCTTGTCATGGAAAATCTAATGCATGGTAAATGTGGCTATAGGGGCAGAGTTCCAGGTAGAAGTTGAATGTTCAATATATGTGTCATTTCTGGATAAATAATACAAATCACAAAATGAGTACATACTTGAATGTTCCTTCCCCAAAGGTCATGCATTTTTGGGGGCAGAAAGAAGAGACACAATCTAAGTCATGGGAAGCGAAGCCAGTGGTGGACAGTTGAAACCACAAAGCTAATGTCTTCCTCTTCTACCATAAGCCTCTCCCTATTTTCTGTTGTGCCCTCTACCCCTGCTCCTCTTTTACTTGTCTGTTTTGTTTAGTTGGTTTTGTTTGTTTTATTTTTAATATAGGCTCTCCCTGTAACACCAACTGACATGGGACTAGATATGTAGACCAGGCTGGTCTTGGATCTCACAGAGATTTACCTGCCTCTGCTGGGATTGAAGGTATATAGCATCACACCTGGCTTTGCTCTTTCTTCTGAAAACTTGTCCTCTTCTTGGGAGTTCTATGTCCCCTGGCTTATCTGTTTTCTTTGCTGGGTGCTCCACACTGGCCTCTTCCCAAGTGCCTCCTGCAAATGTTTATTTTTATAAATGTTGCATATACAGGGAGAAGATAGGGAAGGGCTGAGCCAGAGTCATTTACGAAAGCACTTTGGCACTCTGCTATGGAAGTCATTTCCGCAAGAGGCTACCCCGGACAGAGTGCACTTAACTCAGATCACCCATCCCCACTTCCAAGCAGAACTCACTGCAATTTTTATTTACAGTCAGAAGCTCCATAGAGTTCTGAGCCAAAGCCTTCTTTCCTGAAAAGCTGGTGGTGGCTTCCAGCAATCTACCTTCACACAAGAAGCACACTTCCCATTTTCTTCAAAGAAATATCCTGAAACCTGGATAAACCCAATTAAATATCATAAGCAGTCAACTTGAACAAAGTCTGTCCCAATCACTGGGGCCTATACATAACCTGAAAGGACAGGGAGAGCTATCTTTTATAAAGAACAAGTTAAATATCTCCTTGCCTTAAATATATCACATCATAAAAGCCGGATGTAATACTGATACCACTATACAGACTGAGGAAAGAAAAGGAAATGAGGGAAGGAGTGTGGGTTGGGGGAAAGATTGAATGGTGAGAGAATGAAGGGTGAGTTTCCATAACTTGTACAAAGCAATTCAATACATCTTAGACCCATTTTATCTTCCTTCATGCCCCTTCAATCCACATTTCACCTCCATATTTCCACCGAAATGTCTATTAACAAGGTTATCATTGTCACCCCCAGGAATAAACTCCCTAAATTCTCAGTGACCATCCTGGTTCATTCGGTACTACAGTTAATATCCCCTCATTCTTGGAACACAAGAACAGAAATTGATACTAGAAGTGGGGCATTGCTGAGACAGACCTGACCTTGGCGTTTTGAGGAGGATTATGGAAGGGTTTGGAACTTTTGACTGCAAACGTCATTGATTTCTTAGAGTCTGTTGCTCTGAAGCTTAAAACAGTTGTACTAAAAGAGTTGTAAATGATGGAGGCCTGGCTTGTGAAGCTTCAAAGGAAAGCAGAGACTATCAGGGCTGTTTGTATGATATCTTGAATTGAAAATCTGTGGGTTCTGGTCAGCTGTGGCTGAAGAATCAGCTGTGATTAAGAAGAGCCCAGAACGTGAAGTAAAACCTTTGCTTTACTGAGAATTGATTCTAGTTAGCTAGGGCTGAAAAATCAGCTTTAAGTAACAAGAGACTAGCATCACTGTGACAAAATATTCTGGGAACTATTTTCTCAGGGTCAGAACACAGAAGCTATGATCCAGAGGGGGCCTGAGCCACCATCTCAAGCTGGAAGCAGGACTTGGTAATGTGTAAGCATCTCCTGCATGGTTCTGGTGTTGAAAGCCTGAATGGATAACAGAGAGCAGCCGAGGCTTGGCACCCTGAGAGGCTAAGAAAGGTCATTGGTGAAAGTGCAGCCTCAGCTGTAGTTGAAGACCCGAGGTTTGAAGGGGTCATGGAGATAATCTGAGGCTTTGCACCAAGATGCCAGAAGAGGCCATTGGTGAGGGTGAACCTCAGTTTTAGTGGAAACCCCAGCATTTTGGAGATGCCAAGACCGTGGGATGACCACGAAGGGCAGCAGCAGGTGTGTAATGAAGACGGCCTGGGTCTGTAAGACAAGTTGTTTGTGCGTGGATGGCACAGTCAGAGAAGAAGAACAGCCAAACCCTTTGGAATTCAGACGATTGTGACTGATTCCCGGAAATCCAGCCTTGAGATACTTTGCTGAACTTAGGTTTTGATAAAGTGTGCCCAATTCTTCCTTTTTGAGATAAGACAGTACTTGTTTTGGGTTTTACAGGAACCCACAATTACGAGACTTTTAAAAGACACTACAGACCTTTAAGTGTTTGGATGTTTAAGACTGTGGGACTTTTAAGGTCGTATTGTCTTATGTTGGGATATCATATCTTGGGAACAACAAATGAAAAGGTTATGGTTTAATAATGATGTGTTTGTGTATCAAGTTGACAAGGGGTCAATTGGACAGCTTTATCAACTTGACACATCTGGATAGAGGGAGCCTCAATTGGTGAATTTTCTCCATTGGACTGGCCTGTGGCCATGTCTGTGGGGCATCTTCTTGATTGATGAGTGATGTGGGAGGGCCCGGCCCACTGTGGGTGGTGCCATACCTGGGCAGGTGGGCCTATATTATATAATAAAGCAGTCTGAGAAGGGGCTAGGGGAGCAAGCCAGTAAGCAGCGTTCCCTCATAGCCTGTGCTCTAGTTCCTGCCTCCAGGTTCCTGCCCTGAATTCTTACCTTGGGCTCCCTGATGAACTGTGACCCAGGAGATGTGAGATAAATAAACCCTTTTCTCCCCAAGTTGGTATTGGTCACAGTATTTTGTCACATCAGTGGAGAAACAAACTAGAACACTGTGAAGTATGTTCATAAAATTGTGTCCAATTTATAGATTAGAAAACTATCCAGTCAAATGGTTGCATGAGCTGCCACAGCCAGCTCAACGTTGATACTTTCTGCAAGATAAATGAAAACTTTATTTTTATTTTTATTTATTTATTTATTTATTTATTTATTTATTTATTTTTAAGACAGGTCTCCCTGAAGCCCCAGCTGGTCTGGAACTTGCTATGCAGGGCAAGCTGGCCTCTACCTTATAGAGATCAACCTGTGTCTGCCTCCTGAGTGTGGGACTAGAGGCATGTACCACCAGGCCTGGTTCAAATGCAACAGTTTTTATAAAATCCTAAGAGCCAGCTGAGTTCTCTCCGGTTCTTAACTATAGAACACAATTTTACCAATCACTCCTAAGGAAAACCTCTTCCACTACAATTAAATAACAAAACAAATCAAATAAGGCCATAACCAAAAAACATGATTTGTTGTTTATTAATGTATTTTTCTGATTCAATAGCTATCATTTGTTTTCATAATAATTCTATGACAGGATATGTCATAAGAAGAAAACAATAATAAAACTTTCCCTACTTTCTCAGTGAGCTCAGAAGCTCACTAAAAAACTAGAATAAACTATAATAGGTTTTGTCTTTAGGAGCACAGAGCGGGAAAGTATTTCAAGTGAAGACAGGTTAATCAGAGAAGTTCTAAGAGCCAGATGATATGCAAACACAGTCCTGTATGGTGGATCAAGGCTGCATGAAGGAAGTTCATTCCAGGCAGAGACAGAAGTGAAGGATGGACCTGTGACATGGTAGGATCTATTCAAGGAAATGAGCTTTGCAGGTGTACAGAGATGAAGGCAAATTTAGGACTTTAAGGGTAATGAGAGGCCATGTGGTGACCTGCTTAGATCTATATTTCAATGAAAATATTTGGACAGTCGCCAGGAGGATGGATAGTCAGAGATAATAAAGGGGACAGGATGTTGAGCTAAGGGCCTTGCAGTGTCTGGGAAAAGATTATGAAATCAATGTTAGAGCAAGGAAAATAGCAGTGGTGGGGCAAGTGGGCACTGAGACAATTTTAAAAATTTATTTTTACTGATTCTCTGAAAGTTTCATAAAATACGTCTTGATCATATTTAGACCACCTTTCCTATCTGCACCTTATTGCTCCCCACAATATTTCATGCATTCTGTCATATATGTTAAGGTTTATCAAACCAAACTTGTGTCCCCAAATGTCCCTCGGTGTAAGTCCCTCCCCTGGAGCCTGGTCAACCTATCTAGCATCATTCCCCTAAAGAGTATCAGTTCTCCCTCTCACAACAGTTTCTCAGCTAAGGCTTGGGCTTCTTACCCATTTCCCTATTTATTTCTATGCTGGATTTGTGTCTGATTGGAGCTTACATGGATCTTGTGCATGCTGTCACCATTGATAGAGGTTCATATAAGCAATGAACTTTCCCTGCCTCCTGAAAAGAGCTGTTTCCTTGTGGTCTTCCACAACCCCTGGCTCTTACATCTTTATACCCACTCTTTTGTAGTGGTCCTTGAGTCCAGGGTGGCAGATGTTTGGTGTACATGTGCAACCCAGGGACAAGCATTTTATAGTCACTTATTCTCGGTAGTTGGCCAGTTATGGCTTTCTAGGTTGATCGCCATCTTTTGAATGAGGAAGCTTCACTGGGGTGAGTTGAGAAAGCTTTGACATTCTTTCTGCTGCCTGTGCCACTGCACAGATGTGTCACTTAGGGCTGGACATCTCACAGATACACAGATACTTATTCTCTGGATTTGACCAATTGTGGAACTCTGTAACAGTCTTCATCTATTGTAAAAAGAAGTTTTTTTGATGGGTGATGAGATGCAAACTTATTTGTTATGGATACATATTTAGCATACATCACAAAATTACATTGGCCTAGGGATGTGACAAAAGTGGATTTTTCTTTAGGATCTGTGACCTCTCCAGTCATGTGTATTTGGCTTTGTTATGTTTACAGTACCACACATGAGTTCCCTCCCATTGATTGGATCTTAAGTCCATTTAGATAGCCATTGTTGAGACAGTTCATCAGTTGAGAAAATTATCTCAAATTTGCCTGTCCAATAAATCACCTGGGAAGTGTTAAACCACTCCTACACTCAGAATGCAACTCAAACTAAATTAGAATGTCTGGAATAGCACAAATCAGGGCAATTTGTAACATCATTCCACATGTAACTAGTCTGAGAATCACTGTTATATGAACTACCTCACCTAGATGATTAGTGTTTTTATGATGGGAAGAAAGTCAATTTACAGAAAATTTTCAGCCTCCAGGATTGAGGGGCCTGCTAATACTTCAGTGTTTTCTCCCCAAACCAGAATTGCTACAGTGAGGGACTGTTTAATTGATTGAAGCAAATAGTATATTTTTCAGCTAGATACCAGAGGTAAATTAGATAGCACATACAAACACATGGTAAGGCAAGAAAGGATACTTAAAAATTAATAAATGAGGGGCTGGAGAGATGACTGAGTGGTTAAGGGTGTTGGTTGCTCTTGCAGAGGACCAGGCTTTTGTTCCCACCAATCACACGGTGGCTAACACCTACCTTTAACTACAGTTCAATGGATCTGATATCCTCTTCTGACCTCGGTGGGCATTGCAAGACATGGATGTACTTACATACATATGAGCAATGCACTCATATACATAAAATAAAATAAAAAACAATGAAATGTTAAAAATTAATAAACAAAGTAAATTTTATTTTATACTTTTTTCATGTTTTGCAATAAAACTAAAGAATGCCTTCATGATGAAATTGGTTCTTGGGACATTTAACTTACAGTTCCTGTGAAATAGCTAATAGCTACTTAGAAATAATGCTTGGGTATTCATGTAGTTGAAATTTGTTGGTGAAAATTTAGTTTTGGTCTCATCAATATTATTGTTTAAATCACATAAATAAAGCAGGTCATTTGGGGAGAGATTATATTGAGACAACTGGACGAAAGACTTAAGAACACTTAGGAACAAATCTTTCTAAGCCTTAGTTTTCTTTACTGTAAAGGGAAAATGATCATGTTTTAGAGCATTCATTTAAGAATTTAGTGACATGGTCAAGCAGGAAAAATACATTTAAAAGTGTCTGTGAGATGTGTGCAGAATGCAAGAAGGTGGAACAAAAGAAACAGTTTTCAGGAGAGTCAAGGAACAGAAGAGCTCAAAGTCCGAAGAAATGACTGCATTCTTTGCACAAATATGTAACCTGAGACCTCAGCATTCTTATTAGTACAATAAACCCTTGAATTAAATAATTTTCATATAAGTGATTAGTAATTATTGTCCTTTAAATTTGAGCTTCCTAGCACTGAAGGAAAACAGGGAATCACCATCAATCACAAGTTTAAAAAGGAGAAACATTTATTTGCTAGTTTTAAGCTTGGAAATCATTTTATTTCCTGGGTCCTAAGTGAAGTGAAAATATGTCATATAACATAATGAGAGGTACACTACTCAATATCTCCAAACCATTTCTAAAAATTAGTTTTAACAGACTGTTTCTTGTAAAGTTTTTTCCATTACTCCATAAATGCATATTTACTAGAGACCAGATGACAACAATAATCTCTAGTATTACCACAATCATGAAATCGGCCATCATTTAAGAAAAATTTATTATGTGTCAATCTCTGTACAAAGTGTTTTATTTATGCTATTTTTATGCATCTCAAAAAGGAATGAGAGGATAAATTATTTTACTCGTGCAATCTAAGACTCCAAAAAGTTAAGTGATTATTCAAGGTCAGATCACAACAATATAGTATGGCCAAGAATTTAAGTAAGCCTACTCACTTCCGTGGCCTGTGGCTTAAGGCTTGTGGGTTTAACATAGCATTTTATGAACATTATGTCCAATGGGACCCATTAATGTAGAAATCAACTGAAAAAAAAAAAAGCAGCTCTGTTCCACGAATCGTCAATGTCAGGTTTCACATGCTTACTCCATTCCATCTATAATCTGATTGTGTTCTGTCCTGTCAAATATAATGCCAGTTGATGAGAGCACATAATGGAGGTTCCTATGTTCACTCACATACACAGGATATTTTGGAGTAGTAAAGAAAATACTGGACAAATCAGTTTAGCTATATCCTTTAGCTCCTAAGCAATCGAAAACATATTCCTTGTTGCCTGCACAAGACCTGTATAAAAGGAAGCCAGTTAAAAATTCCAGCATGGGGTACTGGAGATCCAGCTCAGTGGTTAAGAGCACTGGCTGCTCTTTTAGAGGACCTGGCTTTGAATTTCAGCACCCACACAGTGGCTAACAACTGTCCATAACTCCAGTTTCAGTGGATCAGATGCCCTCTTCTGTCCTCCATGGGCACTGAATGACACAGATGCACTTACATACAGGCAGGCAATATACTCATACACATAAAATAAAAATAAACAAATGAATAAAATTTTTAAAAATCCTAGGTTGGAGGTAGGAAGTTCTCCTGAGGCCCTGAGCCTAGATGAGGAGCTATTGGCAGTTGATAGCTGGAATGGCTTTTTTTGAAGACTGACCACTGGCTGGTCTGGCCCCCTGTGCCCCAGTTGATAGCCTCACATCCATGCAGATATGGACATCACTTTTTGAACTCAGTGGGTTATTTTTTAAAAAGGACTTGAAGCTGAAAGGACATATATATGTATACATATATATGCATGTGTGTATATATGCACACACTATATACATATACACACATGCATAACCAAGGGTAGCTGGAGAGAAAGCATGTATGTATATATGTATGTGCATATATATACAAATATATGCATATAAATATGTACATATATATGTATATGAGTAACCAAGGATAGTAGAAGAGAAAGCATGGGGAATAGGGAGTGGATATGACGAAGATGCTCTGTATAGAGCTATGAAATTGTCAAGGAATAAAAAAATGAGCAAATAAATAAGACTATGTTCTTCTTTCCCTGAAGACATGATGAATTTTAAAATGTTTATAGTTACTGAATTTGGGCCATTATATATATTTTCTCTAACTTTATATTTGTTTGGCATTTTCCTCCATAAAGGTTTTAAACACACACACACACACACACACACATACACACACACACACACACACACACACACACACAATTTTCTCATTTTTTCTGCACAAAGCTCAGTTTACATTTTTAAATTGAGTTATAGCCAATGAAAGAAGATTGTGAGTGGAAGAGCTTCCATCCTGATCCTGTGGGTCAGTAACACAAATAAGGACACTCTTTCCAGGGCAACATCCTCAACAATCAATGTCCTAAATCATTTTCTACTTGTGCTACAGTTCATATCCTTTTTCCGTCTTTCCTGTCTGCATTTCAAAGAGTAGAGCCGTGCCACAGCTCTGCCATCATCAGTCCCCGTTCAATTGACCCCACGAATAAAGGGAATGAACTCATAAATCACCATACTTAAGGATTTCACTTTCAATGAACACGGGGTCTGGCCATCTAAGAGAAGTGATGTACTATAATCTATTCCTCAGGGTTACAGGACTTGATTTCAAAATGATTCCTAGGCTTAAAATCTAACTCAAAGTTCTGATTCAATTATTCTGAGTTTTCTTTAAAACTGGAAATTAATTTTGTAATTTCCTAAAGAGGTTCAAAATATTAGGGGGTGTGTTGATATTTTCATGTTCAAGGATACAGTTTTAGTTTATTATCTGTGATAAAATACTCAGAGGAAGGAAACTTAAGAGAACTGATTATTTTTTACTCATACTTCCAGGTTAAAGCCAGCCATGGTAAAGACAAGGCAGTAAGAGCTTGATGCTTTTGATCACATAACATGCATAAGTGAGGGAGAAAGAGGCAGAGAGTGGGAGGACTGTATGTTTGCTGGATACTTTTAGTTGTCAACTTGACACACCTGGGCAGAGGGAGCCTCAATTGGGGAACTGAGGCTGGACTGGCCTGTGGCCATGCCTGTAGGGTATTTACTTGATTTTTGAGTGATGTGGGTGGTTTACCGCCCCCCACCCCGGGCAGATTGTTCTGTATTGTATAAGAAAGCGGGCTGAGCAGGGGCCAGGGGAGCAAACCAGTAAGCAGCGTTCCTCAATGGCCTGTGCTCCAGCTCCTGCCTCCAGGTTCCTGCCCTGAATTCCTACCTTGGGCTCCCTGATGATTTGTGACACCAGAGATGTAAGCCAAATAAAACATTTCCTCCCCAAGTTGGTATTGGTCCGAGCGTTTTATCACAGCAGTGGAGAAACAAGCTAAAAGGGCATACTGCTCATTCTAATCCTCCTACCTCTACCTCTGGATTATAGGGGTATGCTACCATGCCTGGTTTGAGATGGAATAGTGTATGTTAGGCAAGCACTCTCCCAGCTGAGCCCCAGCCTCAGTCCTGCTGCTGGCTTTTAAATTGTCTTCTTCCTGGGTTAAATGCGTACAGAGTCTGGCAAGTCCTCAGATAGATAGGTACCAGCTAGGAGGCTGAGGGGCCTGAAGCCCCTGCAGCTTAAAGTTAATGCAGCATATGTCCAGGGACCAGCAAAACAATGAAAAAAAAAAAAATAGAACAAAATTAAGGGCAAAAGAGACAAAGGAATTAGGTCAAAATATTAAATCACCCTGAAGC
>NW_008338996.1:7383047-7398446 GCF_000622305.1 Nannospalax galili | reverse complement strand
GAGAGAGAGAGAGAGAGAGAGAGAGAGAGAGAGAGAGAGAGAGTCAGATAAAGTGCTGTGGGAAACTGGTCATAAATCATCTTTTCTATTCATTGAGGAAGCAATTGCTTTCATTTTTCATTATGAAATGGGTGGGATCTCTAGTAAGCATCAGACCTTCTTTGAATCTATTGGTTTGCATCTGAAAAGAATGTCATGGCCTATTAAAGTCTTTCCAAGGCTGACATGAATTGATCTATTCTCTTTTATATGTCTGTGTGTTATAAAAGCAAACATGCAGGGACCATTCTCAAGGCTGAAGGACTTTATGCTCAAGGGGCTAGTGAGAAAGAGCCCTGCCTCCCTGTGGCCACTGTATCCTGAATAATTTCATTTTGTCCCAGACTATCACCAAGAGAGATTAGCACACTGTCTTGATGTCAGGTACTAGTCACAACTTCCTAGGTCCCGCTTCACTCTGATTTTAGTCAAAATTAAAACCAACTACTGAAGTGTATGATATGCCCTTAGTCTAGCCCAGGTAAAAAATATAGAGAAGACAAACTTTTTTGTATCCATCTATATGTATGCAAAGACTTCTTAAAATCACCACTGGAAGCCCTACAGGGAAAGATGGTGGCACTCATGTCTCAACCTGGAAGAAATTGCATTGAAATGGAAGGAGTTGAAATTGGATTCGAAATAGTCTGAATGCTTATCTCAGTACCAAGAAATCTCCACTCTAAGACAGTGGGAAACCCAGCCAACCTCTCTCTCTCTCTCTCTCCGCTTCTCTTCCTCTTTCTGTTTCCTTAACAACAAAATAGGGGAAAATGGCCATCACTTTCATCCTATCCCTCATACGGCAGGAAAATATATGGTGATAATAAATATTGAGTAATTTTTAGGTGCCAGTTACTGGGCTAAGTGTTTTATGTGTCATTCCATCTCAGTGCTCCTTGTTGAAGCAACATTATAAGGTAGCTGCATCATTATTTTGCTGTCCTGATTTTATACAAGAAGAGGCTGAGGCACATAGCACTACGGTAATACATTCCAGCTCAGACATCTGTGAAGTGACGGAGCTGGACTGAATTCTTATCTATTTCTAAAATCTCTGCCCTAAATCATAGTGCTAATGGCATCCCTCTTCTGGAGTCTTGTATGACAAGCCTATTTTTCCCTAGTTTTCCTGCTGAAAATAGACTTTCTCTGAAATGAAGTCCTTTAATATCTGCCTTCTTATCTCCATCCTGCCAGCATCCCCTTGGCTCATAGCATCACCACTTTCCTACCTCTTACTCCTATGTTTGTATCTATGGTGTCACCCTGCTCTAGACATGTTCACTCCTCATACTAATGCATATTTCATTGACCTTAATACTGACAGTGGGTTTAATATTTGTTTAAAGTCTTCAGAGGCTCTGTTGAGCGTGTCCCAGTCACAATGTAAAAGTCCCTCTTCCATACCCTAGTCTTTGGTATCTCATCAGCCTCTCTCTCTGTCTCTCTGTCTCCCTCTCCCTCTCCCTCCCCCCTCCTTTCCTCCCTCCCTCCCTCCCTGTTCTTTTTTCATATCTACATCTTACTCTCTACTCACAATAAGTTTCTGCTGCTTCCATGAAGTGAAAACATTCTTGTGGACTATATAATTTCACAGGTTCTGGTTCCTCAGTCTCATTAAATACCCAGTGCTCCCTAACAACTTCTCTTTTTCCTTCACTTGCATACAAGTTGTCATGATGTTACCTCTCCAGTATGTCTCCTGTAAATTTTCTCATCCAGGTTTGTTGTCCTTTCTATGTGCTCTAACTTCCCCCTGCTAAGAAGCTTGTTGTATTGTGTCTCCTGAATCCATGGAGATTTTATTGTATGCCTTGGCTAGTCCATTAGACCAAAGACTGTGCCTTATTTATCACTGTGTTTCATGTCTCGATCTACTACATTTGTTGAATAAATGAAGTAATAAATAAAGGAACAGATGAGAGAAATTTGGGTTGGAAATCAAGTAAATTAGAATCTCATGTTATTGTTTCCCTTGAACTTCCAAGGTTCTTGGAAATTTGAAATTCAGCGGTGGCAGCAAAGAGGGAATTATAGCCAGCATTTAAGTCACTAATATTATTAGTGATTCTTCTTATTGACTCTTGCATCTTGAAAGTAGAATAGTTGCATACTCAGCAGATGAAGATATACGTTGAACATTTTACACATCTGTCTAGAAGAACAACAGCTGGATGGATTAATGCTTCATTAACCTTTCCACTGTGAGATACTGCAGTTTAGATAATTAAAAAGAAGCCTGTTTGTTTTTGAATGCTTTGATGTGCACAGAGGCAAACAAGATTTCTTCAAAAAGTGGCAGGAAGGGAGGCAGGGATCTTCAAAGTTATTTATACCAGGAACACTGAAAGTTTAAAACTTCACTTCATTAGGAATGCAATAAAGATTCAGGTCTACTTAAGATCCTTGATAAATATTAATTGAAATGAATGTGAATTGAATTAAGTAAGAAACTAAGGAATAGCTCTTCTCTGTTTTTCCTTAAAAGAATTTAAGGACTGCTGAGAGATTTCTACTATCTTGAGAATGGAAATTTCTAGATATCAGCTATTGATATAGCAGGAAAATAAGAGAAGACAGAAAAGATTAGACTCAAACAGAGGGGAGTTCAAATCCCAATAATGCCATTAAATATTCAGGCAACTTAATTCAGCCTTGATTTGCTAAACTATGGACTAGATATATTGATGCCTACTAAGATATTACAGGTTCATTTATGAGAATCAAACCTACATTTACTGTCAACTTGAAAGAATAATCTATAATAAATAAATGTCTTACCTACACAGAGCTCATCAGCATGTCCAGCTCATCCATTTCCAAATCAACTTACATTTAGTGGGGAAAGTTCACCTTTGTCTGTCTGTTCACTCTCTCTCTCTGTCTCTCTCTCTCGATCTCCTCCCCTCCCTCTCTCCTTCCTTCCCTCCCCCCTCCCTCACACCCTCTTTCTTTCTTGTACATTTTATCAATAACAAATTATTGCCTGCTCTTTGACTTGTCATTCTGGGATAAGTTCAGGAAATCAACTTTTCAATACTAATTTTTTTTCAGTTTTTCCATTCACCTTTGCTTGTTTATATAATACTTCCATGTGGCCCATCAGTCTCTCTTATGGCTAAATATCCAAAGGAAGTGAAATCAGTGTGCGAAAGATAAAGTTCTACTTCATGTTTACCACAGTACTGTTCATCATAGCCAAGATGTGGAATCAATCTGTGTCCATCAATGAGTAAATGGATTAAAAAAAGGCATAGCTACCGGATGCAATGATGTTCATCCTTACAATAAGAAATCTTGTCGTTTGACACCATCAACAGTCCTGCATTCTTAGGACTCCTCCATTTGGGAAGTCACTCCTATGGTGACAGTATGCACAAGAACCATGCAAGCTCAAACCAGATAAAATCCCAGCATAGACATGGGGAAGTAGATAAGGAGCCCCAACCTTAGATGGGGAACTACTGGGATAGGAAGAGCCCGTTTTCTTCAAGGGAATGACACTAGATAGACTGACCAGGCTCCAGTGGATGAACGCATACCGAAGGACATTTAGGGGCACTAACTTGGCTTGATAGGGACTTAATATATGAGATAGAGTACAAGAAGACTTAAGGGGGTATATAAGGGGGTGCAGCTAGGGGAGGGGACCTAAATATGATCGAAATATTTTGTACAAAATGCAGAAAATCAATAAAAATATATTGTGGTTTTGTGAAGTCTTTTTTTCAAAAGAAAATATGTTTACACCTGTGCGTAAGCACATTTTGCTTTTCTAACATTTTAGCAGTTCTTTTAAAAACAATAGCTTGTAGATCATAGCAATCTATGAGTCTATAGAACAATGTTTCATAGTGTGTTTGTCTCTCAATAAATGACACTTTGTAACTTGAGCTAATGGATGTTTAACAGAGTTTGTAAAATTTTTGCTCAGTTGATCCATCAATCACTGTTCTAAGGTAAGTAACACATCATCTCCCTTAAACAAAAGTGCCGCAAGGTTGTGTGACT
Source organism: Nannospalax galili (assembly GCF_000622305.1). NCBI lineage: Eukaryota > Metazoa > Chordata > Mammalia > Rodentia > Spalacidae > Nannospalax > Nannospalax galili. Next base: position 7,394,393 of record NW_008338996.1, on the reverse strand, counting down.
TTAATAAACTCACAAAGATATAAGTAGTAAAACTTTTCTTGTGGCTACACACTCTAATAGATTCAATGTAAATTGATAGTGATATTCATTTGCACAAGGATTTGGGTATTTGAGCTTTTCTCTTAAAGCAACTAGAATGTAACATGCTTTGATAGTTAAGTTTGGGAATATACAAATGGCATGATACCTATCATCAAATTTTTAGAGATTTATGGAATATTTTCCATTTCTTATTGAATTTTTGCAATTTTCATACAGTGTATTTTGATCATTTTTAGATTACCTCCACTTTCCCCCCCACCCCTTACTGACTGATGTACTCTATTATATGTATGTTAAGGCCTACAGAGTTTAATTTCTGTTCCCAAATGTCCTTCAGTGTGGTCAGAGCCACTGAAGCTGGTTACCCTACCTGGACTCCCATCCTTTAAAGAGACTATTTCTCCCCCTCCCAGCAGCCATCACAGAAATGTTTATAAATTCTGTCTATGTAATTTTGTTAAGGAAAGTTTGTTGGTTTTTGAATTACTACAAAGAACAGATGTTCAAATGAAGTTTCCAGGAAAATGTGTCATCTTATAAACTTAATTAAATAGTTAATATAAATAATTAATTCCTTCCAACATAACATATGTTACCTACTCAAATATGCATATATGCCAACATGTCTTACATTTCTAGTTAGATTTTAAATTCCCTGAAAAGAGTAACTCTTACATAAATCTTATGATATTTCCTAGCTTACTCTTAGTTTCTAATTTTTAAAGAAATGCTTAGAGAGGAGAGGGTTACTGAATTCATATATTGAAAAAAATAGACTGGAAAATCAAGAAAGAATTACACTGATTAAAAAAATGATGAGATGGGGCTGGAGAGATGGCTCAATGGTTAAGAACACTGGTTGTTCTTGCAGAAGACCTGGGTTCGAATCCCAGCACCCACATGGCAGCTAACAACTGTCTGTAACTCCAGTCCCAGGGGATACGACAGCCTCTATTGACCTCTGCAGGCATTGCACTACATGGGTGCACTTATCTACATGCAGGAAATACACACATACACATAATAAATAAATAAATAAATAAATAAATAAATAAATATCTTGATGTATAATGGGGGCATTGGAGAGATGACTCAATGTTTAACAGCATTTGCTGCTTTTTCAGAGAACCAGAGATGGGCTCCCAGCACCCACTGTGGGTGGATCACAACTACCTGTAATTCCAGTTCTAGAGGATCCACGGGCTTCTTCTGGCCTCTACAGACACCTGTACACATGTGCATATGAATATACAGAGACATACACATACACGTAAAAATAAATAATCTGGGGCTGGAGAGATGAGTCAGCAGTTAAGAACACTGACTGTTCTTGCAGAAGACCTGGGTTCAAATCCCAGCACCCACATGACAGCTAACAACTGTCCATAACTCCAGTTCCAGGGGATCCAACAGCTTCGTCTGTCCTCCGTGGGCATTGCACGACATGGGTGCACTCACCTACACGCAGGTATAACACTCATACACATAAAAATAAAATATTAAAATAAAAAATAAAAATAAATAATCTTTAAAATGTTTAATGAGTTATGCTTTCAAAATTTTTTCTATGATTGCTAGCATCCTTCAATCAAATCTGATTCTCATCATCAAATCAAGTGTGCATTCCCAGGTATAAGTCATCAATCAGCATGAAATAGAGGAAGGAGAAACAAATCAATCTGAATCTCGGTTTCCTACATCACAATCGAAGGTTGTCTTTTACCCACCCAGACCTTCATTCATGTACTCCGGCACACCAGAGCGTATTCCATCCCACACTCTCATTGCTGGGCATCTGAGGTAAAAATAAAACCAGAGTGCTTGTGTGATCAGTGAAACCGGGGCAGCTATGCAGTGTCCTAAATCAGACTAACTCTTGCTTAAATGTCAGGCAGTTATTAGTTCTCCAAAGATTTGTGAATTCATCAACTAAAAATGAAATTTATTTTAATAAACATTTCCCAGATATGAAGGGAATAAAATGAGGGTGGGAAGGGGATTGAATAGAAAAGTTATCAGAAAGGGAGAAGCACGGCTTCAATTCTTTGACCGCACTAATGTGTCCCTGTCAGTCATGTCCAGACGTCACTTCTTTCCCAAACCGGAGATTCTGGGTACCCACATTAAATAATTCTTTACTGCTAAGTGTAGTGGTACAAACCTGCCGTCTCTCCAAACAGCAGGCTAAGGGGAGGATCACTTGAACCCATGAGTTTTGAGAACACCAAGGGCAATATAAGGATGAGCCTCAAAAATATGAAATATGTGAAATAAAATGCAGGAGCCCTTTCCCAGTACAGTAATCTTCTCTGAGGTCAGAATATAGGAAATGGACAATTCTGGAAATAAACAAACACCCAACCATAGACTTTTTATGATGTTTGTATTCCCTCCCAGGAGGCAGGCCTCAAATCTAATTAGAAAATGGTTACTTACCTCCTAAGCAGATTTCCAACTATTGCATCAGTAAGCATATCTTACTTGAAAGGTCAGTGCTATAGTAGGCAGGGTCCACAGCTAGGAAAGACTATTGTTGACTTTTCTACCTCAGCCATCTGCATAGCTTCTTCCAGCACCATGAATAAAGCCACCCAAGAGGAAACTTCCAGCTCAGCTCCAGCTTGATTCTCTGTGTTCTATATCCAAAGTAGGTGGTGTCTTCAGCAACAAGATCTTACCATTGATTTCTGTTGGGTAACCAAGAGTAAATGTAATAAGCAGACTGCACTGTTTAAGGAGCCTCTTGGGGCTCCCCTGGTCAACAGCTTAAAGGGGTGTTAGTCCACACCTGGCACAGGGGAAAAGCCCACAAATGACACTGGGAGTTTTGATTTAAGAACTATGGCTTCTGAGGGGAAATGTTATAAATCCACATAGGGTGCCTTCATTAAACCTTTTTTGTCATGATTTTTAGATTATGCAGTATCAATTTTCTATATGGCTTTCTTGTGTATTCTTTATTTTTGTTGACTCTCCCTCCCCAACCTCCATTTTCCCCTATTCCCATTTAAAGCTTTCTGTGCCTAGCACCCTCCTCACTTTGTATCATGTGTTTTTGCTTTCCCTCTAAATACCTCCCTGTCTTTCGTGGAAATCTCTTGCTTCCTGTCCTTGGTTGGGGAGATCAGAGCCCTAGGGTCTTGCCAAATGGACATGCAGGCAAATTGCCTTCTAAATATTTATGTTTGTATTCATAGACTAGTACTGCTCTCAGAGTGAGTCAGAAAATCTTTTGGCAGAGGATAACAGTTAATGCAAAAACTCACAACTGAACAAAGTGCTGAGAATATTGTCAAAGTGACAGTTGAGTGCTCAGCTCTGGATGAGACAAGGCCCAGGGAACACCACATAAGAAGAGGGAATGGAAAGACTGCAAGAACCAGAGGATGGAGAGGAGAGCCATGAAATACTGACTTCTGCATGTGGGATGGCTGTTACAAGCGTGAACACACAGCACTATGGTTACCTACACCACACCTACACAGAAGAAAAGAAATAGGAGTAAAAGGGAACTAGTGGGGAGGAAGAAAAGAGTCAGCCAGAGTAGAAAAGGATGAGAGACATTAATGAGGAGATGACCATGATAACAATATCTTATATACATGTATGAAATTTTTTAATGGAAAAGAAATAAACAAGTCATATATTTTTAATTATACACCATTCTGAGGAGGGTCATGAAATCTCGCATCATCTCCCTCCATCCTGCCTGAGATGTAGGCCACGTCTTTGTTCAGTGTGTCACACACTGTATACTACATACCTATGTCTCTTCACAGTTCCATCAGCTGTGAGATCCACTGTTACAGCAGCACAGTGCCTGTGTTCTGATGACACTTTGCTTCATCATGGCCTAAAAGGCAAAAGAGTGATGCCTGCAATTCATCAAAATTGATTCTGAATATATCAAAGAAAAGCACTAAAATGAGTCCTGTTCTTGACTTACTAGGTGGTGGGGGTGGGGTCTGCACCAAAGTTGTTAAGATCCATGGACAAGAAGGAACTTTCCCAGTTGATACTGTGAAGGAAGAAGTCTGTGCTGCACCTCAAACATGAAAGGCATGGGCATGGTGATTGGTAGACATTTAATTGAGATGGAAAGGGCATCAGGTTGTGAAGGGGAAGCATGAACAAAAACTGGGTCTCAATTAGTGGCAACATGGTACACCGAAGGGCCTGAACCCATCCTGAATCTACAGCAAGTCTCCCTTGAAATGAAGTTCAACAGCCATTTACTAAAATTAAAGGACTGACAATTGATTCAGATTTAAATATATGGAAGTTTCTGAATCTCTCAATAAAGAAGCTTTGACAGAATTTTCTGACAGATTAAGCTTCCTAACCCTGTATATATAATAACAAAACAAAATATGCAGAGAATCAAGTGTTACATGCAGCTCCAGGCAGCAACTTGAGGGTGTTGGGAGGAATCTTCTGCACAGAAGGGGTCCATAAAATAGTATTTTCATTTCCTTTACTATCAAAAACTCACTAACTACCAGTGAATATTGACTTACTGATGATGCAATTTGAATACTGCTGAGATTTCTGTGGGGGGGGGTCTTTTCTTTTGCTGAGATTTTAAGAAAAAAATCCCACTCTATAGCCTCAAGAATTGGTGGAGTCAGAACTCATCTGGGGCCATGGTAACATCTCCTCAGCACTTTGAGGTCTAGATTCTGCTTATTTTATATCACTGATGTATTTGTGTCCGTGACTCCACCAATCTTTCTTTGCTTCCTGGACATATGCCTTCCCTTTTAATAGAATACAAAATTGGGGGATATCTTGAAATGTCCCTACAAATCTTCAGGACGAGCAGCGTATCCAACCCTCTTTTCCACCCTTTACAGGAATCGCCTATTGTCCTTTCCATTTGAGCATTGTTTGCCCTTCTGGTGTTCTGGTGAACTTCTTCATAATGTTGTCCTTTCGAATAGCTCCTCCATGTTGCATCCCATCAACTTTAGCCCCTTTATCCGGGGTTCCAACCCCCTACATAGAGAGCAGTCATTCCATTTTAAAATGCTGAAGTTTTCCCAGATTAACTGCAAACCAAAACTCAGTGTGTCGTCTTTCAATAGCTAACATATTTGCTTTCTGCCCTATCCAGTCCAACTTCTATAAGGATTTTCTAGATTCCCTTTTCCCCATTTGTCATCTCCAATATTCAAATTTGCCCATTGATACCTGCCTTTCTTCCCTTCCTTAATTTCTCATTCCAATAGCATGTGTGCTTTGAAATTCATAAGCCTGTGTTGAATGAATTAAACTTACTTTGTCTTCACTGTCTTTAGTCAGAAGATCTCCCTATAACTAAATGAAACCCAGATCTCTTTTCCCCTCCCAGGGCACTAAGTCATAGCACATGAAACAGCTGTTACCATGTCTTTGGGTTTTCTGGTTTTTGGTTTTCTGTTGTTTTTTTTTTTTTCTAAAATAGCTGTGTTGGGATATAATTCTTATGCCCCAAAATTCACCTATTTAAATTCAGTGGTTTGGAGTGTAGTCACCAAATTGCTTAATACTGACCACTATCTAATTCCAGAACATTTACATCACATCAAAGAAACCCAGATCTTATAACAGTCATTCCCAATTTTCCCCTTCCACTCAGTCTTTGGCAACCACTAATCTGCTTTTTGTCTCTACGGATTTGTCTATCTAAGTGAAGTCATCCAAAATGGGTCTTTAGCGATGGTTTCTTTCACTTAGCAAAATGGTTTCAAGTTTTCTTCATGGTCTAACATATATTAATGTTATTCCTTTTCACAGCTGAATAATATTTCATGTATTGGTGTGTCTCATGTACTTTATGTACTGCCCTGTTGATAGATAACTGATTTCCCCAAGTAAATGGTTTAATTCTGGACTAGTGTGAGAATAGTATCAATATTAATATTCACATTCAAGATTACACATGAAAGTACATTTTGGGGGCTGGAGAGATGGCTCAGTGGTTAAGAACACTGGTTGTTCTTGCAGAAGACCCAAGTTTGAATCCCAGCACCCACATGACAGCTAACAACTGTCTGTACTCCAGTCCAAGTGGATCCGATGGCCTCTTCTGACCTCTGAGGGCATTTCACAACACGGGTGCACTTACCTACATGCAGGTAATACACGCAGACACACAAAATAAAAATAATAAATAATTTTTTTTAAAAAAGAAAGTGCATTTTCATTTGGGGGATATAATATTCTTAAGGAATGAACTTCTTGAGTTTATATGGTAACACTGTATTTAGCCTTTTGAAGAACTGTAAAATAGATTCAAAAAGTGCATGTGCAAATTAATATTCCCACCAGCAATATATGAGAATGAGTTTATCCTACATTTCAATCTTTGTCAGAATTAGTATTATCTTTTAAATTTTTTATCTGCTTCTGGGGTATAGAGTCTTATTGTAATTTTTAAGATTTGATTGTTTTGTTTTCTTTTCTTTTCTTGAGACAGGGTCTCACTATGTAGCCCTCCCTGACCTGGAATTTGCTATGTAGATCAGGCTGGCCTCAATCTCACAGAGATCTGCCTCTGCCTCTCTACTGCTGAGATTAAAGATATGCACCACTATGCTAGGCAAGATTTGATATATTTTTTGTTTGTTTATGTGTATATGTGTGTCCACGTGAGTGTCTGTCAAATGTGTATGGGTGCCAACAGAGGCCAGAAAAGGGTATTGGATCTCTTGGAGCTGGAGTTACAGGTGATTTAAATGCACCCAACATGGGTTCTAAGAACCAAATTTGGGTCCTTGTTTGAGACTTACTGTATATTCATTTATGCTTTTGATATCAATACTCAAAAACTTTGGTCATTTTTCAGGTGTTTTTCGCTTTAAATATTGTCTGCATTAACTTTCTCTCTTTACCACGTAGGACTCAAGTAGTTGTTTATTGCGTTCCAGTGGATCTCTGATGCTGTCTGAATTTTTCTCCATTGTTTTATCATTCTGATTCTCAATGTGCTATTGAGCCCATCTGTCTAGTGAATTCTTTATCCTGCGTATTTTCAGCTCTACAATTTCTGTTTCACTTAAACAATCAGTTTCTGTGCCTTTACAGAGAGTCTCTACTTTGGTAAATATTTTTCTTATTCTCTTATTATTTAGACATCATTTTCTTTTGCTTCTTGAACATATTTAAAATGTTATTTAAAATCTCTAGTTAGTCCAACATTTGGAATTATTTTATTTAAAACTAGACATTTTCAATCATTTAACATGGCAACTCAAATTAGGATCCTTTATTTCCTTGAGGGTTTATATGGCTGTTAGAAGTTTACTTTATATAGTGACTTTGTTTAACTCTTAATAGTCTGTATTTTATTATGTGTGGCAACTGAGCTCTAAGTCTGTGAGACATACTTTGAACACAGAATTTGGAACAACAGAGCTAGAACTGACCTGGAAGCCACCTCCCATGGAGGCTAACTCTCATAGCTTTGGAGAGCACTACACAAGGTGCTAAGGGAGAAAATCAACCCCAGCTTCAAGGCCTAAAAACTACATCAGTGACAAGCACAGCAAATGACATCAGTGCAGTAATGACACTTTTATCTTAGGGGTAATTAACACCTACCTAATTGAACTTAAAGCCCACTCAATGGGAGGAAACTCATGTGTGGTACTGTAAACCTAGCCAAATACACATGGCTGGAGAGGTCATAGATCTTAAAGAAAACTTCAAGGTTGTCACATCCCTAGACAAATGTAATTCCTTACTGTGTGCAAAATATGGATCTGTAATTTTATAGACAAGTATCCCAGTCATCATCCATCAAAGAACCTTCTTTTTCAAGAGACAGAGATAAATTACGGAGTTCCACAACTGGCCACAAACAGAGATTGTCTGTGAATTTCCCATTTAAGTGGCACATCTAGGATATATTCTCTACACCTAAGGCTCTCAGAACATAGAACAAGTATGAAGAGAACACTAACGCATCTTTCAATTCTCATCAATGATGTTCCATCAAGCAACAGAGGGACAGGAAAACAAAAGGTCATAAGTGGCCTAAACACAGAGTATAAGAGTCTGCAGAGTGTGGGTCTTTGGACAGGACTCCTATATTAAAATACAGCAACCCAGGGCTCAGGGACCATTGCAGAAGAGGAGGCAGAAAGACTGTAAAGCCAGGGTGGAGATACATAACCATAGGGAAATAGTCCTACAGGTGCCTGGGACCTTCCTCATACAAACCTATAACAATGATGTCAGCATGCCCAAGACCCATGCAAACTTCAACAGACAAAAAAACCAGCACAGAACTGTGGAAATGGATAGCAGGCCCCAATCTTAGTCAAAGAACTGTTGGCAGTTGATTACTGCTAGGTAAGGAGGAGCTGATCTTCTTAAAAAAGAGGGTCTCTAGACAGGCTGACTAGATCCCAGTGGATAAACTTGTACTGAGGGACATCTGGGATCACTAACTTTACATGATAGGCCTTAACACAAATGAGACTATTTGGACTCCACTGCAGGGAGCTATGGGAGGGTGTCAAAGGGGAAGGGGTAGAAAGATGATTTTCTATATGAAATACACAAAAATTCTATTAAAATTTAAATTTTAAAAAGTCCCTGGGTTTTTATCCTTTAAAAAAGATCTCCATTTCAATTTAAAATATACTATTTCTTACAGAAAAACCCATTGTTTTTGCCAACAACACTTAGATCTTGGTGCATGTGTCTCTAATCTTATGTATGTATCTGATTATTACTAGTTAAAGCTGTAATGAAATGCTTCTTCTAAAAAAAAAGTCCATGGGAATGTATCAGTCACCAAGCTTATATTGTAAGGGGTGAGGTGTACATGAGTTTGGAGGCTAAAGGTCAACCATGAAAGTCACTCCTTGCGAGCTGTATGCCTTGTTTTCTTAGGGTTTATCACTGGCATGCATCTCGCCAAAGAGACTAGGTTAGACTGGCCGTTATGCTCTGAGAATGCTCCTGTTTCCACTCTCAAGGCACTGGTTTCATAAGCAAGTGCCACTGTGCTTGGCCTTTTATGTGGGTACTGGAGATCAAACTTAGGTCCTTAAGGTTGCAAGCAAGCACTTTGCCCACTGAACTGTTGATTTACCTATATAAACATTCTTCAGATAGTGCAAATCATTCATTAAATTTTAGAGTTCCGAAAAAAATCATGATTTTTTAACAATTTTCCATATGTCCTCTTTGCTTTCATGAAGGAATAGTTTTCAGATCTATTTAGCATTCCAAAATTTCCCCTTCTCTTAATTATCTCTCATTTCTCTGACTGCTCTTGTGAAATTTGAAGGATTTTCTTCTTAATGGTGTGACTCAGGCCTGTCAAAGGGTTTTGTGTGTATGTGTGTGTGTGTGCTTCACAATTCTGCATTAGACATTTTTCCATGATCTCTCACTTTTTATTATCAGCTTGGATGTCCTACAACCACTGCTGTGGCTTCATTGACATCCTGGTGCCTATGACTTCTCTGTACCTTCAGCCCAGATGCTTTTACAGAAATTCATACTCATTCTTCAGTTATCTCTTAAAGCCCCTCTAGGCAGCTCACATATGTATATTCAAAACCAAATAATTATTTTTCATTAACGTTTTCCTACTACTACATAATTTCTTTGTCCCTGTTCATAGCTAAGGACACTACTGTAGACATGGCCAAAAACCAATAGTCATCCTAGATGTCTCCTTTCCTCTCATCCATGCAGCAGCTCATGGATAATTTCATCTGATAATCCCATTTTCTTTCTTCTTGACAACATTACTTCTCATTGTATTGGATTCTTGTTACATTTAAAGTGGAATCAAATGTTCTATTGACACCAAAAAAGAGTGCTTGTACTGGCATTTTGCCATTTTTCTCTGGTACCCTCTCATTCTACTCTTTAAGCAACTTGACTTTTTCTTTCCCATGCTTACATTGCCTCTTGTGTTTTTTCAAGACAAATCTTGTGCTTATGTTAGTTTTCACATATTTTTGCTTTCTATTGCCTCAAGTTTGATTCTGTTATTTGCAACCAAAGGATCCCGAACAACATAGCAAGCTTTGTAAGAGATATTCAACATTGGCTGCTGTGCTCTATCCATTATCCTACTTTTCACTCATTAATATGTATGCTGCTAGCTAAGCTGCCTAGGCTGCTGGGATATTCTGTGCTGCTCGGACTAATCCATTTAATCTTCTTCTTGGTTGTTCTCTGCCAGATCTTCCCAGAAAAGTTTCCTCTAGTCTCATTCTAGGCCCTGAGACTAGTCCTACCTATTCATTTAAGCTCTGAACAGAATGTCTTTCTCTTCTTGTCTCTTAAATAAAATTCCTTTTCTGATGGAATCAGAAGAAAAAATTCTGTGCTACCAAGCTTGACTTTACACCTAGTATATGAACTTAGTGTTTTAGGAGCAAGTTATTAGGCAATTTTATCTCTTCTGTATACAATACACGGACAATATAAAAACAGTATACAACAGAGATCTAGCTTTGTTAGGCTAAGGGTGAGATCCTAGCAGACAGCTTGAAAGGGTGGGCTCTGACCTCCATCAGTGTTGTGGTTGTGATCTCAGCACACTGCCAGAGAGTGCCGGGTTCTGGCCTCCCTCTGCCATAGGGGCTGAGAATGCAGGGGATTGCCTGAGAGCACCTGGATCCTGCCTCCATGCTGTGGGTTCCAAACATTAGAAAGAAGCCTGAGTGTACCTGAGTGGAATCTGACTTGGGCTTCTGTGGGTGCTCCTGAATAGCTGATCTGAAGCCATCAGTTCCCTCCAAAATAAAACCCGAGAGAACCTGAAACCTGTAAAACAACCAAGGCACACCAATAATACAAACAGAAGCAGACTTCAACCCAAGAAAGGAAGACTTGGGTTTCATACCAGAATCACAAACAGCAAAAGAAATCACATGCCAAAATCACAACAGAAAAATGATATAGAAAACCAAAATAATATCTTCCCACCAAACATCACCAGTCCAATAGAAGAGTTCTACAATGAGAACCCCCTAGAGATAACCCAGGGCACAGAATTTAAAAGAACAATCATAAACATGATCAAAGAATTCAATGAATTTGAAGAACATGCAAATAAATTAAAGAACCAAAAGAAGATAGGGATAAACTTCTGAATGAATTCACAAAAGAAATAGAAATATTGAAGAAAACTCAGGCTGAAATGAAGAAGGAAGTGAAAAACTCAATAAGCCAATTTCAAACAACAGGGGAAAGCCTCACCACTAGAATGAATGAAATGGAAAACAGAGTATCAACACTGGAAGACAAAGTTGAAGAATCAAGTGAAGACTATGGAAAAATTTTAAAAATTAT
>NW_008338996.1:7305177-7363243 GCF_000622305.1 Nannospalax galili | reverse complement strand
GCACTCCTGAATAGCTGATCTGAAGCCATCAGTTCCCTCCAAATTAAACCTGAGAGAACTTGAACCCTGTACCAACCAGCTTTATATAACGAATAAAGAAAGGATCTAGGCACCCCGATAATACAAACAGAAGCACACTTCAACTTAATTCTCATATCAGAATCATACACATCAAAAAAAATCACATGCCAAAATCACAAAAAAAGAATAATAAAATGGAAAGCCAAAAGACTATGTCCCCACCAAAAATCTACCAGTACTGTAGACATCTACAAGGAGAACCCCATAGAGATAGTTCAGGATACAGACTTTAAAAGAGCAATCATAAACATGATCAAGGAATTCAATGAATTTAAAGAACACATGAACAAACCAGTGAAAGAACTCAAAGAAGATAAGGATAAACTTTTACCTGGTGCTTGAGAAAATACAAATATATGAATGAGATGGCAATTACATTTCAGGATTTGAAAAGTGAAATCACGAAAAGGACAGTTGTTAGCTGCCATGTGGGTGTTGGGATTCGAATCCGGGTCTTCTGCAAGAACAACCAGTGTTCTTAATCGCTGAGCCAACTCTCCAGCCCCGCGTATGGAAAAAATTTTTAAAAATTATACAGGAATGGAACATGCAAGAGATGTGGGACACCATGAAAAGACCAAATCTACAGATTATAGGAATAGAGGAAGGAGAAGAATTTCAGGTTAATGGTATTGACCAAATATTAAACAGGACTGTAGAAGGGAATTTCCAAAAATTAAGGAATGACATCCCCATACAAATACAGGAAGCACATAGAACACCCAATAGACAGGATCAGAAAAGAAATTCCCCATGTCATATCATACTAAAAACACTAAATGTACAGAATAAAGAGAGAATACTGAAGGCAGCAAAAGAAAAACAAGTCACATACAAAAGAAATCCCATCAGAATTACAGCTGACTTATCAATGCAAACTACGAAAGCCAGAGAGCCTGGACCAAGGTATTTCCAGGCCTACATGACAATAGATGCCAGTCCATATTACTTTACCCAGCAAAAATGTCTAATATAGTTGAGGGGGAAAGAAAAATTTTCCATAAGGAATATCAACACTGGAGGATAAAGTTGAAGAATTGGACCACCTGAGCAAGGAATACGGAAAAATTTTAAAAACACAGGAATGGAATACGCAAGAGATGGGAGATACTATGAAAAGACCAAACCTACAGATCATAGGAATAGAGGAAGGAGAACAATTTCAGCTTAATGATGTTGACCAGCTCTTAAACAGGGTTATAGAAGAGGAAAGAATACATGTCCACAAAATCAGCCCTTCAAAGAATACTTGAAGAAATACAGAGAGCAGAGAGACACAACTATACCCCAGGGCAATGAAAGAAAATTTAAAAAGGTATAATTGAGGAAACACAAAATTAGACAGAGATCACAAACAGCAATCAAAATGACAGAAACCAATAAACATCTTTAAATAATAACCATAAATATCAATGGACTGAACTCCCCACTCAAAAGAAACAGGTTAAGTGAACGGATTAAGAAACAAAATCCATCTCTACAAATACAAGAAGCACATAGAACACCAAATAGACAAGATCAGAAAAGAAATTTCCCTGGACATATCATAGTAAAAACTTTAAATATACAGAAAAAAGAGAGAATATTGAAAGCAGCGAAAGAACCTTAAGGTAAAAGGATGGAAAAGAATATTCCAAGCAAATGGCACTAAGAAACAAGCAGGGGTTGCATTTCTAATATCTGACAAAATGGACATAAGTAAAACTAATCAGAAGAGATAAGGAGGGTCACTTCATTCTGAGCAATGAAACAATTAATCAAGAAAGTATTACAATTCTTAACATATATGCACCAAACTCTGATGTACCCAAATTCATAAAAACAAGGCTACAGGACTTTAAGATACAGATTAATTCCACACAGTAACGGTAGGGGACTTCAATACCCCACTGTCTCCATTAGACAGGTCATCTGGACGAAGTATAAACAGAGAGACTTCTGAACTATCAAGGTATTTCCAGTTCTACATGACAATAGATGCCAGCCCAGAATACTAAACCCAGCAAAAATGTCTATTACAGATGAGGGGGAAAAATTTTCCATGACACAAATACCCTGGAAGAATATATGTCCACAAAACCAGCCCTCCAAAGAATACACCAGATTAATCCCAACTCAGTAATAGTAGGCAACTTCAATACCCCATGGTCTCCATTAGACAGGTCAACTGGACAAAGAATAAACAGGGAGATGTCTGAATTAAATGATACCATACATAAAATGGATCTAAGAGACATCTTTCAAATATTCCACCAAAGCACCAAAGAATACACTTTCTACTCAACATCCCATGGAACTATTTCAAAAACTGTCCACATACTGGGCCACAAAACAAACCTTAACAAATACAAAAAAAATTGAAATAATTCCATGCATTCTATCAGACCACAATGCAATAAAGCTCAAAATCAACACTGGATAAAGCCTTAGTCACTACAGGAACTCTTGGCAATTAAACAACACACTCCTAAACAACCAGTGGGGCAAAGGAGCAATTAAGAAATAAATAAAAGAATTCCTGGAGTTCAACGAAAAGGACAACACACCACAACACAACCCCTGGGACACTTTAAAAACCATACTCCCAGCACTCGGGAGGCAGAGGCAGGAGGATCTCTGTGAGTTCAAGGCAAGCCTGGTCTACATAGTGAGTTCCAGGACAGCTGAGGCTACAGGGAGACCCTGTCTCAAACACACACACACACATACACACGAAAAGGACAATACATACAACACAACCTCTGGGACATATTAAAAGCAGTCCTAAGAGGGAAGTTTATAGCTCTAAGTGCCTACATTAAAAAAATTTGAGACAGCCCAAATAAATGACCTAACACTGCAACTCTGCAACTCAAGATGCTGGAAAAGCAAGAACAAATGAAACCCAAACCCAGCAGAAGAGATGACAAAAATCAGAGCAGAAATTAATGAAATAGAAACAAAGAAAACAATACAAAGAATCAATGAATCTAAGAGCTGGTTCTTTGAAAAGCTAAACAAGATAGACAGATCCTTAGCCCAGTTAACCAAAAGAAAGAGCAAATCCAAATCAACAAAAACAGAGATGAAAGGGGAAACATCACAACAGACACCCAGAAGATCCAGGCCATTATAAGGGAGTACTTTAAAAACCTATACACTACTAAATTTGAAAATCTGAAAGAAATGGATGGATATCTAAAATCATGGGAACCACCAAAGTTAAACCAAGAAGAGGTCAACAGTTTAAACAGACCCACAACATATGAGGAAATTGAAACATTAATATAAAGCCTCCCAACTGAAAAAGCCCATGCCCAGATGGATTTACAGCAGAATTCTACCAGACATTTAAAGCAGACCTCCAACCAATATTACTTAAATTATTCAAAATGATAGAGAAGGGAGAACTCTCAAATTCCTTCTATGAAGCCAGCATCACACTAATATCCAAACTGGGTAAAGACACAACCAAAAAAGAAAACTATAGACCCATATCTTTAATGAACATACATGCAAAAATTCTCAGCAAAATATTTGCAAACCGCATACAGACACACATCAGGAAGATCACTCACCATGATCAAGTAGGCTGTATTCCAGAGATGCAGGGCTGGTTCAATATACAAAAGTCAATAAATGTCATTAATCACATAAATGGACTCAAAGACAAAAATATACATTGTCATCTCAATAGATGCAGAAAAGGCCTTTGACAAAATTCAGCATGCATTTATGTTCAAAGTCCTAGAGGGAATTGGACTGGAGGGAATGTACCTCAAAATAATTACAGCTATATACAGTAAACCCACAGCTAACAACATTCTAAATGGAGAAAAACTGGAAGCATTCCCATTAAAATCAAGAACCAGAAAAAGGATGTCCACTATCTCCACTCCTTTTCAACACAGTGTTTGAAACTCTTGCTAGAACAATAAGACAGGAGAAGGAAATTAAAGTAAATTAATTGGAAAAGAAGAGGTCAAACTATCACTTTTTGAAAATGATATGATACTATACCTAAGAGATCCCAAAAGTTCCACCAGAAATGATCAACACTTTCAGTATAGTGCCAGGTTGTGAATTAATCTACAAAAATCAGTAGCCTTTCTATATACTAATAACAATAAATTTGAGAAAGAATACAGGGAAATGCTCCCATTCACAATTTCTGCAAAAAAATAAAATATCTTAGAATAAATCTGACCAAAGACACCAACGGTCTCTACAATGAAAATTTTAAATCGTTAAAAACAGATAATGAGGATGATACCAGGAGATGGAAGGACCTCTCTTTCTCGTGGATTGGAAGAATTAATATTGTAAAAATGACCATCCTGCCAAAAGCAATATACAGATTCAATGCAATCCCATCAAAATCCTCATGACACACCTCACAGCATTAGAAAAAAAATCCTTAAATTTGTATGGAATCACAAAAGACCCCAGATAACCAAAGCAACCCTGAGCACAAAGAGCAACACTGGGGGGATTACTATACCGGATCTCAAAGTATACTACAGAGCTATAGCCATAAAAACAATGTGGTACTGGAACAAAAATAGACACATAGATCAATGGAATATCATTGAAGACCCAAATCTGAGTACACACAATTTCAGCCACCTGATATTTGACAAAGGTGCCAAGAACACACATGGAGGAAAGACAGCATCTTCAGCAAACGGTGCTGGTAAAATTGAATCTCCACCTGTAGAAGAATGAAACTAGATCCTTATCTTTCACCTTGCACAAAAGTCAATTCCAAATGGATCAGAAACCTCAATGTGAAATTGAAAACCCTGAAACTATTAGAAGAAAATATTGGCAGTAACTTACAAGATACAGGTGCAGGAAAGGATTTTGTAAGTCGGACAGAAGTTGCTCAGGAATTAAGGTCAGCAATCAACAAGTGGGACCTCATTAAACTAAAAAGCTTCTGTATAGCAAAAGAAACAATAAAAAGTTAAGAGAAAACCCACAGAATGGGAAAAATCTTCACCAGTGACACATCTGATGGAGGTTTAACATCCGGAATATATAAAGAACTCAGTTTTGATTTTTTATTTTTAAAAAGACTCAAGAAAACAAATGACCCAATTAAAAGATGGGCTAAAAATCTAAACAGAGAGTTCTCAAAGGAAGAAATAAAGATGGCTAAGAAACATCTCAAAAAGTGTTCATCAGAGTTAGTAATTAGGGAAATGCAAATTAAAACCACCCTAAGGTATCACCTTACCCCAATCAGACTAGCTAGGATCAAGAGAACAAATGATACCAAATGCTGGCAAGGATGTGGAAAAAGGGGAATGCTCATTTACTGATGGTGGGATTGCAAACTCGTGCAAACTCTATGGAAAACAGTGTGGAAAACTTTTAAAAAACTATAAATGAACCTACCATATGAACCAGTTGTACTACTCCTTAGCATATACCCAAAGGACTCATCCTATTGCAGAGACACTTGTACATCCATGTTTGTTGCTGCTCTTTTTATAGTAGCTAAGAAATGGAAGCAACCTAAGTGTCCCTCAACTGACGAGTGGTTCAGAAAAATGTAATATATTTACACAATGGAGTTCTATTCAGCAGTAAAGAAATATGAAATAATTAAAATTTGCAGGTAAATGGATGGATCTAGAAACTTATACTAAGTGAAGTAACACAGACTCAGAAAAACAAACGACGTATGTTCTCCCTCACATGTGGATCCTACCACCAAATCCTTTTAAATTCCAGGTCCTTTCAATAAGATGATGCTGTATAGCAGTCTCTTCTGCATGAAATAACTACCATCATCACAACTTTAGCTGTGCTTGATCACTAAATATTGTCATAACTGAGTCTGTTGATGGTTGTGCACATTCATTAAAGGAGAGCCAAGCCCATTAAAAGAGGGTCATTAGACCCTCACTAGAATATCCAGCCACTCTTCCCAGGCAACTAAGCCTTTGAGAGGGAATTGACACTGATTCTAACGACTCCAACAGCTATCAAAATACCTGAAAGCAAATCCTGAATCCATCGCTCTCAAGCCCAGCCTTTGCAGACAAAAGAAAAATGAGTAGGAATCCAACAGAGGGATACTTTCGGAAGCCCTTGGTAAGAAATCCCAATGGACTCTCATATGAATATTTGAGAAAATTGCCCTGTTCCGACTTTTTTCTAGTTCCCTGTCTAGAACTTGTAAGGCTAATTACTCTTGCCTTTACTTCTCCTTCACAAAAAAATAGAGTTATGCAATTTGGGAATCTTTTAGATAGACCCACTGAAGGGGTACCCCAATTGCCTCACTCTGCCTCTGTCTTCAGCATGGAAGAAGACAGAGCTGTTTGTGTGCTGATTCCCCATCCACAAGTTGGGTAACCCATTCAGAAGATGGTGTGATAAGAATAGGAGGTAGGAATTGGCTAGGTAGTTAGGGTAAAAAGACCCCAAAGAAAAGTAGCCAGTCTTTTGACTAAAAGTCACAATGTCTTTGGGCCTCTTAGCAACATACTCCGGTCCAAAGGCCAAAAATGTTTAAAATATTTGGGAGCTTTTGTCTAATCCTTAAAATATTTCAGGGTTACCTCTTCACAGGGGAAATGTTAGAGTGGCAAAAAGCCCCATAAAAAAGAAAAGAAGAAAAAAGAGTAAATGAAGTTATCAGCAAAAAGTGATGGGGAGCTATGGGAGGAGTTGGAGGAGAAGGAATTGTATGGATTTGATCAAAACACCTTATAATGTATGTATGAAATTCTCAATAAATTATTTTTAAAAGTATATGGTTATTACTTATTCTAAAAATGGGACTTATATAGATTTATTTGATCTATGCTCACTTATTATTATAGTGGCAGTTTAGGGTATAATCTGGCTTTTTAATCAGACAGCGAGGAGTTGCCAATTTTTTTGTTGTAACATACATGCTATTTTCTGATTTGAGATAGTTGCTATCCATCTCAATCTCAGATTTGTTTTTCTGTTTATAAAATTTGGCAAATCCCAGGTAGATCTCAGAATTGTATGCAGACTTGGTGTGAATGGTTATAAAATTCCCAGCCCTGGATCTTGTCAAGGGTTCCACTCAATAGATGACAGCTCAACTTGCTGTGAGCCTCATGGTGGTCATTCACCATGCAATCTCTTCTCTGTTAACAGATTTCAGTTGGTAATCTTTTGTTTCTTCTTCCTAATCCTTTACTTCCTCTGACTGTTCCATTTTGGTTCCCAGCAAGCAGGTCACTTATGTCTGGATCTGGTGGATTCGAAAGTCTCCCTTTGACTTTATCAGGCAAGTTCAGGCATGCACAGACATGTCCACAAGTTCCTCAGAACACTGACTCTGCCAAAGCCGAGCACGGTTCCCCCTCCCTTCCCACTAACTCCTGTGCTCCAAGCTGTTGGATGTAAGTTCATGCTTTTGAAACTTCAGTATTTATTCAGAGTCTGTGCCTTTGATTTACTCAGTGTCCAGCTGTTGGTACTTATCTTGAAATTTTTAAGTGTAAGGCTGCAATCAAAGCGTGAGGGCACAGAAATGAACAAATAAAGATGTTTGGGGACTGGATGTTATTCTCATGTGATTTGCACTTTTTTCTTGGCTTGCGTAATCTGAGGTGGCTGGGCCCATTCTTGGCTCAGTAGTACAGTACATGGCAATGTGACAATTCAGGAGCTGGACATGCAGGAGGAGGTTTCACCCCTGCTAGGAAAGCATCCACCTCTGTGCCTCCCAGACAGTGTTGACGCATTCAGACAAGCTGGACAAAGAACGTACAGTCTACATTCCCTGGCCTTTGAAGGGAAGATGTTGCAATGTACAGGCAATTGGAGCGTTTGCCTAATTCATCAAAACATTCACATTTGCTAGTAATACAATGCAGCTATGATGAGAAGGACTCGGGGGAGCTCTGTGGACTAAGGGTGAGACAGCTCATGTCTACTAATTTCTACCATCCGGATGACCTTTGAAGCAGCTTTCCCTTCATTCATGAAAGTGTTACAGGGTTATTTTAAAAAGAGACCCTGTCCCAAAACTACAAAAAAAAGAAAAAACAAAAACGTGAGCTTTGGAACCAGATGGACGTATAGCAAAACTTTACTAGCTGTGGGATCTTGGGAAATACACACTGTCTAAAGCTTCTGCTCTCATTGGGAGAGAAAAGGCAATAAAAATGAACTCTTCACAGATTTTATGAGGAGTCTTTGGGATAACGTATGATGCTTAGCAGGACAACAGATTCAATAAGTACTATAAATAAACTTTCATCATCATCTTACTTTTTTATTTTATTTTATATGTATATGTATATTGCCTGCATGTAGGTAAGTGCACCTGTGTTGTGCAATGCCCATGCAAGACAGAAGAGGCTGTCAGATCCCCTGGAACTGGAGTTACAGAGAGTTGTTAGCTGCCATGTGTGTGCTGGCATTCGGACCTGGTCTTCTGCAAAAACAGTCAGTATTCTTAACCACTGAGCCATCTCTCCAGGCCCAAGGAGAAGCGTATTTTAAAACAGGCAAAGAAAGACTGAAATTAGGCCCATTATTTTCTCTGGTTCATTTACATCATTTTGAGCAAGAACTGTCTCTTTAGATATTGTTGTGGGTTTTTTTCTAAGTTGTAAAGCAAGTTGATTATTTCTCTTCCAAAGAGAAAAATTTGAATGATTAATAATAATTATAGTAGCTTTCATTAATATATAGTTTATTAGTTTTCAAATATTTTAAAAACATTTTATACTTACAGAATTATTTAATCTTCACAATAACCCAAGGAAATTCTTACATAGATTTGACTAATGAAGAAATGGAGGAACAGAATGGTTAGGTAATATATCCAGAGTGAAGAAGCAGCAGCTAACTAAATTTCTTCAAGAGTTTCTCTCAGTCATCACATTTCATGTCTGCTGGACCATAAAGCCCTATGTAAGCATAGAGAGGTAGTCACACCCAGGAAACTTCTACCTAATCCTACCTAATGAAGCTAGTTGCTCAGCAGTGTAGGATTAAAATGATTCATTTTGAGACAATGAAAGCAATTTTTGTACAAATGCATTTTACCTAACATTTTGTCATAAAATTTTCCAAATAAATATGTTTATTTTTACATCTATCTAACAATGCTATAATTAACTTCTTTTAGTTTTTAAGATTTGTTTTTATATTGCATGAGTGTTATGCCTACATGTATGCAAGTGCACATGTGTCATGCAGTGTCCACAGAAGCCAGAAGAGGGTGTTGGATCTCCAGGAACTGGAATTATGAATGGTGTTAGCCACCATATGGGTGCTAAGGAATCAGGTCTTCTGCAAGAGCAGGCTGTGAGCTTGACCGCTGAGCCATCTCTCCAGTCCTTTTGGGGGTTTTAGAGACAGGGCCTCTCTGTATTCCCAGATGACCTGAAATTCCCCATGTAGACCAGGTTGTCATCACTCTCATAGAGATTCACCTGTCTCTGCCTTCTGAATGCTGACATTGAAAGTCAGAGTTCCGGGCCAGCTGGGGCTACAGGGAAACCCTGTCTCAAAAAGCCTTCCCCCCAAATAAAAGAGTGTGCCCCACCAAGCCCAGCTTAATCTTATTTGTGATGCATTTCAAAATAAGTCATAAATATCATTGTGCTTTACCTAAATCCTCCATTATGTATATAATTGTGAGTTAATATACTTTTTTTTTTCTTTTCTAAAATGCATTTTAGATTCCTTATCTACAGTGAAGATTTGGTAAACTCAGAACACTAGTAAACATCAAGCCCTGGTTAGTCTGCTTTCAATAGTCTCATTCCTTTATCATCGTTGTTGCTATGGTTGTTGATTTTTCATACCTGGCTTCTTAATCCTGCATGTCAGTTTGCTATTCAACTCCTTCCTTCCCTGCTCAGTCCTTCCATTTCATCCCAGACTTAGTGACTCCTGCTCAGTTTTCCCACTCCCACCCTCATCCTCTTATGCCCAAATCCAACCACAGGTTGTGCTCTGCCAGACCTCCATATATCCCATGGCATTCCAGTGTTGCCACAGAATTCCACACAGTATCCAAATATCTGTCTGACCCAGCCAATTATTACAATAGCACCTTATATTTAGTCAGTGATGGTTCATTATTTCATCCGGTAAGTATTTTTCAAGAGCCTATTTAATCGGGTGACCAGGAGAAAGGGAGTGCAGAGAGCAGCCAGGAAGCACTGAAAAACAAAAGCATAAAATCAATCAACATACATTTATTACATAACTTCTATGTACACTATTCATAGCCTAGTTGGGAGAAGAAAACAAACACACAAGAAACAACTGGAGATCCAAACAACTGAATGATTGTGTGAATAACTGTGCCAGAGCTACGTAGTCAGCTTCTTGGAGAATTCAAATGGGACATCGGGAAAGACATGAGGCTATGATTGATATTAAGTAGATCTAGACTATGCCCTAATGGAAGGAATAAATAGGGCTGTTTTTAAAGGAAAAGTTGAATTATGAGAAACCCTGCAAGTGTCTTAGAATGTGTGGAGGAATTAAATGGAGTCAAGGTGTCTAGACTGAAAAGCACTACCCCAAGAATGAATTCAGTAGACTCGGAATGGTGACCATGTTCTAGAAATAAGATCTCTTAGAATTGTTAGGAATGAAATTGCCAGCATGGTGTGAGTTCTTATAAGCAGAGATAAATGGTAATAGTCTACTATTGTATTCCTGAAGCAATAGTAAAGTAGATGCTCAAGGGAATGGACCAGAGAAATAACCAAAGGGAAACTCAGGTGGAAGAGACCAACCAATGTAGACTGAATGAATGTTCTGCAGCTAATTCAAAATCAAATATGAGACGAACATAAAGTGGAATTTGATTCTGCAGTCTATTCTGTTAAAAAAAAATCCCTAATTCTTTTAACCCCTGCTTCCTACATTCTGAAACTAATATAAAACTAACTCTTAAACTGGATGCGGTGGTGACACCCTTAATCCCAACATTGGAGAGATAGAGATAGGAGGATCACTGTGAGATTGAGACCAGATACAAAGCAAGTTCCAGGTCAGCTGGGGTTACATAGTGAGACCTTGTCTCAACAACAACAAAAATTTGACCCTCAAGAGGCTAAATGCATTTGTTACACAGTCATGAGGACCAGAGTTCGCAACTTGGTGCCCACGTAACAAACGACAAACATTTGTTACTCCAGCTCCAAGGAAAAGAATGCCCTCTTCTGGTCATTTCCTAAAGTGCACACACCCATGTGCACATGCGTACACACATGCACACACACACACACACACATGCAGACTTACATACACATAAATAAATTAAGATGAAACTTAAAGAGAAGTCAAATATATTGATGAAGCATTTCTAGCATATCATTTGATTAAGAGAACTTCCTTTGAGTTTTGTTTCCTGCAAGTTTTGTTTCATTTTCAGACTAAAGAGCATAGAATTAGGACAACTCCAACTGAAACTTGTGGGCTGTTCCTGTGGACAGAAGTATTAGATCTGACTATATTCAACCTTATCACTGAACACACATGGTGGCACTGATTAAATAATATAAAAAGAAAGGAAAGAATCATATTTCAGAGGAAAATATTGTTTGAATTCTTCACTCTCAGCAAATTAAATAAATTACTAATAAAAAAAGGCATCAATGTGCCAACTCAAGGCAAATGGTTTGATGAATAGATCACAGGGTAAATTTGAATACTCATCCTCTCAGCCATGACAGCCCTGTCAAGGCTCCCAAATAGCGTCACAGAGAGAAAGAGAGCTAGGAGCCTACATTCATATACTGACAAAGGGAAGTGGTAGTTCCATATTAACAATATATACACTAAGAAAACATCTCTCTTGGTGTCTATGGAATTGACTGTTTGTAGAGAATTTGCTGAACCTTTTCTCTCTCTACAATAAGGCAGATAAGACTCCTAATTCTATTGCAACCTCAATTTCCCCACGTTAGTCTCTATTTGTATATAAGATACATTAAAAATTACAAATCAATTTCTTTCTGCATAATAAATATTTGCAAATGCAAATCTCAACTTGCTTACTTTCAGAAGTCTGAAGCTCTCTGAGGAAGCCAAATATGTGTTGAAGATCCTGCAGATTGAGTGACCAACTAGAACTTCATAATTGTGGAGAAATGGGATGTGGTAGATCCAGTGCCAAAAATATTTCAGAATTTTTTTATCCATTTAACAGTGGTTTGTTGCCAGTATCTATATCTGACCTAATATCTTTGTGACTAGTAGATAAAACTTTTCAAATATATTCTTTTTTTTTTAGCATTTTAGCTATTATTTTTATTTTATGTATATAAGTGTATTCCCTGAATGTATGTAAGTGTACCTATGCCATGCAATGCCACGGAAGTCAGAAGAGGCCATTGAATTCCCCTGGGTGCCATGTGGGTGCTAAGAATTAAACCTAGATCCTATGCAAGAGCAGACAGTGCTCATAACTGCTGAGCCATCTCTCTAGCCCCGTCAAATATATTCTTAAAGTAGGCAAGTCACTAGCTTCCATCAACCCTAAAGGTAAGAATGTCATAATATCATATCCAGAACCTGTTGCTATTCTGCTGTAGCTCATCTACCTGATATTACTGCCTATGTATTTGATTAATATATTGATTCATAACATTCCTTTGTTCTGTGATGATGAATGTTTTTGGAGCCTCTTCCAAGAGGGACTATGTCATTCAGAGTAACTGTAATTTATGTTCCTAGGTCATGGTTATTCCTATTTGGTTCCAAATTAATTATCTTCTCTTCCTTTTGGATCAAGAGCTGTGTTTTACTCTGACAACATGAATTCATGTCTGGAGACTTTAGTGTACCCATCTTCTGCCTTATTTTCCCGATTTACTTCTTTGAGATATTAGATGATGCTTGACCCACTTAGAACAGCCTTTCAGCACTTCCAAAGACAGTATTTGGTCAGAGTACTACTAGAACTGACACTTCCAAATAGTCTGCGTTCTCAGATATCCTGAAAATGTCAAAATTTGAATTTGCTGTATGCCAGTGTGAACAGGAGCTTACTAGCATCCAACTGTGCTATGTTTCCTCTCCTGGATGTGAAGGATACTGTCTCAGAACTTTTGTGCCCCACAGAGACTGTTACATGAATTATCCCTTCCAGTCCAGTCCCTGGACCTGACAGATGACATATCATAGGCACCCAGTTCTTACCACGCCCCTTTCCTCCTCATCTCCTGCATTCACCATCTTCTCTTCAACAAAACAACATATGTAAATAAACACACAGTTCTCCAAGTATGTATGAGTCCAGTGTTAGCCAGAGCTTGGGCACACACTTCCACATGATAATTCTACCAGGAGCATTTCTGAGAGCCTCAGAAAAGAAGACTAACTGAACCAAGTTCTTGAAACATATTTAAATATAAAGTCAGTGGGTGGGCCTTCCCATGAAGGCATTTAGCCAGATTAGAAAGGTCTATCTTTTAAATGTAACTTTGATTTTTTATAAGAAAATAAATGTCATTTTAAACACACCTAAAATTAAGATTAAACAGAAAAGAAGAATTAGAGGATAACAAAGGAAGAGGCAGGGTAAGAAAAAAGGAAGAAGAAGGAGGAGGATAGGAGGAAGAAGAGGAGGGGAAGGCGGAGGAGGAGGAAGAAAAGGAAGGGAGGGACATAAAGGGGGAGGAGGAAGAGGAGGAAGAGGAGGAAGGAGAGGAAAAAGAAGCAGGAAGATAAGGAGGAGGAAGAGGAGGAGGAATAATCCTAAAAAGAAGTTGCAATATCCAGATACATCTGTTAAATTTTACGTCACTACAAGAATTTTTCATACATAGCCAGTTGCTAATTATTAGAAATATGACTTTTTTATTATTTTATTTTATGTATACGAGTTTATTGCCTACATGTATGTAAGTGCACCAGTGTTGTACAGTGCCCCGGAGTTTAGAAGAAGGCATCGAATCCCCTGGAACTGGAGTTAGGGACAGTTGTTACTTGCTGTGTGGGTCAAACCCAGGTCCTCTCCAAGAGCACCTAGTGCTCTTAACCACTGAGCCATCTCTCCAGCCCCAGAAATAAGAGTAATTCATATTATACTATTTTAAAACTACAAAAGTCATTATAAATGTATGCTTGAGTAGTTTCATGTTTATCACTATTGAAAATAGTTCCATAAGTCAGTACCGCATATCTTCACAGATGCTCATTTTACACTCACACTATCTTTGTTTTAAATGTGTTTCTCATTCCCTGGACTGCTATTTATTTCACCCTCACTACTCTATCCAGTGACTCCTCCACCACAGTATGGTCTTAGTCCATCGATAGCTCTCAGGCATCATTTATTGTCCCCAAGTTCATCACCTCTGGTCTATCAACTGGCTCCTCCTCCACATAGTTGACAGATTGTTACAAATGCATTCTCTTCCTGGCTCCTAAATTTGTTCCTTTAGTTTTTTTATTTAATAGGATGAGAAGTATTTTAAAAGGAAAGTCAAATCAGACTATTCTCCCTGCTCCTGTACCACTTAGGAACCCTTACAGCCTTCAAGTCCTAAACCACTGTGTTCCTACCTATGTCTGTGGCCTCTCTGCCCTGCAACCCTGGCATATTTTGCTGAAGCTTTGATGACCTTCTCACAGCTTCTTGAGTGAGACAAGCTTTATTGTACTTCAGGACAGAGACAATGGCTTTTCCTCCTCCAGAACTTTCCCCACCCGCTTTCCACCTGAATCCCTTCTCACTGTGATCTAGAATAATAATCCATCTAACTCCTCTCCTCCTTGTCTATAGATATCCCACTTCATTTTTTATTATGGAATACATTTATTATCATATTATACATGTTCCTTTAATGTCTCCCTACAACATCCTTCATCACTGTCCCCCAAACCTTAATGGTATCAGTATACAGAGAATCCTCATTAAGTAATTAGTGCTTGAAGGAATGGATGGATGGAAGAAAGGATATGCTTCTCTGTTAAATCAGAGGCCTTAGATACCTATTGCCAAGATGAATTTTAAAAAGTGAATCAAAGCTCTGTTGTTATTAGCAGAGAACTGAAAAGTTTTAACCTGACCTGCAAAGATTATGTTCATGCTAATTTAGTTAACACTGTCACAAAAGAATGTAAAAGTGTCATGGATCTGATGTTTTATGTGGCTTTTACTTTTCCTAGAAAATCACTTAAAACAATAGTGATATAAAACTTTCTTAGGATTTAGCAAATTTTCTTCACAATTGAACTGCCTTTTCTTTCTGTAACTATGTGTATAAATGAAGTGATAAAACATCCACAAATCATCAAACTGGGCAAAATTTTTGAAATAAATAATTTCTTGAGAATTTCATACATGCATATAAGGTGTTTTGATCAAACCCATGCCCACTCCCTCCCCTCTAATTCCTCCCATATCTCCCCATCACTTTTTTCTGATAACTTCATATACTCTTTCTTCTTCTTTAATTTATTTTTAAGGGGCTTTTGTCTACTCTAACATTCCCCTTCTGAAGAGGTAACCCTAATTCCTTTAAGGATTAGATAAAGGCTTCCAAATATTTTCGGCATGTTTGGCCTTTGGAATGGAGTAGGTTGTTAAGAGGCCCAAGGACATTGTGAGTTTTAGCCAAGAAACTGGCTACTTTCCTTTGGGGTCCTTTTACCCTAACTGTCTAGCAAATTCCCACCTCCCATTCATATCACACCATCCTCTGAAAAGGTTACCCAAATTGCCAATAGGGAATCGGGACGCAGACTGCTCTGGCTTCTTCCATGGTGAACAGGAACGCAGGGTGAGGCAATTGGAGTACCCCTTCAGTGGGTCTATCTAAAACACTACCAGATTGCATAACTTTTATCTCTAGAGGGGAAAAGAAAGTCCTTGAATTGTGAATAGGAGATGTGAAGGAGAAGCAAAGGCAACAGGAATTAGCATTATAAGTTCTAGACAGGGAACTAGAAAAAAAGTCAGAACAGGGCAGTTTTCAAATGTTCATATAGAGTCCATTGGAATTTCTTGACAAGGGCTTCCAAAAGCATCCCTCTATTGGGTTCCTCCTCATTTTTCTTTTGTCTTCCAAGGCTGGACTCTAGAGTGATGGATTCAGGATTTGCTTTCAGGTATTTTGACAGCTGTTGGAGTGGTTAGAATCAGTGTCAGTTCCCTCTCAAAGGCTTCTAGATAGGGGGAGAAAACAAATTTGGCCATCATTTTAGAACAATAGCTGGTTGTCTCCCTTAGCCGCAGGTGACACTACAGTATTGGAGACCAAGGTTTGGAGTCTTACATCTGAGCAGCACTTTCTGGTTAGGAACAAAATCATCAATGAGAAATAATTGTCTAAATACTTTTTTATACTGTCTTAAGCCTAACATCTGGGAAGTGTAATCCCTTGAATGCTTAAAGAAATATACTGATGACTTTACTCTATGGCAAAATTTAAATGATAGTTTGGTAAATCAGGAAAGAGTTAATCTGTGGAATCCAACATTCAATTCAAATTCTAGAACCCTCATTTATCCACTGAATAACCAAGAGCATTTTACATACCTTATCTAGATTCAGTACTCTCATTGATAACACAGAGATGACAGTGAGCTCCTTATTTGCCTGAGACATAACACCAATGTAGATCAGGATACTACATTCATAAAGCCTACTTCCACATGCATTTAAATATAACATTTTTATGTATTGTTGGAAAAGTTCCTACACATAAACAATGAATGTTGATTATATTTATCCCCACCCTCTACCTGGATCACCCCCATATTCCCTCCCCTCTTTCATATCCCTTTTTTTAAATAACCTATTGAGTCCAATTAATGTGATCCCTATGTGCATGGGTGTGGGACCAACCACTGAAGCACAGCCAGCATACCAGGATAAAACACCTTTGAAGGAAACTGACGCTACCTCCCTAGTTGTCACTGGCTCTTCATTTAGGGGTGGGGATACACCAATCCTTCACCCGTCCCACATGTATTTCTTGTTCTATTGTTTACCAAGGAGTTTCTCTCTTGTGTAATGCTTGTGTAACAGGACATAGGATTGTCCCTTGGGATATAAGGAATCATTTTTGTAGAGCATGGGGATACACTTAGAAAAGAACTAAGGCTGATACGTAGGAGACCCTGGTCAGTGGTCTGCCAACAATAGTAGAACTGTCTGTCAAACAATGATGTTCTTCATGAAGATATTTCCCTCTGAAATCTCCAGGAAAAGGCAGGGAGGGCAGATGGGAGTAAAACAACTCTGGATAATATTACCCTTAAGCCAAATTCCCTCCAACAGCTCAGTTCTGTGCTGCTCCACAATAAGGCACATTTAAAAGAAGCATTTTCCCTGTGCCGTCTCTTATTATACCCTTCAGTATCTTCATCTCCATCAGTATAGACTGTCCCTGAACATTCATAGGCAATTTTGAAGGTTTACAAATTACAAATTCCTCTACAATGAATCAGAAGTTTGTCAGAACTATGAAAAATACCAATGATCTCTTTTAGGGGCTGGAGACATGGCTCAGGGGTTAAGAGCACTGACTGTTCTTGCAGAGGACCCAGGTTTGATCCCCAGCACCCACATGGAGGCTGACAACCATCTGTAACTCTAGTTCCAGGGATTCCTGCAGGCATTGTACAACGTGGAAGCATTTACATATATACAGGCATTGTACAACATGGAAGCATTTACATATATACAGGCATAACTCTCATGCACATAAAATAAAATACAATTAAAAATAATAAAATAATAAAAGAAAAGAAATATGCCAATAATCTGTTTTAAAATTTTTTGTTTGCTTCCTTGAAGCAAGTTCTCACCATGCCACTCTGGCTGACTTGGTACTCACAATATAGCCAGAGAGCTGTGTTTTACCTCAACTTCCCAAGTGCTGGGATTACAAGCATGAAATACCACATGCAATACAAAATTTCTTCTTTACTGTTATACTTTGCAGCTAATGATTGTTTTTCAGCAAGTTAGTGTAAAAATGTTACTGATTTTGACACTCACTATGAAACTCAATCCATTCCTCCCCCTTTTATTTCTGCTTTAATACCATCACATTTTTAGTATTAAAGTTACCATCTGAGGCAATTCTTTGGCTGAAGACTTCACAAAAGCAGAGTACTTATTGGGATCTGCCAAGTAAGTTATATGATTTTGCATTTTTTCCTAAAATGAAGACATCTATAGCCTAAATTCTGTAGTAAGAGACCATCAGGATTTACTTTGCCTTCTCTGCCCAAACATGTCATCTAATGGAAAATCAGGTCCAACTTCTTCTAACGTCTTGCTAGTTATGTGACCTTGAACAAGTCATCCCTCATCAATCTCTAAGCACCGTTGCTAGGTGAGCAGAAATTGAGTCACTCCAGTCTGGGTCCAAATCTTACTCTGCCACTCACACTATGACAGAGTTGATTATTTTTAGATTTTCAAAGCTGAAGTTTCTTCATTCTCAAGATCTCTATCATAAGCAAATGCTCATTTCCCATAGAGGATTTCCTCTGATGCTTATGGTTCTCTTAAACAAACCAACAAAATCTTTATTGGTTGAAAGCTCGTGTGCCTACCTCTCCACAACCTTGCATACCTGGCTTTCAGGCCTGCGGGTAACTGCTGTGCCACCATGGCCTGGCCATCATCACCCAACTGACCAACCCCAAGGAGGATGAAGGCTGGTTGCCAGGTGCAGGAGAGAAAGGGGTTGTCAAGTTAAGAAAGAAAATGACTGGAAGTGTCAAGATGGCAGCAACATGGGTGCTGGCACTGGAAAAAGCGTGGTGATGGCAGCAGTCCTTGGCAAAACGTAACTCCAGTAAGAAGACATATTATCAATTACTCCTCCTTGCCATGGAGGAGGATAAGAAAACAGTAGACACCAGAAAATCCACCGTCATCTTTGACCTCCAAGAAGAGCATACTCAACCCATCTGTCTCCCTGAGCAAAAATAAAAATTGTGTTTGTCCAGTTATTGATGTCCGTCTAGCGAAAAATTCAAGCCAGCAAGTACCTACGGCCTAAGTTTGCTGCGTGGAAGCCAAAATGCTCTTTCTTAAACACAAGTACAATAATGTGGACAAAGCAATGGTGCCAGGAGAATAGTAGGAATCAGTGTAATTAAAAACACAACCCTTCCATGAGCCTGAGACTGGTCGCTTCCTATGAACCTGAATCTATATTCCACTTCCGTGAACCTAGAACTGTGGTCTGACTCCTCCTGTGAGCTGGAGCTGAGGTCTCCTCCCATGAACCTGGAGCTGTGGTGCGCCCCGCCTCCCACCTCCATCAGTCTAGAGCTATGAGCCATAGTTCCACATTCCTATGGTTGTGAGCTGTGGTGGGTTGATGGTGGAGCAGATTGCATGATGGAGGACTCCTGGCTGTTGGGCAGCAGTTTCAGCCTTCTCTGAGTGACTGCATTCTCCACAGTTCTTACCTGAGATCCAAGATTGTGCATGGCAGTGACTTTGCATTCATGTTAGGCTTATGTTGGAATAGAGAAGGTTTCTGTCACTTGCAGATTCTAGTCCTGGAAGGATTGATTTTCTGTAATGGACCCCCACCTCCCTCGATGGCCAGATATGGTGTTGAATCCAAATTTGGTCCTGGGCACCCAGGCCTTGACGATGGACATTTCCCATTCTCTGGCACCAAGAGGTTTTCCATACCTTTCTCTTATTCTTCTAGAGCCCCATTTTATCTTCACCTTTGCCCTAAAGAAAATGTAAAGCACCTAAATGAAGTTCCACAGATAAAAATTAGTCTGTCAAGTTAAAAACTAAAAAATTTGGTAGCTAAACTGATATAAATCTCAAACTGAAAATCTGTTATTTTGTTTTAGAATGTAAATTCACAATTCTTCTATAATTTTCACTACCATTTACTGACAAAGCTGTCCTCCAGAAATTCAACAATACTTTGAAATTTATCACTGTTCTTGTAATGTGAGTCTGGCATTCAGTTCCCATCCAATTTCTCCAACTGATACAAAGTTTACAGCATAATCATCTCTTTTTTTAAGCAATGATAATAAAAATAGATAAACAAAATAAGAGTTTTCTAATTATCGTGGGTGCGTGTCCATAAAATTTGCGGTGTGTGTGTGTGTGTGTGTGTATGTTAGTACAGGTACACACTTTCCACAGTGCACATATATATGCCAGAGGGCAACTTTCAGGAGTCTGTTCTCTCTTCCATTGTGAGATCCAGTTATTGAATTCAGGTTGTTAGGTTTGTGTGGCCAGAGCTCTTATTCCATGAGCAATCTTGCTAGCTCAGTTGTAGTGCTTGATAATTTGTTCACTGTACTATATACATAGTGCTTTTAACTATATGCCTAGTACATTGTAAAGATGTCAGTGAATTCTACATTATCATGGTAACTAATAATCATATCCTAATCCTAAACAAACCTATTATGTAGTACTTCAATGTGTGTATCACAAAAGCTTGCATTTCATTTATGTAAACCTGTGTAGTTCTCAGTGGTATATCATTAATTAGACTGCTTCCTGAGACATTGCTATTCCCAGTCACCCAAACCAGAAATGTTTATTGATTTAACAATGGGTCAGGTGGATGCCTGACATGAGCCAGGAAACTGCTCAAGTTGTTGACATGCCCTAACTCCAGGAGAGAGGTGTCTCAGCATTGCAGAGGCATTTTGGATCATTTCCTATCTGACACATTTACCCTGCCACAAGTTGTGAAATTCAACTTTTTTATTTCCAAGAAAGCTGTCAATGTTGCCTTCTGCCCTTACTCCTTCCCACCCCCACTAGCTCCCCAGCAGATCTCAACTCTTGCCTGATGCTCACTGAAGCATTCTGTGGTAGTTGCTTTTCTGTTGCTGTGATAAGAAACCATGACCAAAGCAACTTATAGAAAGAGGAGTTTATTTGGCTTATGTCAGGGCCTTGTTCATATTGTGACACACCTGTTGCACACTGCCTGGCATTGGCAGCTTGCTGAAACTACAGAGAAAGAACCAATGATCTCCTCACCTTCACTCTTACATCTCTCATGCTTCTAAAGTCAGAAGCATGTGAATGACACTGCCAAGTCTGACTATTAGTCTGGGATGTCCCCTGGCCTGCTTCAACCACATTAACAGCTCTTCTATGCTGTGGTTTTCTAGGAGCAGAATACCCCTCAGTATTTTCCTTTCATAAGTTGGAGGCTTAGTTGGGTGTGGTCGTGACCTGAAGGTACTCTTTTCATTGTTTAAATGTAAACTTCTAGGCCTTTCTCTGATGGCCCTCATCTCCTTATTAAGTAGAGCCTCCCATTCAGAACATGCATGCTTTGGTTCCAACATTAGTCTTCCTAGGGTTCTTTTTCAATCCATACAGCAGATTTGCATAACATTCACCATTAATAGAAATGCCTCCATTTCTACTGTCTTGAAATTTCCTCCCCACAAAGAAATTAGTTCATTATTTTTCAGCTTAGCCTCAGGCAAACTTTTAGACTGAGCACAGACTGCAAAGAGATGCTTTGCCAAAATGTTCCAGTTGCAGCATAAGTCCTTTTTTCTCTCTAGAACTACTTCTCTCTCAGCACTGCTTTCTTCAAAACTCCTACTACAACAACTCATTAAGCTCTACTTATAGCATTCAACTGCTTTTCTAGTCCAAACTTCCAAAATCTTCCACATTCCTCCCCAAATTCACATGGTTAGGTTTTTCACAGCAACAGCCCATTCTCTGGTACCAACTTCTGTATTAGTTACTTTTCTTTAGCTGTGATAAGAAACCACTACCAAGGCACCTTATAGAAGGAGTTTATTTGGCTTATGATTCCATAGAAGAGTCCATAATGGCAGAGGAGGTATGGCAGCAGGAGTTGGTCAGAACAGAAAGTCAAACAATGAAATCCTCAAGCCGGGGACAGAGAGGAATTAGGAAACTGGAAAGCTTAAGAAGTCTCAAAGCCCACCCAAGTGACATGCCTCCTCCAGCACGTCAAGGCTTCATCTCCTAAAACCTTCCAAACCAGTGCCACTCCATATTTGGAGCCTGTGGGGGATGTTCTCATTCAAACCACCACACACGTTTACCATTTCCTTTGATTCCATCCTCAGATTTGTTCAGCCGCTCTTCCTAGTCAAAGCAGTGTTTCACTGAAACCAAATCCCCAGACTTCCCAGAACAAAATCACAAACTCTTTGATTTTTATTAATGGTTGAGTCTTTGATCTTCTGACTCTGGTGATCTCTGGCTAGAGTTTTCACCTCTTTCTTACAAGAACATGCTCTGGCCACCTAAATCAACTTAAAACTACCTAGTATGCATTTATTATGTCCTATTTCTTGCTTCTATTTTGAAATATATGCAGCTTCATCTCAGAAGCTCTCCTTGCCTTTGCCTTCTAGAAGGAAAAAAAAATCACCATTCTGTACTGATTTCAAATACAACCTCTCACTGGATCATTGTTGGAGAATTGGTGGATTTGTCTTCTGAAATATCTGTGCATCTTGAACCTACTTTTTTATTGTCTATATGGGGAATGCACACTCATGCCAGAAGAGAAGGATGCCAGGTGTCCTGTGCTATCACTCTGTCTCAATCCCTTGCAACAGGATCTCTCACTGAATGTGGAACATCCTGTTTTAGCTAGGCTAGCTGTCCAGCAAGTCCCTGAAATCACCTGCTTTTAACAGAACTGGGTTCACAGGCGTGTGGCCACACCTGGCTTTTTTATGAAGACAGAATCCAAACTCAGTTTTTCATGCTTACATAGCAAGACCTCTTATGTGCTGACTTTATTCATTTCTATCTTAAGTTTTGCATAGTTTATATGATACTGGGGGGGGGTGACTTACACCAAACGGGCTTCCCATAACCCATGTGCCATTCAAGTCCCGCCTCCCGCTCACACACCCTCTCACCCCATGGTCTGCCTCATCTCACCCTGAGGAGCCTACAAGACAGGCAAGACATCTGCCCAGCGGGTCTCACCCCTGCTGTTCCCCAGCCACTAGCCTCACTTTCTGAGTTCCCCAAATAATGGCCTTCTAACTCTCCTTATCACAGTAGGCTCCCCCGCCCCTTTCCCAGGTGTGCCTGTCTTACCCCTGGCTGACTTACTCTTTTTGGAGGAACTAGTAATTTTGGAGCTACAAATACCATATCCAAAGATAACTTATGGAAGAGTTTATTTTGGCTTCCAGATTCAAAAGGAGCATCCATGATGGTGTGAGAGACATGTCAGCCATCAGCTGAAGCAGAAACCTGAGAGATGGTATCTTTAATCTGCACAAAGGAAGAAGAGGTAGTAAACAGGAAGCGGGGCAAGGCTATGAACTCTCAAAGCCTGCCCCCAGTCGCATATTTCCTCCATCAAGGTTACACCTCCTAAACTTCCTCAAACAGTGCCACCAACTGGGGACCAAGTGTTCAAAGATGTGAGCCTGTGGGGCATAGTTCTCATTCAAACCATTACAGACAACTTGGAATGGCGTCACTAAGAAGAAACGCGCAAGGAACGTGCAAGGATATATGAAGAAAACGAGGAGGAGATTCTGGATGAAGACATTTCTCAAGGAAGAGTGAAGTGGGGACAACTCAAAGCAGGCTGACTTTATTTCAAGTTTATCAACAAAAGTATCACAATACACAATAAAATACTGAAAAGTCTGGACGTTCATGCTTATGTGATTAAGGGTCACCAAGAACAAAATTAAAAAGAATAATTTTGTAGAATTTCCAAAGGGAAAAGAAAAGTGATATTTGGAACATTCTTTTCTCTCCCTAAATTTAACAATCAGACATAACTAGGTTTAAGCAGAGTATCTCTAAGGCAGCCCATGTACTCTTCTCAAACTTGGAAGTGGATTTATGGAATCGTAGAGCACAAGACATTCTCAAGTTGGTGCTCAAGCCCTAGCAAAGATTGAGCATCTAAGGAAGTCTCATAATAATACAGAGGTAGATCTGGGTCAAACCCCACCATGTTCCCTGACTTCAGATTGAGAGCTCCGGCCTCAATTTGTATCATATCGCTCTATCTTTTTTATCAATATACATAATCCCACTTCATCTGCATAGGTGAAAGAAATCCTTGTATGAAAAAAAAAAAATTTAACCCTTACTAGGCTGAGGCACTATCCCCCAAGAAGAGGTGGAATGATCTAAAGAGCTGGATTTCCAGGTGGTCAGGAGTGAAACAGTGTCTTCTGGGCATGACAGGCTCACTGTACTTATGAGCTCACAGCAGGTATGGTTGCCTGCACAAGGGATGAACAACATCAAAGCAGTCAGCATTCTAGTTCAGATTGAGAAGGAGTTCATGAACCCCCACCTCCAACTGAAGAGGTGTAGAAAGTTTATGGTTTCTGGGGGTGGGAGACCTAGTTTTCTTTGAGTGTTGTTCCTGTTAGGTCAACCATGCTCCAGTGGGTGTCCCCACATCCAGAAGAATAGGCAAAGTACAAGTGGGAGTCAATAGGTTATTAAATATAAAAAAGAGGACACAGTTTTGGAAACAGCAGAGAGGTGGAGGTGCATCTGGGAGGACATAAGGGAAGGGGTTAGGGGTTAATATGATAAACGTCGTGCGAAATTCTCAAATAAAAATCAGGGTTAAATTCTTTAAAGAATAAAAGAACTAAAATAGTAAAAGTTACCTACTACCTCTTAAGTTTTGATTCCTTCATGTCAAAATCTATGATGATCAATGAGGCTGAAAAAGCTAACGTCACGTTTAAAATAAATTCCTTTTTCGTGAGATGGCTGGATCTGAAGCAGTGCAAGAAAGGCTCTCCTGGGAGTCTGTTAGGAGCTTGCCAGTTGACTTTTTCAATTCAGAAGGATCACATGGCACACCTCAAGTTGTGTTTTGTGCAGTACCCAAACATTTGGGGTTTTACATACTCTCATTTCAAATTTGCTGAAAGTTTATTGGTATAGATTCACGTGTATTTTAAAAAATATACAGCTTAAATGCATTTCCACTTGATGAGTAGGACTGGAATATGTCTGTCTTCCAGAGAGAAATATGTAGGTAGAATGATGATAAATACTTTTTTCTGAAAACAGATTTTTAAAATTCTATGAAGGATATAAACACTGAACAAGTCTGGAAACGAACAACAGGTTTCAGTAGGCATGTGCTCTCTGTGGGAACAGAGCAAGACAAATCTCACAGCTGCCGTTCTGCAGCAGGAGTTGTGATGTCCGCCGTGAGCACTCGAAGTGTGACCCTAATGCAATCTTTTTCTAATGACAGATGGTGGCACTGACTGGACAAACTCTTCGCTTATAGGTGTGAAGCCTACATTTCCCAGTTTGGCTTTCATGGCGCTTGTCGTTCCAGCCACTTCAGGCCTGGCATGTTCTGGAGACTTACTGTATGCCTGTCAATTTCTCCAAATGCTTTATTCTTTTAAACAAAAACAAGACATTCAGCAGAATAAGGACTCCTGCTATTCGAAAAGAAAGATACAGTTGGCTCCTAGATGTCAACGTGCCCTTGTTAATGGAATTTCAGCTTTTAGCCAGTGTCCACAAGCAGAACCTGTTGGCTTCTCATGAAGATTGTCCAGTTAGAAAGTAAAGTCCAAATCTTTCTGTTTATCTCTAATGCCGCTTGTTCAAAAAGAATAAAGAAATACTAGGTTTTATTCATCTCTGAGGGTATGGATAACTATTATTGCTGTGGTGGGTGTTCTTTTGGTTTTTGTTGGCAAAGTTTTGTCATACAGCTCTGACTGACTTGTTACTTCCTATGTAACCAAGACTGGCTTCAGACTTTTAGCAATTCTCCTGCTTTGGTATTCCAAGTGCTGGAAATACATATATGCATTACCATGCCAAGCTTAGCTAACTTTTTCTTGAACCTGCCAGGTTGTACATTATATGAAAGAGGATTTTGTAAACAGTAATGCTTTCTCAATTCAGGGAGGAACTAATGAGTACAAATATGCTTGTAAGATATTAGAAGAGGCCTTAACAAGTATGAGAAGCAAGAACAGGGAGGAACAGAATTTCCTCTCCCTTCCCTCATCTTTGGCTCACCCCATCAAAGCAGCTGATGCTTCGGGAATGCTTCAAATCTGTGACTGGACAGAAAGCTACCCATTCTTTCTGCCTCTCACTGTCTCACCCTCTTTTTACTCACTTAGGATCCCAGCCAAATAGCTCTGAGCTTTCCAGGCAGTAATTTGGAGCATAGTTTAGGCTTCTAAGGAAGCCTACCTCTCTATATAGGATCATGCATTAAAAATAAACATCAAATTCAAAAAAATAGAAAAAGATGAGAGTTTCCTCTAATTTCTGGGGCCCTGCATGTTTTCCAATAAAACAGTAATATAACCAGGAGCGATATGGAAACATGTTTTATGGTAGAATGTTGGTTTCAATGATAAAGAGTGAGTGAGCAGTCAATGTTATATCAATGAACTGAACTTGACCCAGAAAATCTAAACACTAGCCCTATTTTTGACACAATGAAAAGGTGAAAGATCTCAGATGAACTCTTGGCTTTTCTGGGTGTGAGTTCCTCCCCTGTACCTTCCACCTGCTGGTCAGTCTCCTTGTTCTCAAGTAACAGGTAATTCCACAGGAGTGTGTTGTGGTTTCTGCTGTTCTCTCAGCAGGAGGCCGTGAGCGTGTATGAAGTCCACTGTGGAAGGTGGAGAGAATCTGGGCTATTGAAGAGTTACGTTGGATTGCTGACAGCACTGCCAAGACTGTGACCATGAGCAAACCATTTATGCCCAGTTTGTACAAAGGCAAGAAAATATAGTGTCTAGAATTTCACTCACCAAACATCAGAAAACATATAAAATTGCCAATTCATTAAATCTTAGTTTTTCTTATTCCACTAACAACAAGAAACTCCTTACATACAATGTGTATCCTGCAAACTCTACTTATAAAGAAACAGAAAACAAAGGTAAAGAAGGGAAGACAGAAGAGAAGTAGACAGAAGGTAATGGAGGCAGTGGTGTCTAACCCACAGCTCATGGACTCCATGTGACCCAGAAGAGCTGAGAATGTGGATAACCTGTACTAATGAAGAGTCATATGAAAAAGCCAAGAACTGGGGACTGGAAAGATTACTCACTGGTCAAAAGTACTGGCTGCGCTTCCAGAGGAACAGAGATCAGTTCCCACCACCATCAGGTGGCTCATGATCACCTGTAACTTCAGCTCCAGGGGGCTCTGATGCTCTATCGTAGCCTCCAGGGTCACTCACACACAGGCGTACATACAGGCATATGCAAACACACACACACACACACACACACACACACACACACACACACACGCACACACACACAAATATCTGAAAAATGAAAACCAGGAAGGGACAGTATATATATCTTCTTCTTACCTAAGATGGAAGCATTAAGTTACACTAAGTAATGTGAAGAAATTTGCTATGCTGGTTGATCTAAACTCAGTAACACAGAGTTTGTGCACTTCTCTGGGTCCAGGAGAGAGGTACTATATAACAACAGAGCTGGGTGCTTTTCCAATGAGTGAGTAAAGAATTGCTGATAGCGAGGTCCAGATGTTAAAATGAATAAAATATATACTAGGATTGAAAGAAGTTCCCTTTCTAGAAGGGTAATATATTCTTTACCTAACATGAAGACCATAACATTTTTAAATTCAGAGATGGTATTTACTTGGATCAAGAAACACATGGACCATGAATTTGTCTTAGTTTCCTTTTGTCACTGTACAGAATGAACACTTTCCCAGCAAGAATGTAAGAGTAAGTTTCCTCTTTCCCATACATTCTCTAAGAACCAAAGTGACCCAAGGAATGTTTTTGGAAGTGTAACTTACAGCTGGTGAAATCTATCCAAATGGAAGCAGTTAGGCAAGTGGCATCTGCTATTTCTCAGTATCCCATGCTCTGGAGAATTTTTACCTGGGGTCCATGGACAAACAGCGGTGTGACCACAGAAAGGTTGTACATTATATTAGGCAGCAGACACTAATGTCTAACATCAGCAAGGTGTCATTAAGAATTGTGAAATAAAGGCCTGGAGAGATGGCTCAGCAGTTAAGAACACTTACTGTTCTTCCAGAGGACTTGGGTTTGATTCCCAGTACCCATATGGTGGCTAGCAACTGTCTCCAACTCCCGCCCTAGGGGATCCAGTACCATCTTCTGGCCTCCACAGGCACTGCACACACATGGTGCACTTACATGCATGTAAAACATTCACACACATACAATAAAAATAATACAAAATAATAAATAGTTTTAAAATTAATTGTGCAATAAAAATATGAAATAATTAGGTCGATAAGGAGCAACGTGAAGTTATCATTGAATTGTGACAATGATCAATGCAGTTACTTGGGTAGTTTTCATGTAAGAGTTCAGGAATATAGAAGCTGAACACATGGCAGACTCCTTACCCCAGGGAGCATTCTTAGCT
The DNA here is from genome assembly GCF_000622305.1 of Nannospalax galili. Lineage (NCBI taxonomy): Eukaryota > Metazoa > Chordata > Mammalia > Rodentia > Spalacidae > Nannospalax > Nannospalax galili. The sequence continues at coordinate 7,334,809 of NW_008338996.1, read as the reverse complement.
TTCAAAAGGATGCCTCCATCCAAAGCACCAAAAGTCCTTTTAATATTAATGACATACCATAAGATGTAAAGATCATTGAGACTTTCTTGGTTTTCTTATCATAGCAGTTCAAAATTCATGAGGTAAATAGACACGTTAACAAAAATGTCTGAGACACATCAAAGTAATTGCGACCAGTGATGCTAAGAACTGTTTTGATTATTCAAGGAGGGAGTTATTTTACCTAATGTGCAGATCTGGACAGACATCATGAAACAGGGAACTTTCATCATCCCTTTGAGAAACAGAGTGTAGATAAACACAGGAAGAAATGAAAAGAAGAGGGCAACTTAGTCTTAGAAAGAAAAAGTTCAAGGATGGATAGGTTAGACTTGTGGGATGGAAGTGCTAAGAGCAAGGCTGGAAACAAGGTAAGTAACGCAGAGCAGAGGCCTTCGAACAGCCTCAGTTCTACAGCTGTCTCGGCACAGGCTACGCCTTTGCTTGGTCTCTGAGGAGAGAAAACTTAGGATAGCTTAAGATCATGAAATAGCATTGAGTAGTCATTTGAGTGAACGATGAGAAGTGGATGGATAAGTGATATACACATGTACATATGGATGGATAAATAAATACATAAATAAATTAAATAATAATGGTTGTACTTCCTGACTAACATAGACTCATTTGCTTGTCCAACCATTCATACCATATTGTAGATATGAAATAACTGATACCTCAGAAACAGTTTTACATAGTATTTATACTTTGAATTTGGGAATAATTCTTGTTTTGCCATAGCAAGACTAAGAAAAACTATCTGGCTTACTCTGAGTAGAGACTGACTTTCTGTGTACTATATCTAATGGAAGTCGGGGATATTTCTTTCCTTCATCATTTTCGCTGAATCATTTACTTTCTTTTGATAAGAAGGAAGACAGTTGTTTAAAATTTAGACCCCTAAAGCCAATTTTTATGTTTCCCCAAGCACTGCAATTGAGGCTATTCTGCCTTGCTATTAATACTCTAATGGAACAGTGTGCCCTCTCACAGAGGGGAAATCAGACATTGTGCTGAGTTGATTAGAAGTGATGGCATGGAGCTTCTTCCTGAGAACGGAAGTCTTGTAACCTCAAATACCAAGGACTATAAATCTCAGCAATATATAATGGTAATTGGTTTGAAAAGCCTAATCGACACAGAGAACGGAAGCCAAGTGCAGAATGCTCAGGGCTGGAAGCTCCAGGCCTCCGCCTCCTTCTAGAAGGAGCTGTGTCATTTTCTCCCTCAGTTCTGGGAATAGCAATAAAGGATTTAGAAAGTTGAGCCCCAGTAAATATCCACGCTAGAAGCACTAAATTATGATGACTGGGGTCCACCTGTATCAAATTAAACTAGAAGCTGCTAAAACCAAATATTCCTGGTTATTTTCTAAGATGTGTGGAATTGGTTTCTATGAAGCAAATTCCAGCAGCCAGTACCACTGGCAAGTTCCAACCTGATTGTTACACACAGTGATGTCTAAAGATTACTAAGATCAACATCAACCCATGAGTGGGTTCGGCCACTGTGCTAAACTTATATCCCTTCTGACCTTGGATTTAACCAACCCTTGTTCAAACCTCAGTCTTCCAGCTACCTAATGAATGGGCTTTAGAAAAGCTCTGATTGCTTCCTTCAAGTATTCATTTCATATGTCTACTAGGTTAGATTCTCATAAGAATCAAAGAACATATGAAAATGCTGAGACATGGGCCTTTAAAATCAGCATTCAGGATGCAAAGGCAGATGGATCTCTGTGACCTTGAGGCCAGCCTGGTCTACATAATGAGCTCCAAGCCAGATGAGGCTAAGGGAGACCCTGGCTCAAAAACAAAACAAACAAACAAACAAAAAACATAGAGATGTGATAGAGATCCAACAAAAGTAGTCACAGATGGGAAACATTTGTAATTTCAGAGTGTTAAAGACAAGGATTTGGCTATGCATGCCTCAATTTTAGACTAACAAAATCAAACCCTCTTGAGGATAGGAGTATGACTACATCCACAGAATCACACTGACAGGGTTTGATTCCCAGTTCATTGCTTCTTTAGCTATAGAGGTTTATGCAAATCACTTAGACTGCACGCAACTCTCATTTGTTATCTGTAAATGCACATAAACTGCCTACTTCTCATAGCTACTCTTAGTTTTAAAGATATGTATTAATGTAATTGGTACATGAGGATGTTAATATTGTATGTTATACCAATGGCACTGCCATAATCCAGCTTATTATAGGATGACTGCACCCTCTCATAACCTTCTTTATTTGAACTTCCATTATTGGACATTGAAGAAGCAAAGTTTTCTCTATCATATGTAATGCTCCATTCAAGCAGAGTTTCTGATTCCAAAGTGTCCACTTTTAAACAGGTATATAAATCTCAACTCTCACCCAATGAAACTCTGTATAGAAAGTAACTGATGGTAGCTGTCATTTTAGACCTACATAATTTTGACAAGATGCTTAGTGTAAGCCTCACTTCCCTTCTCTCTACAATGACAATAATAATGGTACCTAAATTGGTCTAAGTGATGCTCAATGTTGCAACAGATAAACTTTGAAATCCTAACATCCTTATCGGCAAAAAAGAAATACTATTTACTAATGTCCTATTCAGGTATTGTTTAACTATGTTGAAAATAGTTTTTCTTCATAGAGATTTTCGATGAACCATGATTTCTTTGATTATCCTAAAGCAGTGTTTTGGTAAGGGAAGTGGTTCCACTTTGATATCTCATCAGAGACTCAAGTATCTTTACCTAGAAGCAACAGTTATTAAATCTGCACATTTCATTGAGCAGAACCACTTTGCCCCACTGAGATGCTGAGATTCAAGGTAATTATTCCCCACAACTTTTCCAACAGCACAAATTTCTGTCTCAATCACTGTTAATGACTTATAAAATTATTGTGATTAATAAGTAAGAAAATACACATGGAATATTTAGTCCTATGCCTGGTGCATGGAACCTAACCAGGAAATGTTAGCTGAAGCCATAATTCTTCAGACTGTAGATTAATGTCAGCTTTGAAAATCATGCTTTAATCCCTTACTAGCTGACTTAGACACTACGATGGCAATTGGATAAGATGTTCTGATTTTAGTATGAATTAATTCAACTCATTTATTGAGTACCTATTAAGGAAAACAGATCCTCTTTATTCCTAGGAATTATGTGGAATGTTGGAGAAAAAGCACATGAAAACGTGAATTATTTTATAATTGGTTTAAAGTATAATTTTGATACGTTAGAGAGAGCACTAAAGTGTGCATATCTAGAGGATTGGTCTGTGCTGTGAGTCCAAGAAAGCCTCCTCTGAAACTAGAAGAATGAATGGAAATTAGCCAAATCAAAAAGTAGGAAACAGATTTCAGGCAGGAAGAAAGGATGAGAGCAGATTGGACGGAGAACCACAGGAATGTTCCAAAGAATCGTCAGCTGAAAAATATAAATAAATAAGGCATCCTAGTAAATTTCTCTACAGAGAACACTTGCAACTTACAAGGAACACATGACATCCAAACTTAATAGCCCCCAAGGAACTTAGAAATGTTATGTTTTTGTCCAATTACAAACATTCTTTTTCTCTACTTTGGAATTTTCAGCAAGTTTTTCTACTCATAACTTTCTTCAGCCTAATGCAAGCTGATGAATTTGTTTGAAGTAGAAATATTTTTGTGATTTATACTGCCCTTGGATGAATATCCAGTCCTTACTAGTTCCCTATCCATGATCAAAATGCAGACAGTCCTTGCATACAAAGGCATTCACTCAGAATAGACAAGTGGCAGATAGAATCAAGAAGATGGAAGAAGTTCAGACCCTGGCCCTGCTGTTTGCTGATTATGCAGTATGTACTCCATAGTATGGAGTTCAGATCAGCATCTGACTGCTGAGTTCTCCATTCTCCTTTCATGTGCCCATTATTACTGCCAAAGGAAGTGTCTCTCAGTCCTGGGCACTTTCCCTATTCATTAATAGTGTAGTATATATATGATGTGGACATCTACTACCTAAGCACAGACCTCTGTCTTCATTCTTCTACCACATATAGAATCCTTAGCTCAACTCATACTCAGTCTTAAAATGAATTTCGACTTGTTTCAACATCATTGTATGGCTGCTTTGCTTCCTATCTGTTGCGCTGGGCAGTAGGGAGCGCCCAGTCCTTGTGCTAGGCCCATTCATTTCAGCTATGCTTTCTCCTAATTATTTATGTGCCTTCCTCTTAGCAAACCATATAAATATTATGGTATCAACACATGGTACATCCCAGGATCTAGCATAGGATTGCCAACTGGGTGCCTGTTTTAGTCATTTGTCCAGTTCGAACCTTCAGTTCCTCCACCTGTTGAATGAAGGAATATTTCCCATGCTGCCTTCATCCATCTTCCTATTAAATAATAAAATATCTATACACTGCTCTACAGAGAGTCTGCTGTATAGAAAGTGTGAGGGAAGGAGTCAGCAAACATTCAAAAGCCAACTATGTCCTCATGTGTGTAAAAAGGTTTTGCTAATGATAAAATCTCTACAAGCAGAGGCATACAGCTAGCAATCGTCATATGGTTGCTGCACTACCAAGACAGATGTGTGCATACATTTGTCAGTTTAATTATAACAATGATAATACTAGGAATGACCCTGCTCATGTTCTTGAAGAAAAAGAAGAGTAAGAAATACAGAGCCTGCTAACACAAGAGTTCTGAGTAAGACAATAGTACTCTACACACAACTGGTTATGAATTCCAGGGTCAGTGAATTTAATACATTTTATATCATTGCAAATGTTTGCTCTACTTCCAAGGAAGATTAAAAATAAAAAAATTCCTGTGTTTGGCTCAGGAGCTTCCTTCTCTCCTGGCAATATGCATCAAACTAAATGTCACAAGAATATTTCAGCATATGTGGGTAAATATTTACACTCATTTTAAGCAGATATTCCAAATTCCTTGTTGTTTTTCAACAGAGGCCCAAACCTAGTGGTAAAAGTCATGAATAGAACTTTTTCATTCTCCTTGAGTAAGAAGAGGATTTTCAAGGATTCTTGCTTCTGAGGTGCCCTATTTTTCTCCTTCCATTCTCTTTGGGTTGAAATATTGGAAGGAAGACCTGGCTGACTGCCATAGAACTCTCTGCCCAGCCACTTCAAATTATTGCTCCATGTCCCTGAGAGCCAGTAGACTATTCAACTTTGAGCTCAGAAAACAAAAGTATGAAGCAAAGAAAAGGAAAGAAATCTAGGAGGTATAAGATGAATAAGAAACTCTTGGAACAATGCTAATGCTATAGCCTTGGATTTCAAAAAGTAGACAAAGGTTTACAGTAAATTTCGGATTTTAAGATGAGTGAGAAACCATGGCTCTTGGTTGTCCATCAGAACTAGACAAGAAGTCTCTATTACTGGAGACACCATATCCTTTGGATATAGAGGAATCAAACTGGAACTGAGATGGAAGTTCCCTCCCTGGTGGATAGCATGCATAGTACAGGAAGATACTATTCAGGTTGTTAGGGGAGAAAAGTTATCAATGATCCCAGACAGTTGTGGACTTTGCATGCTGCAATATTGAACTGACAGGTGAGATATGCCCACTGGTATAATAATGGTAAGACTGTTGTGAGGATAAGCAACTGGATCTGAAATCCATTCCATGGGAGGGAACTGGTACTATAGTACCATGCCTGGTACTATAACATTGATCGATGTTTATTGTTAGATTATAAACCCCAGGAAGGAATCTACTGCTGATGTTTTGCTAAAGCAACATGTATTTAAACTGCCTTCTAAATATTTATACTTATATCCATAGAGTAGTTCGGCTCTCAGCCTTGGTCAGAGAAGCCTTTTTGAGCAATGGGCAATAGTCAAAGCAGAGACTCATAACTTGTCAGAGTGCTGAGAATAAGTGACTGTTGAGTGCTCAGCCCTCAACAGGACATCTGAATCACCCACCTGGAGTCCCAGAAAACATCACAGTCAGGAGGATGAAGAGACTGCAAAAACCAGAGGACAGGGGATGGTAGTATGGGATGCTGTCTTCTGGATATGACGCGGCTGTTGCCATCACAGACAAATAGCTGCTTTGGCCACCCGCACAAGACTTCTACAAAAAGGGACATGAAAGTCAGAGGGAGACTAATTAGGAAGAAGAAAGGAGTCAGAAGAGTGGGAAAGGGGTCTGGAGAGATGGCTCCATGGTTAAGAGCACTGGCTGCTCTTGCAGAGGAGCTGGACTCAGTTCCTAGCACCCACATGGTGACTAACAACTGTCTGTAACTCCGGTTCCAGGGAATCTGACCCCCCTTTTATGACCTAAACTATTCCTTTATTTGGAATTCTCTTCATTCACAGATAAAAGTTCACATTCATCCCCATCTTGTATGTGTCAGGTTTTTAAAAAATGTTTGCTTTTGCTTTTGAGCAATTGCATACTTATAGGAATGCATTGTAATCATATCCGTCCCCATTCTCTTCTTTTATCTCCTTCCCACTCTTCTTTTTATAAAATATTTATTTTTATTTTATGTGTGTGAGCATATTGCCTGCACTGTAAGTGCACCCAGGTCCTGCAATGCCCATGCCAGTCAGAAGAGGGCTTCTGCTCCTTTGGAACTGGAGCTATAGGCAATTGTTAGCCAACAATTGGGTTCCGGCAATCAAACCATGGTCCTTTGCAAGAGCAGCCAGTGCTATTAATTGCTGAACCACCTCTCCAGCCCCTCAACTTCATAATTGTGTATGACGTGTAGGTGAGTTATTATGAGTCTATACAGAAACACTCAGGTAAAGTATAGACTTTAGTTACCAATAATAGATCTCCATTTGCTCATCAATTGTAAGATAATAATCAATGTTATGTGGAGGCAGAAACAGGCATATAGGATCATTTTTTACTTCCTATTAAATTTTTCTAACACTTATTTAAAACTCAATTGTTTTAAATGCATATTTAGAAAGAGGAAGGGAGGTCAACAGGGGTAAGCTGGAGATAAGATAGATATTTAAAACATTGCAACAGAACTTGTTATGTTAGCTGGTCAGCTACTACTCAGCTTTTGAATCTGTTTAAGCATAGAGCACCTCTCTCTCACTCAGGATCTGGACCCCTTCCATACATAAACTTTGAACTACCCTGAACTTTTCCTACATTTTTATTGCATCTGTAAGGCTGATGACTACACATTATACTGTGGCATGAGTCAACTTAAGTAATGTAGTACTGAGCAACTGAGATCATGATGTTTCTTATAGCAACTAATATTATTTACTCTAATACAAGCATGTTAGCTATGAGTCAAGCTATTGTTTCTCTTACTCTTGATTTCTACTGCTTAGAAAATACCTGACTCATAGGAGATAGGAAATAAATAATGGCTAATCACATGTTCTCACTGCAAATTATTTAATCACAGAGAAGAGATAATGTTCAAGAACGATTGTTTTGTTCAGCCATAAAAAACGAGATTGAGTCATTTGTAAGAAAATAGAATTGAAGATCATCATTTTAATCCAATCATTCAGACTCATAAAGACAAATATCATGTGCTTTCTTTCATATATGGAATTTGAGGTTTAAAAGATTGTCATAAAAGCAATGAGGGGACTATTAGCTATTTAGAGGGGGGAGTGAGAAGGGAGATGGGAGACAGCAATGTAGTCCATCATATACACATATTTCCATATGTGCATATAAACAATAGGCTTGTCATCATTAAGCCTATTGTTTGATTAACATATCCTAATTAGAATAAGAAAGCAAAGAAAAAAGCAGGAATGTTGGCTTAAAAATAGGATGTCTCTCTTTTCACTCTTCCTTTCTGATGGGGTCCTTAAATCTTTCTTCTTCGAAAAAGTGAGACATAAATATGACTTTGTGCATTCTTAGCCAAGACTCTCTAGAAAGCAGAGTTTGACCCAAGGGTAAGTGTTCAGTCTTAATAAGGCAGATACAATCCCATGGAACCCAGAATGAGTGGGGGAAAACATGAAGCACCGAGGGATGGACACAGTTGCAAAGCGATCCCTCACCATACTGGCCCATCAGAACGCAGCACGAAGACACAGTTGTGTTATGAGAGGTGGCTTTTCTTGATTACAAGAAACAGTACCAGCCATTATAAAGAATTCACACCTCAGAACCATTCATGGAAGAGGAAGAATTTCTTTCTTTGCCTCTGTTTACCACAGTCAGTGCTCCGTAATTCCGGATACCTGCACCTGCCCGTTTCTACTGTGGTTCAGAACACACAACTGCCTCTTCTACCATTCAGGCTGTGTATTTTCTTATCTATGGAAGTGAACAAAAGAACTATGAAATTTAAGCTATGTGATTAGTCAGTTTGCCCTGTGTGTGTGTGTGTGTGTGTGTGTGTGTGTGTTTTGTGTTAATCCAGGAATTGGCCCATGTGATCATGTGATTACAATAATGAAGAAATGCGACATACCGCTTTATATGAATGAAAGAACCAGGAAGCCTGGTAGCATAGCTCAATCTAGTAACATAAGTTAACTATAAAGGCCTGAGAACCAGAGAACAAATGACTAGCACAAACCCCAGTCTGAGTCTGACCTAGTGAATGTGATCAGGTGTTCTCTTTGATATAATTCTTGGTTCAAATGGCCAAAGAATTAGGAACTATAATGCTTACTAGCAGAAAATAAAATGATTTCTCAGCTGAAGAAGACAGATTCTTGACCTGCTCCTACCTTTTTCCTCTATCGCCTCTGCTCTCTGTGCTCACCTGGTGCTCATATCTACACACAGACATGCAAACGTACACATAATTTAAAATGACAGAATAAATCCTTAAAACCTTGTCAAAAATAAATAAATAATATATTATCACTATCCTGGAGTGCATCGATTCAGTAGAATGGTATGTCAGCAAACTTTAAAAGAAAAGATTAAATATTAGGAGATTACATATTTGATAGTCGTGAACTCTTATTATGAGGTAACCTCTGTACACATTTCTAAATGCAGTGTGTGGCATACGAAAAGGACTGAATAGCAAACACTACGTCTTATCTGAAATATTTGTTGAAGGAAGGGATCAATGAATAATGAAAATCAATCTTCTAAGTCTAGAACTTTAGATCTTTAGGGTTAGAAGTGATCTTAGACACTGGATAATTGAAATCTGTTTTATAAAGTATGCCGTTTGGTCTCATGAAGACCAAATAATTTTTCTAAGTTTCAACAGTGACTTAACCAGGCATTCATTATAATTTCTTAATTATTCAGTCTGAATCATTATTTTATATTTTTAAGATTTATATTCTTAATTAAGTTTATGTATGGTTATGTGCATGTGAAAGTGTGTGCCCTAAGAGGGCAGAAAAGGGAGGAGTTGGAAGCCCTGGAGCTGGAGTTACATGTAGCTGTGGGCCCACTAATGTGGGTACTGGGGTCCAAACAGTGCAAGAGCAGGAAGTGCTCTTAACCACTGAGCAATCTCTCCAGTCCCCTGCTCGATAATTGTAAGAGCTATGAATTCTCTAATACTCAGAATGTGCCAATTACTTGTCCCCTGCATTGGTTGTTTACTATTGCCATTTTACACACAGAGAAACAGTGTTGAATATTTAATCTCAATTTTCAACTTGATGAGATCTAGAATCACTTGGGAGATGGGAGATATACCTCTAGGCATGATTAAGAGGGGTTAACCTGATTAGGCTAATTAAGGTGAGAGGACCCATCCACTGTGGGTAACATCATTTTCTAGGTTGGGATTCAAGGCTATATAAAAAGGAGAAAGTGAATTACACACAGGATTTCATGTCTTTCTGCTTCTTTTTTATCTTTTTATACTGAATTTTTGGAATTTTCATACATTATAGGGATCATCACCAAGGAGGAAATGGAAAGATTGTAAGAGCCAGAGGGAGTAGACGACCACAAAAATCAGTCTCCAAGTCAACTAGTCAGTTCCTCATATGAACTCACAACACTGGTTTCAGCATACACAAGTCCTATGCAAGTTCAAACTAGAAAACATTCCAGTATAGACATGGGGAAGTGGGTAAGAAATCCTAACCCAACCTAAGGAACTTTTGGCAATTGTTGGCTTCTGGGAGGGGGAGACAGTGTCTTACAGGGATGGGACTCTTGGTTACTTTCTGCTTTTTTAAAAATATTTTATTTATTGTTTTTCTTTTTTCTTTTTTTTTTATGTGTATGAGTGTATTTCCTGCACGCATGTGAGTGTACCCCTGTCGTGTAATACCACGGAGGTCAGAAGAGGTTATCAGATTTCCCTGGAACTGGAGTTAAAGACGGGTTGCAGCCACCCTCAGGGTGCTGGGAATCGAACCTGGGTCCTCTGCAAGAGCAGTCAGTGCTCTTAACTGCTGAGCCATCTCTCCAGCCCCTACCCTCTGCTTTTTAAGGGTGAATGAAATGTGACTATTTGCCTCATGGTCTTGTTGCTGTGCCTTTCCTACGATGATGGACTGTACGTAACCTTGAACTGTAGATCAAGATTATCCCTTTTTCCCTTAAGTTGCTTTTGTCAGGGTATGTTTATCACAGTGACAGGAAGAGTAACTAAGACAAGGCGATTTCACCAAGCATCTTTGTTGAATGTCGAAAGATAGAATCAGAAATCAAGGATGAATATTGCTGTATGTGACATTCTTTAATATTTTTAAGTTTTTCTTGCTGAGTTTTTGTGTATGTACTTCATCCAAAACTATTAAATCAAATTTAGACCTCCTTCCCCATCCTTGCCTCCTCAACCCTCCACCAAACCTCATGCACACCTCTCTATGTGTTAAGTCCTATCCAGTTAGCATTTGTTATCTTCCTTCCTTCCTTCCTTCCTTCCTTCCTTCCTTCCTTCCTTTCTCTCTCTCTCTCTCTCTTTCTTTCTTTCTTTCTTTCTTTCTTTCTTTCTTTCTTTTTTTTGGTCTTTTTTTGAGACAGGGTCTCCCCGTAGCCCCAGTTGGACTAGAACTCGCTGTGTAGACCGGGCTGGCCTTGAACTCGCAGAGATCCACCTTCCTTTGCCTCCAGAGTGCTAGGATTAAAGGTTTTCACCACCACACCCTGCTGCAGTCAAGTATTTGTACCCAGATGCCTTTCAATACAAATTCATCCACTGGAGTCTACTCAGCCCATCCAGAGATCGTACATAAAGCATACTCTCCCTTATCCAGTAGTAATCAGTCTCCAATAGTTCTCACTCTAGGGCCTGCCCGGCTCCACTATGGACCCGTCTAATTGAATTGGCATGGGTCCTCTGCCCGATGCCACCATTGCCACAAGTTCACATGTGCAAGCTTCCAGTGTCCTGAAAACCTCTGCTTCCCTGTGTTCATGATACAGGACTTGGAGCAATGGAGCAGGAACTGACCTGGAAGCCTTCTACCTGAAGGATGATAATATGATAATATGCAAACTGCTAAGGAAGACAATCACTCAATGGTCCAACCCAGTCCTAAAGACTAATAACCGTAATGACCGGCACAGCAAACTACTTCTACTGGTGAAGTAGTGACACTGTTGTCTGGGGTTGCAGGGGCAGGTAATCAACAGTTGTCTAATTGGACTTAGAGCCCTCTCAATTGGAGTGCATGGGTGTCACTCTAAACTCAGCCAAAGAGCATGACTAGAAATGACATAGATTGAGGAGAAAACCCCATCCCTGTCATATCTCTAGACAAATGAAATTTCTTACCATATGTTGAATATGGATCCATGTATTTACAGACAAGCATAAAATACACCATCTATCAGAGGAGCCTCTTTTTGCAACAGATGGAGGCTACTGCAGAATTTCATAACTGGTCAGACACAGAGAATATGTATCTGATTCTACACTGAAGGCTCATGAATCATAGTGTAATGAGGGGTAGAGAGAAAATTCATGCATCTCTCAACTCTTACCAGTGAACCTTCCTTATACAACAGGGAGTGATGCACACAGAACACCACACTGGCATTCTTTAACTTTTATCACCATGTTACACAACCAGTGGTACTTGATGATGGATGGATAAGGGATTATTCCCTCCTGTCACTATTGCAAGATTCCTGTAAAGGATGAGGTAGAAGTCCCATTAACCTAGAAGGAAGTAGAAACACAGGGGGAAATTAGAAGACTTGGCCAAGTTTACCCTCTCCATCTGCTGAATTTTCCATTTTTGTTTTTTAGTAAGAAAAAGTCCCGAGGCTGGAGAGACGGCTCAGCAGTTAAGAGCACTAACTGCTCTTGGAGAGGACTGGGGCTCAATTCCCAGCACCCACATGGCGGCTACAAAACTGTCCTTAACTCCAGTTCCAGGGGAATCTGAAGCCCTCTTCTGACCTCTGCGGCATTGCATGACACAGGTTCACTAACGTACATGCAGGCAATACAACTCATTCACATAAAATAAAAAAAATAAAAAGTCCCTTCTAAGAAAGACTCAGTCAGTTCCAGACACTTTTCCAAGGCATTCTTGAAGCTGAGACTAGCATATCCAATTTGGCAGTGTGAAGTGTGATTTTAATTAGGCCATTTCCCTCTGGGGGCTGGGGGCCCTGCTGGCTGAACTTCATAATGGAGTCTGTGGGTGGGCAGTGCACAAGGAGCTCAGAGGTGAGGAGTGTTCAGGACAAGCCTCCCAGAGGGGCCTGGCTGTCGTTTTGTGAAATTTCCCCTATTCCTTCCTCCTCTTAAAGTAATTGGAAATTGCTGCACCCGGGGAGAGCTCTGGCCTCTCTTGGATAGGAAAAGGCTTTGGCACTCTTGGTTCAGAGCCAGCTTATATCCAGGGCATTTGTTTTCCAGCCACAAGGTCCCTGTGTGAATCAGTCACTCACTATAGACAGGGGTCTCCCATGCTTGCTGCCCGGAATCACTTCTGGAATGAGAGAGGCTATTTTTGCCACCACCCAAGTGCAAAGTCTGTGTTCCTCCTGTCCACAAAATCGTGTATTCCAACCCTCTCCCCTCTAGTGTGTAGCATGATTTAAGACTTTTGACTTCCACACTGGAGAACCACACAGAAATATATTACTAACTGCTGACAGTGTCCTCCCCACGCTGGGGAAAGCCAGTTATGCAGCTGGGTGTGTGTGGGCCCAGTCACTCAGGAGGAGCCCGAAGAAAGCGTCCTCAAGAAGAGAAAACAAGTAGCCCTCAGAGAATCTGAAACTGGGGAGAGAACCCAGGGAGCACGTCTTGCAAATTGTCTCTGACTCATCATCTACTTTTGCAAACTGTACACATATCACTTTCAGAGAAGACCAAAGGACTTCTAAAATACAACTTCAGGTACATCGGTTTCTGCTTTAATGGATCATCAGACTAAATTCCCTACTGTTACACCAGTCTTTCTTCCTGCACTGGACCCATACAACTCTCCAACTTTGTTTCCTGCTCTTCAGTCCTCCCTGCTTTTGGCTTCCAAAGTAAACTGTGTTCTTCACATTTTCTTACATGCCATTCTCTCTACTTGTAATATCCTCTGAGGCTTCTCTTTCTTTGTGAGCTACAGTGACTCTCTATCGCCATACATGTTTTATAACTGGCTAAATTATGCTCATTGTTCATAGCAGATTAGAAGTTACCTACTCTGATAAACCTTCCCCTGCTTGCTGAGAAAACTGGAAGACCAGCCACATCTTCTCACAAGGGCTTGTTTCAGCATCTACTTATAGCACTTGATACTGCATTATATCTGCTTAATTATTTCTCCTCTATTAAAATGTAAGCACTGTGAAACTGAAGACTAGGGTTGTGTTCCATTTATCATTAAACTCCCAGTTCAGTGTCAGGCATATTGTAGGCACGCAATAAATATTTGTTGAATTAACAAATGAGACCCCAGAGGGCATCCCATTAAACATTTAATGATCTTTGTCATTTCCTGTGGATTAAATACTTCTCTTGAAAACATGCAAAATCTGCAGGGCTGGTGCAGTTTTTCATTAATAACATATAAGTAGACAATATGCAATGTTGGTAATAGAGTTTTTGGTAAGTTTCTGTTAGGTCCTGAGTATGAGTAATATTTTGAAATATTGCTGTGAAGTATGGCAAGAGCAAGTATGGGCATGTTATGCTACGTATGGAATCCTCATTCTGTGGTCACTGAAAGAAAACACAGGACCATATTAAATTGGCTAGAATTATTTGTGTGTTCAATGATTCTATGTGTTCTATGCATAGCTAAGGATATAGAATATAGAAATATCATCCAAGATGAACCTAGACATATCTAGAAAGTCATGAGTCCTAGCTGAGAGGAGTGTCTGTTCCCTTCTCTATTTTGCCAGGAAAGAAGGTTTTAAACTGAGCTTAGATGATTATTCACTAATGTTAAGAACCAGAAAATTGTCAAAAAGAAGAATCTTGCAGTTGAAATGAAGCAAGAACAGCTGAGAGAATTTCTTCATAAGCAAATTTCATACATGTCGTCTTTCTCCTTTGCGCAGCATCCTGTGTTTTATGGAGCAAAGACAGCCCCCTAAAGGCCATATGTTAGCTCAAAGTTGATTCATGGATAAGTCAGCATTCACTAGAAAGTTTCACCATGTTCTCATGAAGGTGGTTATAGCATTAAAGAGCATATGTAGGAATTCCTTACCATCAGACATAACTGCTGTTTATATCAAGGTTCTTCAGAGAGAAGGAATTACTGTGAGAAATATCGTTGATTGACAGATAGATGATAGACAGATGATAGACAGGTAATAGATAGATGATAGATACATAGATAGATAGATAGATGATAGATAGATGATAGATAGATGATAGATAGATAGATAGATAGATAGATAGATGATAGATAGATGATAGATAGATAGATGATAGATATGATAGGTAGAGATATATAGATGACAGATAGATAAAGATAGGCAGATAGATAGGGATAGTAGATACATTGATAGATATATAGATAGATTATATATGATAAATTCATATATTAACAGATAAATGATAAAGGCAGATATTGATAGATATAAATAGACTATAGATAATAGATGATAGATAAAATAGGTGCTTAAACAATAGAAAATAAGGAAGTGATAAAGTTGAATACATGATAGTTTAAGACAGGCACATGCATCCTTACATGCATACAGATAGATATGTAATGATAGGTATGTGATAGTTAAAGAGATAGATAACATTAGATGATAAGTGGAAAGAGAATAATTAAGGGAATTGTCTCATTCTGTAAGGAACCCAGTGAGCAGGGGAGCTACTAACATGGCTCAATTCAAGTACAAAACCCCTTAGAGTAAAAAGGGAGCTGACAGTGTAGCTCTTAGTCTAAGCTTCAAGGACCCAGTATTTAGAGGGCCACTGCTGACAGTTCTGAACACAAAGGTCAGATGACTTGAAATTCAAACATGCAAAGATCTTCCTAACTCAAGCAAAGAGACCAAGAAGTACTCTTTACAGTGTCTTTGTTTCCATCTCCTGGATGGTGCCTGTTCACACTGAAGGTAACACATCTCTTCACAGTCCACTGAAAAGTACCATTTACCTCCAGAAACATTGTCACAGACACATTATGATCAACCCAATCACTCTAATAAATGCTAAACTCTTGGATTTCCTGTTCAACAGACAGAGATGGGATAAACCCTCAACCCTCAAGCAATACTTGCCATTGCCCTGCTCTTGGTTACCCACAGGAACTGGAAGGTAAAACCGTATTGCTGAAGACACTACATACATGAGCTGCAGAACCAAACAAGGAGAAATAAAGAAGTGAAGAACTCAGGGCCTCATCTCCACTGGCTAGCACTCACAGTACTGGAGGTGCTATGCATGCTTCCAGAAGAAAAAAACAATCATCAATGTTACTCGATTGTGAACCTGTGAGCTACAACAACTGGTCTGGGAATATATGCCTACCAGCACAGAAATATTATGGGAGTAACCAGCCACTTGGTAATTGGATTCAACGGTCAACTTTCTAGGATGGAGCCCATACCTGATACTGATATCAGGCTTAGGAAACTGAGGCTATACAGGTCACGGGACACAGGGGAGAACCCAATGCTAGTTTTCTACCAAATGCTTATCATATTAAACTGGCCCTTAATGAATTATTGTTATG
Source organism: Nannospalax galili (assembly GCF_000622305.1). Classification (NCBI taxonomy): domain Eukaryota; kingdom Metazoa; phylum Chordata; class Mammalia; order Rodentia; family Spalacidae; genus Nannospalax; species Nannospalax galili. The sequence goes on along the minus strand of NW_008338996.1, from coordinate 7,318,713 downwards.
TCCATAGATTAATACATTCTACAACTCTTGTCAGAAAAGTTCCCTTATGTAGCAGATGCTGGTTAACACAGAAACCCACAAGTTGCCAATGTGCAGAGAACAAAAGGCTCCAGAGTGATTATCCCTGAAAAACACAGTTATATCAAATTTCTACCCCCCAAAACTCAGGGATCATTACAGAAGATGAGGCAGAAAGATTGAAAGAGCCAACGGTTGTGGATGACCAAAAGGAAACAGTTTTCCAGTCAACTGGTCAGTTACTCGTATGAACTCACAGCAATGATAACAACATGCGTAAGTCCCACAAAAGCTCAAGCCAGAAAAAAAATCTCAGGATGGGCATGAGGAATTAGTCAAGGAACTTCAACCTCGGCTAAGGATATTGTGGTAAGAGGTGGCTTCTGGGAGAGGCAGAGACAGTCTTTTTCAAACATGGGACTCTCAGTGGAGTAACCAAGCTCTTGTAGATAGACCCACTGAAGGATATTTGGAGACACAATTAGACTCTATAGGCTTTAATGTGTGTGTGTGTGTGTGTGTGTGTGTGTGTGTTTGTAGCAGTATAACAGAACACATCATATTGAGAGGGGGCAGTGAAGGAAGGTGCAGATAGAGGAGGGGACCTAAATATCAAATTACATTGAATGAAAATTGCAAAAATTCAATTTTAAAAAAAGATGGGCTAAGAGTATGCTGAAAGACTGGAAATAACTAATATTATATCAGTTATCTGCGTGTTCCTTCATTCAGTTAAATAACTGTTAGAAATTAGCAATCACAATAATCAGCACTGCTTTTAAAAAAATAACATGATTACACTGAAAATCTTTGTATGGTCTGGAGAATTTTGAAGTGGGGTGACTTTCAGATTCTCATTACAGCAAAAGTAATAAATTCCACAGCATTGCGGAAAGCTTAGGAGTGCATTTTCCAGAAAAAATACTCAAACATTATAATGGACATATAGAATTGCAAATTTACATTCTAAAATACAATTACATATTTTAAATTTTTAATTTTTAAAATTTTTTATTTATTTTTATTTCATGTCTATGCGTGTATTGCCTGCTTGTAGGTAAGTGCATCCGTGTCATGCAATGCACACAGAGGTCAGAAGAGGCTGTTGGATCCCCTGGGACTAGGTTATGGACAGTTGTTAGCTGCCGTGTGGGTGCTGGGATTCGAACCTGGGCTTTCTGCAAGAACAGTCAGTGTTCTTAACTGCTGAGCCATTTCTCTAGCCCCACAATTACATACTTTAAATTTGAAAATTATATGTTTAGTTATTAAAGACAGATTTTTATCTCTAGAGGTTCAATTAGGTGGTTTACATCTTCTGTAGGGCACAGGTGAAGGTGCACCGGGGCTGTAGAAAATTAATAGAAAAATAATTGAAAACCTCATTGGTGCCCAGAATGGAGGACATCCAACATGGAGGCTTGGATGTCCTAAATCATGTGTAGAGTTAAGACCACAGCAGGTCCTCAAGGCAGGTGAGAAGTCCATTCTAGAGAATCAGTCCTCTGGTGAGACTAGAGTCTGCAAATGACAGAGACTTTCCCTGCCCCAAGGCCGTGCACTATGTGGGACCGTGAAGGAGTTGTGGGGAATACAGCCACCCAGAGAGGCTGAAACGGCTCAAGAAGGCCTCGGCCCTCAAATCAGCTTTATCATCAGCCTGCCACCAGAGAAACGTGGAACCGTGGCTCACAGTAGGGGGCCAAAGTTCCTGGCTCATGTGAGGGCACCACAATTCCAGCTCACAAAAGGGGTTACAGCTCCAGGTTGACGGGAGGTGATCACAGCTCCAGGTTCAGAGGAAGGGACCACAGCTCCAGCTCATGGGGGGTAGTGGGGACCACATGTCAAGCTCATAGGAGGCAGTTACAGTCTCAGGCTCACAGGAGGGGACCACAGTTCCAGTTCATGGAAGACAATCATAGCTCCAGGTTCTAGGGGGTGGGAGAACCACAGCTCCAGGCTCATGAGAGACTACCACAGGTAACATAATTTCAATTAGGCTGGTTCCTACTATTTTCCCGTTTCTACATTTCAGGCCTCATGATTATACTTATGTTTTAGATAGGTCATTTTGGCTTCTGTGCAGCAAATGTAGGCAACCCTTACTTGTAGGCTTGAATTTCTCACTAGATGGACATCGATATTGGAAAAACGACCTTTGCCTCCTTTGTCCAAGGATACAGATAGACTGTATGTATGGGTTTGCGAGGTCCAGGTCGTACCGCTGCAGTGAGGGGTGCGAGGTGGCCTTTACAGGCTGAGGCCTCAGCCAGGACAGACTCACAATCACAGTTTCTAAGCTCAGATGCTCGTTTTGGCCCAGGTTGTATGTTATCTCTCAGTTCTCTTCTTTTTGATTAAAAAAAAATCTTTCATTTACTCTGTGTGTGTGTGCGTGTGTGCGTGTGTGTGTGTGTGTAGCATACCTGTGGGACAGCATCTGTGTGGAGGTCAGAGGACAACATTCAGGAGTCAGTTCTCTCCTTCCACCATGTGGGTCCAGGATACTGAACTTGAGTTGTCAGACTTGGTGGGAAGCACCTTGACCTGCTGATCCATCTTGCTGGTCCTTTAGCTCTTTACTCAATACTTAAATTGTTCATCAGGGAAAGGTATAAAATTAGCAGAATCCCCTCCCTATTCTTTCTTTGCTTAGGCACACCCCATGGTTCAAAACTTTGTAGTAGTTAATAATAATTCTCCAAAAAAAATTATTAGGTACCACACTTACTGCTGTTGACTACAGTTGTCCCTCTTCATAGGCAATTAGTTCCAAAACATTGTGTTGATACCAAAATCCATGGATATTTAAGTCCCCTATACAAAACAGGATAATGGTTGTTCACACACTGTATATGTACTCCCTCATACTTAAATCATCTCCGGATTATTTGCAGTGCCTAGTAAAATAGTACATTTTAAGTTCTGTATAGACAGTGGCAATAGCACATTGTTTATAGAGTAATAACAAGAAACGGTGTACATATTTAGTACAGATGTAATTTTGTGATGAAACTTTTGATATTCAGTTGATGACATCTGCAGATGTAAGACTCATCTGCACAGAGGGCTGCATGCATAATTATTTATTAAATAACTTGGAGTTCTCTGAAAATAAACTAGGTTTATTCAGGAGATAGAAATTTCTCACTATAGACTATGTTCATGAAAGTACAAATCCTGAAGTGGTTCATGGACTATGAACAGTACCATATGTAAAAAGCCCCGTGAAAGGCAGGAGGCCAGGAAGAAAGAAAGGAAATAAAAGAATTATAGAAAAGCACACATTGGTACCCAGTGAAGAGATCTGTTAGCATAGAAAAGATTTGAATTCTTTTCTCAAAAATGGACAGTATTAACAGGGCATGATGGTGCAAGCCTTTCATCCCAGCACTCCAGAGGCAGAGGCAGGTGGATCTTTGTGAGATCAAGGTCAGCCTGTTTTCCACAGTGAGGTCCAGGCCAACTGTAACTACAAGAAGACGCTGACTCAAAAATAAAGGAGAGTATCAGTACATTTTAATCAAGAGTAACGTGATTAAATATTTGACTCATTATTTTCCTGATCACATTCTCAGTGACACTAATTCTGTCTGTCTTATCTCCTTTGTCTTAGTTCCATGAACATTTTATTTTCTAATTTTGCAAACTGCTTTTTGTTCTTTCTTTGAGTCAATATTCTTCAGGTCTGCCTAACTCTAATGTCGTCTCATCAGTGATATGGAGCTTTTCCAGTATATTTCAACAATGTTGTATTTTTTCATTTTCATGTCATCCCTGACATTAATGCCTTCCTTTTTTTCAACAATAAAACTCTATGTATATGTAGAAAATAGTTTGATGACAAATGTCATTCAATCTGGTAATAGTTGGGGGAATATTCATCAATTGCCTGGCCTGCACAAGATTTTTTTTTCATGCATTATTGTGCTGGACTTCTTGCCCTGCAATCCATGTGCTTGATAACTTTAGTTGTCAACTTGACATGCCTCAGAAGAAGGAACCTCAATTGAAAGATTTCTTGTATCACATTGGCCTATGGTCACACCTGTGAGGCATTATCTTGATTGCTGAGTGGGAGGCCCATCCTGCTGTGAGTGGTCCACTCCTGGCCAGTTGGTCTTGGGAGGGATAAGAAATCAGGCTGAGCACAGGCCAGAGGAGCAAGCCAGTAAGCACCCTTCCTCCATGGTCTATGCTTCAATTCTTGCCTCCAGGTTCCTACCCTGAGCTCCTGACCTGGCTCCCCTCCATGATTAACTATAAGCTGTAAAGTTGAAATAAACCATTTCCTCTCTAAGTTGATTTTTGTTCATGATGTTTTATGACAGCAGTGGATAAAACAAGTTAGGACAATCTGCATTGAATGAGACTCATTTGCCCTTATACTTTAATGAAATAATTAGTAGTAGTGAGAGAAAAGTGTCACAAGAAAGAGGATTCACTTACTCTCAGTCCAATACTCTTCTAATACTAAATTGTATGAGAGAGAGAGAGAGAGAGAGAGAGAGAGAGAGAGAATGATTGACAAGAGCCATGAAGGTCTTCCTCTCTCTTGTTTTCATTACATCCTATAGATATTGAGGTAAGGAATAAGATCAAAGGTACCTTTACTGCTTAAAACACTCAGGCACTGGGGCTGGAGAAATGGCTCTGGTGTTAAAAGTGCACACTGTTCTTGCAGAGGACCCAAGTTCAGTTTCCACTCATGACTGCCTACAATTCAAAGTTCCAGGTAAACTGACACCCTCTTTTTGCATCTGTGGCCACCTGAAGGGTTTCAAAAGATTATCATACATAATGAAAGAAGTGGGAGGTGAGGTAAGGAAGCGATAAGTAAACTATTAATATTAGTTACCAAAAGTGATCTTTCTGAAGACTGGATCTGTGTTCCTCCAGCCATAGATTCCCAAGCACTTAGAGCAGACATGGGGTAAACAATAATGAATGTTTATTGAAACTATACCAGAATACCTATTTTGATTCTAATTAATTGATATATTGTCTAAAATTGTTTTCCATTTTTTAGAATCAGTGCAGCTCGCAGCAGGGAACAGATTTCTGTCAGACCTTTTAACTAGGGTGTGTGAGATATTTTATAGCTGTTTTCCTAAAAGCTCTTTAATGATTTGGAAATAAGCAATGTGGACAAATTACTTCACTCTAAACATCTGTTTCTACGTTTTTAAAGTAGGAATAGTAATAATAATAATGATAATATGTGATGGGTTTTCTTGGGAACACTGAGGTTCCATGTGTATACCACAGATCTGACTTGGTTAGCTGCTCGTGGTGGTGGCATCCACTGACTCTTCCCATCTATTCTCTCTGCAAAGAAAGGCTCCTTTTGGTTAGATTCTCATTTTACCCCTCCTATTAAAATTTTTGTTTCTTTGTTAAAAACCATCTCACAAAATCATACATAGATCTGCTTATGTGCCTATACCTCCCTTACCTAAGATATTACCCTCACATCTACCAATAATTAGCATAATAGGTTTTTAATATTTTTAATGAATAAAATAATTAATTCTCAGTTGAAAGTTATATCCATTACATCTGAAGATAAATGACTCACTCACCCTCTTAGAAATCTAAAAGTTTAAACAAAACCATCGAGAGCCTTTGATCCTAGATTTGAACAGAGAGGTTCATTAGGAACAGCAAAAGCCCAACTATTCCCATATTTGGAAGGGAATGTCTCTCACGCATATGGGTTTCTATGAGCAAGAATCACAAGCTATCACATTTTCGTGAGTCATAAATGTCTTCAGCGTCAGCCAGTTTCTGAAGAAAATCACTTTATTTCATGAAAGAATACATTCCATCAGAGTACAGACCCATCTTAGGGCAGAACACAGAATCTTGAAAAACATATAGACTCTGCAGATATATAAAGTAAAGCAAACTTTATCATCTAATAGCTAGATCTATTTTTCTCATTTCAAAGTATAATTTATTACTTAATAAGGCCTTTATTTATTTGTGAAATTGAATAGCTGTAACTAACACAATGGACTTATGCTTTAGAAATGCTGGCCTCTTACCCATCAATTCTACTTTCTTCTCTCTAGTGGTCTTATAGCTCATCCTAGCAAAGACAGTCAGTTGGTAATTTGCTTCAGCAGCCCATTAAATGATAGATAGCTAGACAGATGACGAGGCACGGATGGGGGGTAAAGGGTCTACCATGACTGTAGTCACTCTTCTATTATAGCAGACCCTAGAGTGCATACCATTCCTGTAATTGAAAGACTGCTTTATGAGAGGCAGAAGTTTTGTAAACTATATCTTTCTAATAACCAAACTCATCCTTATTAACTAGATGAAACATCCATTTAGAAATTTTACACTTTGTTACTATAATGAACAATTTAATTCTGGTTTTGGCAAGGAATATTGCACACTGGCTACTCTGCATGCTATATCACCTAAATCTTAAAAGACAAGGAAAAATCGAGCCTAATACATGAAAAGTTAGCACTGTCAACATTGTGCTTTTTGATCTATAGATTTATACCAGTCTTTAATCATTTGTTTTAAATTATCATGGTAATACATGATGCATTTTAAAAACATATTTTATTTATTATTTTTATTTTATGTGTATGAGTGTATTGATTTCATGTATGTGAGTGCACCCGTGTCGTGCAATGCCACGGAGGTCAGAAGAGGGCGTTGAGCTCCCCTGGAACTGGAGTTAAGGATGGTTCGTAGCCACCATGTGGGTGCTGGGGATCGAATCCGGGTCCTCTGCAAGAGCAGTCAGTGCTTTTAACCACTGAGCCATCTCTCCAACCCTGTACGTGCTTTATTTTTAAGGCCCAAAGCAGTTTAAGAAGCAGTGATCCACCTTTTGCCCTGAATTTTTATTCTTGTAACAACATCCATTTTTCAACTTTCTTGTCTTTACCAAAATTAAAATTTCAAGGATGTTATAGCATTCTATTTTGGCTTTTAAAAATATTTTTATTAATTTTTATTAATTTCTTACAATTCATCTTAATCATACTTTGCTCCTCTTCCCTGTCTGCACCCTCCCGTAGCCTGCCCACAGGACTTCGTGCATTTTGTCAAATATGCTAACTCTATTGAGTCAAGTGGTGTATCTAGCCATCCCTTGGTGTGAGTTCATCCACTGGAGAGTGTTCAGCCTGTATAGCATTACTGCTTAAAGATCAACTTTGGGGGATGGATAGATGACTCAGCAGTTAAGAGCACTGGTTGTTCTTGCAGAGGACCCAGATATGATTCCCAGCACCCATATTGCAGCTAACAAGTACCCTAAGTCCAGTTCCAGGGGATCCAACGTCCTCCTCTGACCTCCACAGGTGTTGCGCAACAGAAGTGCATTTACATACATGCAAGCAATATACTTATATACATAAAATAAAAATAAAAAATAAAAAAAGATTGCCTCTCTCACCCATCAATGATTAGCTGCCTATAGTTCCTCCCCAAAGTTGTGGCCTCCCAGTTCATTTCTTCTGTTCTATGCTGGTTTATGTCTGATTGAGTTTGCATGGGTCTTGTGCAGGCTTTTTATTTATAGTCTTTTGGTTCTACTTAGACCATGGTTTGATTGGATATGAACTTCCCAAATTTTAGAGAGCAAGATTCTTTAGTTTATTGATTAAGATGCTAACATCATCCAAAAATAAGCTTGAAGAAATAACTAGATCATATTTATCCAAATATCTAGGCACCCTGTGGACTAGTTAAGTTGGTGCATAAAATTAACTGGTACAGTTTCTTTTACCACACTTGTTTAAGTATTTTACTTTCTTATTTTTCAAATATTCTTCTTTCATATAATTCTATATTACTTGATATTTTATCAGAATTTCATTAATACAGTAACATAATGTTATATTTCTCTGAGGCTATTTTTCATGTGTTCCCCCTTTCATTACAATTTTTCTTACTTTCTTTTTCTTTTTACTTTTTTGGTCTTTTTGAGACAGGGCCTCTCTGTAGCCCCAACTGGCATGTAACTCACTATGTAGACGAGGCTGGTCTCAGTCTCACAGAGATCCTCCTGTCTCTGCCTTCCAAGTGCTGGGATTAAAGGCCTGCACCACCACACACCCAGTCCACAGTTTTCCTTTTAATTAATTTTTCTTCCTTCTGGAGAATTTTATATATGTATACCTTGAAACATAATCATATCCAAATGCCATTTGCCCCCTCCAAGAGTCCCATGTTCTCCACAATGTGGCCCCCTCCTAACTTCATGTACTCTTTTTACTTATAATAACCCGCTAAGTCCAATCAATCAGTGCTGCTCACATGTGTATGGGTGTGTGGCCATTCATTGGGCACAGGAAATCTACTCTTCATCCTCTGACTTTTACATTCTCTAATCCTCCTCTTCTGCAATATTCCCTGGATGTAAGGGCACTCTGGCTGCAATATCTGTCACCTCACTGATCAGCAGTGTTGTTTCAGTTCATCTAACTGACTAAGTGCGTTTTTCCTTCCTCCTTTACTGCTCCATGTGAGTTTTTCCACAGGAAACTGTGTAATATGCCAAAGAAGACGACCTTCCCTGATAGAGGAGATTGGGTCTTTAGTCAAGGTTGTACGAATAGCTGTGCTCCCCTTCTAAAACCTCCAAAAAGGCTCTCGAGGCTTGGCATAGTTTCCTTATGATACCTATATTCGGATGGGTGAGCATCAATGAATAATTCGAATATGAAGTCCAGATCATAATGCCGAGGATGCTCTCTAATTTTCTCTAGCACCCAAGTCTTTGCAATTTTAGTGTTGTGTGATTTCTTGTTCTTCCATTCTCATGATTTTGGACATACAGACCCAGTTTTCATCTTGAACAAGTCATTATAGAAAAGGGAGCTTGGCGTGCTCATTATTCAGGCTGTGAGTTTTTGCTTAGCTTTCTTATTTTCAATGTGTGTCTCATCCTCAACTTGGCTCTAGTTCAGGCACCCACATTCAGAGCATCTTTGGTCCCGTTTCTCCACTGTCTGTCCTTTCCAGATCCTGTCTTCTTGGCTTGGGGAAGAGCAGGACCTGGCATCCTGACTGAAAGACAATATGTGGAATCAAAAAAAAAAAAAATAGTTAGACAGACTTTGAACAGATCCCACTCTCGTCAACCTTTCCTTCTTTCCTACATTGTCACATACCAGGTGAATTTCTTAAAACCCTCCAAAGTTTTGTGAAATGAGTCAGCCTAATTTTTTCCTGATTTGTACTGTTGCAGGCATTTTGGTTTTGATTCCTCCCGAATGTTGATGTGGTTTTCATACATCCATCTGCTTCCCATCTTCCAGAATTATGATGACAGATCCTATCTGTCTACTTTTACTTTCTCTTCTTTTCTTTGGGTACCTATGAGTTTGTAGCATGTTTATTCTTGTGTTTGGTGATGATAATGGCACATCAAAAGACCAAGGAAAATATGTATGTTCTTAATATACCATGCAAAAATTACTGTTTTCCTACTACATTCCATAGACTTTGAAATGTACACTAAGTAGAACAAGAAAGACATATGTGGTCTGTGCCTTAATATTTATAAGGGTAAAGAAGGATAATCATCAAGTAAAGAAATAGATTAAACAAGTTTCTTTTAGGTAGTCATAAGTATTATGGAAAAAATTAGTAAAATAAAAGGTAACAGGGCTGCATAAGGAAACTTCTTTGGTGTGAGTTTAGAAGTGTATTCATCCTAATATAAAGGTTGCACAAAAGCCAATATTTGGCCAATGTGCAGAAAACATGGGGATGAACATTGCTTACACCTATATCAAACCTCGGCCTCCCAAGGCTCAGGGATCATTGTGGAAGAGGAGGCAAAAAGACTAAGAGCCAGAGGGGTTAGATGATCACAAGGAAACAGTCTTCAAAACAGCTGATCATTTACTCATATGAAGTCACAGCAATGGTGACAGCATGCACAAGTCCTTTGCAATCTCAAACCAAACAAAATCCCAGCATGTATAAGTTCATTCATTAAATTGGGCAGGGGACAGTGAGGGGAGGTGTAGAGAGGGGAGTGGATTTAAAAACCATCAAACTGTATTGTATGAAAATTGCACAAATTCAGTAAAATAAAATCTTTAAGTTGCAAAAATAAAGTAACAGGGCAACTGGTAAGAAGTATAGAAATGGAATCAAAAGGTCTTTTAAGTAGATGATACTTAGACAAATATTCAAATTTGGTAAGAACACTAGATATGCTAGAAATTGGAGAAACGTTTTCTAGTAGAGGGCTCAACATATATAACTCTGTAGTAAAAATAAAACTGACCCCCAGACAGCATGAACACCAGAGTTGCTCTAATGGAACAAGCAATAAAACACCTAAATGTCTACAAAGCCAACAGAGCACAGAAATACCTAATCATTTAAGAGCTTCTGGTTTAGGTTTCTTAGCTTTAATAAAAAGTAAAAAAGCTTAAAAATTATTTGGAGTTAGAGGGGAAGCCATTGAACAGCACTGAGCATTAAAATATCCAAAAATGGTTTATTTTGATGTCATCTGAAGATTATTCTAGGGAGAAATTATTATCTTTTATAGAAAAGCAAAACAGCTATTTAAATAATCCAGATGAGAAAATTCATTCCTGAAACTCAGTTTGTAACAGAGGAAGAAAGTAATAATTTGTTATAATTATGGTACAGATGATAATTCTCTTACTGGTGTTAAAGAGACTAGAAGAGGGAAATGTAGGATGTAATACATGGATAAAAGTCGAGGTTTCTATTAATAGATTATTTTGAGAGACGGTGTGAAGCAGCAAATTAAACAACTGAGCCCAGGGTTTAAAGAAGTTTGACATAAAATTTAAAGATCTGTAACTAGATGACGTGATCTAAACTAGCCCTAGTGTCAAATCTTCCACCTTTTTAAAAATTACATTTTATTGGAACATAGCCATGTTTATTTATTTATGTCTGGGAGTGGCTTTGGCATACACTGGCAGAGTTAAAGAGTTGTAACACTGGTCATATGGCTTCAATGACTATAATATTTTCAATCCAGGCATTCATAGAGACTGTCTACTAACGTATTAAGTAAGGAGAGAAAATGAAGAAAGGTAACAGTAAGCACATGTAAAGGTAAAAACTGTGAGAGCTTTCCATGAAAAGATCCTGAGCAGAAGCAGCAAGTGAGGAAAACAAGGTGGATGAGGCTATGCCCCAGGAACCAGTTCGTTTACAAGAAGGGCATTCATGTGCCACAAAGTCTGCTAAGAGGAAATCACGGTGAGCAAGTTAGAACTTTCCAAGTGGAATTCTTGGAGACCTTGGCAAGAACAGTGGCTATGGAATAATGGGAAATCGAATTGGAGTAGATTCAAAAGAAAGGTGAGAGGTGAAGTCCATGCACATGGATGAGCTTTGAGCTTGGTCCTAGGACAAGCAGAGAAATAATATGTAAACTGAAAGAAGATACTCATCCACACATTGATGTACCAGGAAGCGGACTGAGCTAGGGAACAACGTGTACAGTTTTTCATGGTTGTGTGTTTATGATGAGCACCCGTTGCAAGTCTGAACAGAGGATTACCACTGGGAAAAAGAAGAGAATGTGGGGGGGAATTTTAAGATATTGCGAGAAATGATAGTGGAAGAAGTTAAGAAGATGACTGCAGCAAAAGAAGTTCTAAGAGGGAAGGTTGTGCCAACAAACGCTACATTGAAGAAAACATCCCAGAGCAGAATATTTCACCTGCTGGAACTGAAAAAGGAACAGCTGAGTCCAAACTCAGTACTAAGGAAAACAGCAATCAGAACAGAAATAAATCAGAGGATACAAAAGATATAGAAGGAGATGGAGAGATGGATCAGTGGTTGAGAGCACTGGCTGCTCTTGCAGAGGACCTGAGTTTGATTCCCAGCACCCACATGATGGATAACAACAGGATGAACCTCCAGTTCTTAGGGAATCCTGAACCCTCTTCTGATCACCATGGGCATTGCATGACATGGGTGCAATTACATGCATCCTTGCAATACTCTCATACACGTAAAATTAGAAAATAAATAAAAAACCATAGAAAAACTTAAGTGCTTATATTTTAAAATGAAATCAATGTATCCTTTGCTAGACTAAGAAAAATAAAGAAGACACAAATAAATAAAATCAACAGTAAAAGTGGCAACATTACAATAGATGCCTCAGAAAATTAAGAAGTTCATGATGGTTATGAAATAGTTTTATCTCCACAGAATGAATCACCCTGAGTAAATGAATGAACTGAAAAATGCAACGTGTTGAATTAGAATCAGGAAGTAGGAAGTAGGAACAGACTCACAGGGACTTTGACTGAAGAAGTAATCAAAGACCTCCCAACAAAGAAAAGCCCATGATCAGATAGATATCTTCATAGCTGAAATCTAGAAATTGTTCTAGGAAGAATTGATTCCAATCCTCCTGAAACTCCTCCAAAATATAAAAATATAAAGAATATTTCCAAAAGTATTTCATGAGGCCAGCATCATCTTGATGGCTAAGCCAGGAAAATACAAGAAACCAAAATGACAGCCGAACTCCCTCATGTTCACTGGAGAAATCCTTAGTAAAATATTAGCCAACTGAATTTAAAAGCACAGAAAGTTTATACGTAATGGCCAACTGGAATTTCTCCTTGACATGTCAGTCTATGCTTTTCTTTCAGTACATATTTTTATCGGCTTTTTGCACTTCATACAACACATCTTAGTAATATTTACATCCCATCCTCTGTTGTCACCCTCCCATAGCCCACCTACTGGATTTCATGCCTCTGTCATAGATGTTAAGGCCAATGGAGTCAAGTTTGTGTCCCCAGATATCCCTCACTGTGAGTTCATTCACTGTAGCCTGTTCAGCCTACCTAATATCACTCCCTTAAAGAAGACCAGCTCTCCCTCACCCCGCAGTTATCAGCTACCAATAATTCCTCAGCTAAGATTGGGGCCTCCTACCCATTTTCCCAGTTCTATGCTGGGTTTTTTTTTTTTTTCTGATTGAGTTTGCATGAGTCTTGTGCTCTCCTTGACGTACAAGCCTGTTCTAATAAACACAGACCAGTTGGTGAAATTCATCACATTAACAGAAAGAGAGTTTAAAACTACATTATTATCTCATGGAACTGGAGCGATAGCCCACTGTTTAAGAGCATTAACTGTTCCTGAAGAGGACCTGAGTTTGGTTCCTAGAAACCACACCGCAGCTAACAGCTATTTGTAATTCCACTTCCAGAGTATCCAAAACCCTCATCTAAACCCCGCAATCATTGCATGCAAGTTGTGTACAAACATACATGCAAGCGAAGGACTCATACATATAATTAAAAGCAAATTAATTAAAATTAAAAAGCATGATCATGGCAACTGACACAAGCAAACAAAGCATTAAACAAGTTCAGTATTCAGCCCTTGATTTTGAAAAAAGCAAGCAATAATATAGATATAGAACGTAATTTCCTGAATATAGTGAAAGCCATTTATGAAAACTGCATAGCTGACAGAATCAATAAGGAAAAACTGAAAATGTAACTTTCA
>NW_008338996.1:7231502-7304879 GCF_000622305.1 Nannospalax galili | reverse complement strand
CACAGTGGGTTACTTTCTGAGATCCTTGGCAGCTGAGCATGGATATAAAATCATCAGGTAGATTTCACTGGTAATGTTTTCACATCTACTAATAAGGAGCAAATTTTTATGCTTTGAAGAATTTTTTTTTAATTTATATACCCACTTCCCAGGTAGCACCCTCCCATAGCCTCCCTCCCCCCACTAGAGCCCTTGTACTCTGATACCCCTGCTACTGTCTGCTGTGTTGTCAGCACTCCAGCCATTCCCCACTACCTGCCCTTCTGGTGAATCTAATCTGCCTATCTAGAGGTCTTTGTTTTAGGAGGGTCAGCTGTTCCTCATCTAGCGGTAATCAGTTGCCAATATTCCTTTGGATAAGATTGGGGTCTGCTGTTCAATATACTCTTAAGGTTGTTTGAGGATCTGTTCCTCAGGGGTCACATGGGCTTGGGGGGAGGCCCTGGCTCCTTTCTTTTACTAGTTCCACCTATGTGAAGGTAAGTCAAAGGTCCTGCTTGACCATGGTTGGCTTTGCTTGAAAGCATGGAGGAAATGATTCCTCTGTGTTGACCCTCCTCTTTATAGACTGGACACTGGTTCAAGTCCATCTGGTGGGGTCTCCTCGGCCTCCTTGACCAAGAGGACAGGCGACCCACCACACTTACAGGACATTTTGAGAGATGCTCATAGTCCCCTGGAACTAGTCGACCTAGGAGGGCAAAGAGCAAAAAAGTGTCCTTTATGTCCCTCTGACCAAATTATTATAGACCTCAAACTATGTCTGTTAAACACCCAAGAAGGTTAGTTCCACCAGTCGGTATTTTTAATTACTGTGTGTCATGTAGATAAATCTTGGGCAAAGACCAGTTGGAGAGACACTACTCTTATTCAACATAGTTCTGGAAAGATTGGTATAAAGGCTCAGTTAAAATAAGGAAATAATATGCATCTATATTGGAAAGGAAAAAATAAAATTATATCTTCAGATGACATGTTTTCGTACATGTAGAAACTACAAATATTCTACCATAAAAACTTTTAAAACCACTAAATAAATACAATAAAATCATAAGCAAAATTGACAGTAGAAGTTTTTAGAACTATGATTCGGGGGATTAAACAGAGCTCCACATGTAGTAAATATCCTTCCTACCAGTAATCTGTGCCCAACACCAATCAGTAGCATTTTATACACAAATGATAATCTAGCTAAAATGGTGTTTTTAAACAATCACATTTATAACTCTTTAAGAAAGGAATAAAAAAGGAGTAAACTTAACCAAGAATGAAAACGATCTAAATATTTAAAAGCACGAAACACTGATGAAGGCAATGAAAAAGACACAGATAAAAAGAAATAGACCCTTTGCTATAGACCAAAAGAAGCAACATTTTCAAAAGGTCTATACTGGACAGTTAGATATACTTTTTGTTTTTTTGTTTTTGTTTTTTTCTTTTTTTTTTTTTTTTGGTTTTTTTTGGTCTTTTTGAGACAGGGTCTCCCTGTAGCCCCAGCTATCCTGGAACTCACTATGTAGACCAGGCTGGCCTTGAACTCACAGAGATCCACCGGCCTCTGCCTCCTGAGTGCTGGGATTAAAGGCGTGTGCCACCATGCCCAGCTATATGTAGTTTTAATACAATCTCTACCAAAATTCCAATGAAATTCTTCAAAGAAATAGGAATAATAATCTTAAAATTAGTTTAGAGCTACAAATTACCCTGAATAGTTAAAAAATTCTGAAAAAGAATAATAAAGTTAGAAGTATTACATCCTTGATTTATGTTACAAAACTATCACAATCAAAATATGACAGTGCAAATATAAACCAGTAGAATTATAGTCCAGAAATAAATCCAGACACATAGTCAACCAATTTTCTATACGAGTTCCATGATTATCCAATTGAGAAGAATGCTTCTTCAATAAATTATGCTGGATAAAGTGAATTTTCACATGAAAAAAATAAAGTCATGCCCTTTTCATAAACTATACACAAATCATTAACTGAAAATTAATAGTGCAGCCACTGATGTAATAGTGGCATGCCAGTTATCTTGATAACCAGTCACTTTCTGATTAGATACAGCCTGCTTCACAGGAGGGATTTCATGCCTGATACTATAACCCTGATCAGAAGCCCATGACTGGGGAAAGCATAGTCCCTCAAGGGGAACCTACCACTGTTTTGCTAAATAATCATGCTGTCAAATTGTCTTCGAAGGATTTGTGTTTGTGCCTATAAATTTGTGTTTCTCTCAACTTCGTGCAGAAAAACTTCATTTTGCAGTGCATAGTGGTTAATGCAGAGACTGATAACTATTCAAATGCCGTGCATATAAGTAAACTGTGAGTACTCAGCTATAGATGAGTCACCTGTATCACCCTACCTCCATGGAAGGCTCAAGGGATATCTAGGAAGAGGGGGTAGAAAGAATGTAAGTGCTGACAGATGAGGAAAGGAGCTGAGAATTGCTAGCTGAATGGACATAACACGGCTGTTGCACACATCAACTCACAGCAGCTGTGCTTACATGCACAAAGTCTACACAAGATGAAGCTAGTCGAAATTCCAGCATGGAATGAGATGGACCTGTGAGGCCCCACACTTGGGGCAGGTTGCCCAAGCCCCAGTGGATGGCCCCAAATACATATGGATACCATTGACTGGACTCAGAGTGTTATTAATAACAAAAAATCAGAAGGCTGGAGAGATGGCTTAGTGGTTAAGAGCACTTGCAGAGGACCCAGGTTCAATTCCCAACATCCACATAGCAGCTAACAGCTATCCTTAACTCCAGTTCCAGGGGAACCTGATGCACTCTTCTGACCTCTGAAGGGATTGCATGACATGGTGCACTTATGTTCATGAAAGTAATATACTCATCCACATAAAATAAAAGTAATTTAAAAAATATTTTAAAAATAACAAAAATCAAAGGACATGAAGTTGAGAAGGACCGAGATAGGGACACGAGGAGAAGCTGAGGGGAAGTATTGGTGCATGGATGTCATCAAAATGCATTGCATAAACATGGGCCACTTTAATGAATAAATTTAAAATATTAGTTTCAAAAACCTTGAGTATCTGCATAGTAAGACCTGAAATCATAAAACCCCTCCAAAAGAACAAAGGAGACTCTTTAACACTGTCCTTCACAACGTTACTAGATATGACACTAAAATAAAAGTTTAATGACTGAATAAATGAATGATTGGTTGAATAAATAAATGAATGGTTGAATGAATAAATAAATGATATATTAAAGCAATGGAATATTAGTCATCCTTAAAAGTTAAAGACAATCTACTATAGATATTACAGTGCACATGAAGCTGGAGTATATTATGTTGAGTGAGATGAGTTGGACACAGAAAGAAAAATACTACATGGTTTCATTTACATGTGGATTCTCACCAAAAAGAGTAAAGTATACAAAGAAAAAGAAAAATAGTGTTTATTAGGAGTTGGAATGGAGAAATAAAGGAGGGATGTAGAGTTTATAAAGAAGCAGGTAAGCACAGTGAACGAGTCTGGAGAGTTAATGTATATCAGAACCATCCCTGACAATTGCACTACAGTTAGGGGGAAATCTAAAACGTATGATGTTTTACTCATTTATAATATTTCTTGTCAAGAATTAAAAGTAAGTAATACGAAATGATGCAGGCAGAGGCTGGATAGATTAGGGAAGAAAGAGAAATAGACAGTTTGCTGAGTGAGTGCTAAGTTATGGCTACATAGGAGTAAGCACGGAAACCTGCCCTCAGCTAAGGTTAACAGTCCACGTTTCACAAAGAGAAAAGGAAAGACTGAATATCTACACCCTAAAGAAATGATGAATGTTTGAAGAGAGAGGTATGTTTAGCTTAATTTAAACATGGCATAGTGTGTGTCAGTATGGCACTCCACAAATAGTTTTTATTTTAATGTATCCATTGAAAAAGTAGAAACAAAATTAAAAATAAAAATTAATGAGAATGACTATTTTGCAGATCTATAGGTTGGAGGGTAGAAGACAACTTTTGGGGACACCGTTCTCTCCTTCCACAGTTCTCCTTGTTGAGGCCAGAAGAGGATGTCAGATCCCCTAGACCTGCAGTTATATATAATCATAAGCTACCATATACATTCTGGGTGTCTATTGTTTCTGCCGCTCTGTGTACTAGAGTCTAACTGACCTGTGAGCTTCTGGAAAACTCTCCTGGCTCCACTGTTCATCTTTCTGGACTACAGATGCAAACTACTATGCCCAGCTTGTTCTCAACGCCTGATGTCTAACTCCACAAATGCTTTTACCTGCTGAGTCACCCCAGCAACCTGACTGAAGCAAGTTTTAACTGATATGTCTAGAAAGTATTTCTTCATACTATCATTTAAAGAAACTAATTTACTATATAATTTTCCATTTGTATCAGTATCGTTAAAATTAGAAAGAGGGAACAGTGGAGATAATTGACATGTCTGTTTTCTTTGTAGTGGTTATGGCTTCATAGGTGCATGCATTTATCCAAACTTGTCAAATAGTGTACATTAAATAATCATTTTTTAGAAGTTGTATTAGGCTGACACTGGTGACTTTCAATACAAGCAATAAGTCTGTAGCCCATCTATAGATTTAGTTGATATTTTATTAGTTAAAAAATTATCATTTTTAAAATTTTTTTGATTGGGAAGTTGAGACAGGGTCTCACTATGTAGCCCCAGCTGGCCTGAAACTTGCTACGTAGACCACCCCAGGCTGACCTCACCCTTACAGCAATCCACCTGCTCTATCTCTGGAGTGCTGAGTGCTGGGCTTAAAGGCATAGGCCACCATGCCCATCTAGATATATTTATTACTGTATATATGAATCTTTTACCTATACATATATATGTATACCACATGCATGTCTGGTGTCCATAGAGGCCAGAAAAGGATGTCAGATACCCTAAACTTGCAGTTATACATAGTCATGAACCAACATGTACATTCTGGGAACCAAACCAGGGTCCTCTGTGAGAGCAATAAGTGTTCTTAAGAGTTGCGATTACTCAGATAGCCAGCATTGTGGGCTAAGAAACTACCAGATTCTCAGACAATCTAGTCTTAATCATTGTTGGCCTACCTGAGCCATAAGCCAATCTAATAAATCCATGTGTGTGTGTGTATGCGTATGTATGTATATGTATTCAATCAGTTCTGTTTCTTTAGAGAACCTTGTCTAATATATCACTCAAGCAGTGGAGCTTTATTGGCCCTAGCCCTAGGAAACTACTACAAGCTCTCTGGCTGCCTAATGAGCTATAACTTGACATTGTGAACTGCTTCCCAACATTCTTCGATGGTATCTTAAGCAGGTACTATTAGTTGTCCCGTGGTGACTTCCTGACCTCTCCTCTCCTTCATTATGCTCACCTTCTAGCTACACTTGAAAGAAAGATTGTGATTTGTTCATTTGACCGGTTCATTTTAGGATACTTATTGAGTGGCTATAAGATGCCGGGCACTGACAGAGGTACTGAAGACAGAGTGAAGAAGTAAAAGAGTTTGCCACTACATTCAGTGACTACTTACAGTAGTCCTGTGCTAGTCCTCTGCAGGATTTACATATATCTTCTCATGGAAGTCTAACAATGACTTCATGGCATAGGACTAGCAGTATACCCATTTCACAGGCTAGGAAATTAAAACACAGACAAATTGTGAATCTTTCATAGGTGCTTATCACACACAGGCCAATAGCAGAATGACAAGTTTAACCTAATGCAGTTGGGCTCCAGAGTTCATGGACTTCATTACTGTGACTTCTTGTCTAGACAGGAAATAGTTTCTGTTTTAGGAATGATACAGCTTTGTGGAGGAGCAACAGTATTAAAGGAAGTACTTTATATGTGAATGAGCATAATCATTCAAATGTTGCTAAGTAATGTGAAGGGAATTAAACAGCATTAGGGGAGAGACTAGAGGATCAGGTTCCCCAGGGAAGAGACATTTAAGCCAATTAGAGTAACATCTCTCCTGGTCAAGAGAGGGAATGGGACTCTCAGGGGAAGGAAGCAGTATGTAGAAGGTCTTGGGATGGAATCAGATCACACTCTCTTCCTTCTTTACTCTCCAAGTTCAACTGATCACCACATGTGATTAAACCCATTTCTAAATATTTATCCATCTCTCTACTCGTTCACTGTCACTTCTAGACAGCAGTAATGTCTCCCTGCTACTGTGTACATCCTAAGTCCCAGACAGAATGCCACACAGCAGTCATAGCTACATTTTGTACCCAAATTTAGTTCTCTCTCTCTCTCTCTCTCTCTCTCTCTCTCTCTCTCTCTGTGTGTGTGTGTTTCACACTCAAAACTCTCCTGTAGGTGCCCCTGACTTTTGGCATGGAATCCTAAGTAATTGTCATGATGCCGTGAATATCTGAGATTTAATCGGACATCGTTTCTTCAGTTCTGATCATGGAGATCCATGACCCCTGCCCTTGCTTTTAGAGCACAACCCCTTACCAGAGACTTCAGGAGATACAGCATCTCTATCTAATTCTAGACTTTGCTCTGCAAGCTGTAGTGATGAGCCTTGACCAACACAGAGTCTTTCATAATTCCATCTCTTTATATACAGTAGTTGATATAAAATAGTGGATTTAAAATAACATATATGACAGAATGCATGAAATCCTGTGGGTGGGCTGTGGAGAGGTGAAGATAGGGGAGGGTTCTAAATATGATTAAGATGTATTGTATGTAATGCACAAAAATTCAATAAAAATATACATTGAAAATATTGAGGGTTCATCCAAATCACCCGGAGAAGTTGTCAAACGTAGATTGTGAAACTTGTCCTCAGATTCTGAGCCCACAGGCCTACAGCAGCGGTGGGAATGAACATTCACAACAGGTGCCAAAATGATGCTGATATTAATTCTGGAAAGCAAGACCAGGCATGGACATAAGGGCTTGCATGTGCTCAGCAAAGGAGAGAAAAGGCCTCTCCATCCTTTGGAATCTACAGTTAAGAATATGTTCGGAACCAAGTATGGTCAAAATCTCTCAACTTCTAACAACTGAAACATATCAGTTCACAGAATAATATAATATAATGAAAACAAAGACGAAAATAGATCTAAGCATTGAAGAGAGTTTGCAGAGCATGGTTGGAGTCCCTGGATCCAATTTTCTCCAGGACTAGTATTTCATTTAAAATAAACAATTGTGAGGCTGGAGAGATGGCTCAGAAGTTAAGAGCACTGGCTGCTCCTGCAGAGGACCCGGGTTTGGTTCCGAGTAGCTAACAACCATCTGTAACTCCAGTTCTAGGGAATTCAACCACCCTCTTCTGATCTCTGCAGCCATTGCAAGACACAGGTGCACTTATACACATGCAGGCAATGCACTCATATACGTAAAGTAAAAATAATAAAATATTTTTAAATAAATAAAATAAAACAAACAGTTGCATGCCTTGGTATCCATTCCCATCTCCTACTCCTTTACCATGAACATTTTGTTATTTGAATGAGATTTAAAAATTGAGAATTAAGACTTCCTTTTAAATTACTTGCAGAAGATTGGTTCTGGTAATAATGCACGGCCCTCAACACCTTGTGTGATCTTCTCTGTGCCTGTGCCTCTCTGCTTTATGGAAATTTAGCAGCTTTGGGGAGGGATGCAAGAAAATTTGCATCTTCTCATATTTACTTCACCTCCCTCAAGGCCTTTATCCAACTGTGTGTTTATCCTAGAAGCCCCTTGCTCTCCAGACTCCTCAAGTCCCTTCCCACCTGAGTCCCTCTGCTCTTGCATTCGGGTCCTCAAGAAATTGTTTCCTTATCAAAGAAGCAAACTAAGTTTTCCCTCTTCCCTTGTGATACTAACTTTAACTACGTAGAAAAGGACTTATAAAGTCATTTAATACATAGCATTTCTACTAAATTATACTCAGACATGGAACTTTTTTACTTTAAACTTAATCAGAAGGAATAAGTAAACTGGATTCATCAAATCAAAAACTTTGATATATGAAAAGATACTATCAGTAGTAAAAAAAAAATAAAAGGCAATAACTGAATGGGAGAAAATATTTGCAAATAATACGCTTAACTAGCACTATACATGCCATAGTTGGACCAGTATCTAGTATACAGAATGAACTTCTACAACTCAGAATAAAAGAGGAGCAAACCTAGGAATCTGTTCAACATTTCTAGCTATTGGGATACGTAAATCAATACTACAATGAGATATCATACAAGTTTGTGTGGCTATTTTAAAAATTGGAAACAATAAATATTAGGCAAAAGGTGAAGATGAGGGAACATTTGTGCTCTATTGGTGAGACTGGGACAACTGCTTGAGAAATGACATGTAAAAATAATGAATGTCAAATTCCCTTATGAGTCAATAGTTCAATTTTGGGGTAGAAACCCAAAAGAACTGAAATCAGAGACTGGAACAGATATTAATTCATCCATGCTAGTGACATAATTATTCACCATAATCAGAAGAAAGAAGCATTTGCCTACTAATTAATGATTGCATAGCAGAAAGTGGTACACTTGAAAAACGCAATATCATCTGTCTTTAAAAAGGATGGAAATTTTGACTCATATGGCAACACGGATAAATTTGAAGATATTAAACTAAATGAAATAACTCAACCTCAAAAGGAAAGATCTTTTATAATTTCACTTACATGAGGTACCTCCGGGCAATTACATTCATAGAAATGGAAAGTAGAATGGCAGTTTCTAGGCTGGAAAGAGAGAGCTTAGTTATTTAAAGGTTTATAGAACTTCAGTTGGGAAAGTTGAAATTTTGCTAGAAATAGATAGTGGTAGATGGTTGCACAACAATGCAAATGTGCTTGATACTGCTGAACCATACAATTACACTAGTTACAATAGCAAATTCAGATTTTCTGCCATGTATATTTCACTATCAAAGACACTAGTTAATGAGAAACTCTCCTATAATATCTGTCTCATAACTGCTCTAATTACACTAGTTACAATAGCAAATTCAGATTTTCTGCCATGTATATATTTCACTATCAAAGACACTAGTTAATCAGAAACTCTCCTATAATATCTGCCTCATAACTGCTCCATAAAACCTATTAAAATGAAGAGTGACTAAATATAATAGTATAAACCAATGAACTTATTTTAAAGAAGAAAATAAAACTTGACTACTGATACAGAAGGAAAAATACGACCTATGTTAAAACCCAAAATAGCTCACTAAATTATACATGTGTATATACACACACACATATGTATATATATATATATACATATGTGTGTGTGTGTATTAGTATAAGATTATTTTCCTTAAAAAAAACTCCAGTCAAGCACACCATCAGAAGAGAAGCTTGTAAATTCAATCCATTTATTGTGGTTATTTCTGCAGTGCAATTATGGTTGATGGACTGCTAGTTTCTGCTTTATATACTTTCGTTCTATTGAAATGTCTTTAAATGATCATAAATCACTCCTTGTCTTATTAAACAATCAATAGATATATTTTCACTTTGAGAACAATAAATGCAAGGCTTGAAATAAAGTATAAAACTTTTATTTTTTTATTTTCTGGAATTTCTTAACCTTTATTTATAGGTTGAAATTGAGGGCACAATTACCATTCATTAGCCTTTTGTGAGGCAGGGTCTCACTGTAGAGCTCCCTGGAACTGGCCAAAAATGCACGCTGAAGTACTAAACTTTAGATGTGGTCTACCAAAGCAGATTAGAGTTGATTATCATTTACCCAAGTTTGGGATGCTGGGCTTCTAATTTAAGATGAATGGATCATATGCCAGGTCTCCAACAAGGCGTTTTCTGGCACCAGGTTAATTCTGGAAAGGTAATTACTCCCACCATCTGACAACCCACTCTGGGGATTTTTCTGGACAAAGCATATTTCTCAATACAAAACAAAGAGTCGGGAGAGTGGAATTTCGGGAGACTAAGCTTAAACGTAACCTTTTGTGGTTTGGCTATTTTAACTCTCCTGCATTCATCCCACAGATTGCTCACAAGTTTGTCTAACCAGGAAGCCAGACCCACGAAAATCAGGCTTCAGGTGGAAAGTGAGAGGTGGCATTCAGCTAGAAGGAAGAATGTTATTGTTGGTGAATCATATCCGGTGGAGTCTTAGGAGGAACTTGTGGCATCCTCTGCCTTGGTTTTGTCACTGATGGGCAGGAAGTTCACGTGGAAGTCAAGGATGAGACTCCAAGGGCTCAGAGAAGGTGCATTCCTCAGTTGTGCGATGATTTTAGTGACTGGAAGAGATGGGCTATGGAAAATAATCTGGGCTATGATTCTGTTTGGAAGACAATATGAGGAGTAGGGTGGATTTAAATGGTTATTACCCATAATTCATATTGCTGGATACTAGTTTCAGACGTGCATTAATTGACTTTGAGTTTACAGTCAAGTCATTTAATAATGTTGACATTTTTCTTCCTTATGAGCTGAAGACACTGACATCATGATTTTTCACAACTCCTATTAGGTCAGGGGCTGCTGCCCCGCCAGCCCCCCCTCCCCCCGACCCCAGCTACAAGGAGCAAATGCATCACCTAGAGTCAGTACCTCTGAAAGGGTAAAGGGTAAGGTAGGTCAAGCGTGGATGGAGTCCAACAATCATATCTGACCCACCATTTTGTCTCTCTTGTGTCAATGATAACTGTGTTTGTGTATTTGAACTATTCAAATAGTTCCTAGACATGCTCATAGTATGTGGAGCTGCATAGTGTACACACCCCTTTAGGGATCCTTCCTGCTCCTCAGCTAAGTGAGGCATGCAAGGTTTAATGCATGCCTGAACTTACACAGCTGGTGATCATAGAATCTGAGATTCAATCTTGGGTTGTTTATTTTCAAACTTTTTGTTCCTAACCATGTGGCACTGTCCTTCCTGAATAAAATGGCTCAGGAGCACCTCATACTTCTCATCATAAATTTTAAGTTCAAGGAAATTTGACATAGGGAAAATGCCTTTCAGCTCCTTTGAAATTTGTTTTATTCCATTCCTTTGTGAAAAGAATTTATAATTCCTCATGCTTTTGAGTCACCCTTGCATAGGGCTTTCATTTCAGAAGCACCTGCTTGAGTCACACATTTGATGTGCATTTCCAAAATTGTGGGAGTTTTCAAAACAGTCTCAATCACTTGTCTGAGAGAAAAAACACAGAAGAAATGAATAAGTCTTGCTGGTTAATATTTGAACACATAATTATTAGAAAGACCTGCAGAGAATGTGGGCTGGAAGGATTTCTTTGCCATATACAATGTGTTTCTCAATCGTGGGGATTCTGTTCCCTGTATTTCCTGTGTGCCCTCCTCTTGGATCCCCCAAAGCTTTAACCAAAGACCTTCATCAGCCCTCGTCACAACAGCTTCATGACGAGTTTCACCCTCCTTTACTAAAGTTGGTTGTTATTAATTCCTTGCTTTTGCCATACATTTGCTCTTGAACCACCCATGGTTTCTCTTCCCTACAACTTTTCCCAGTGCTCTGTCTTTCTGACCCTGTCTCAAGTCCCATACTATACCTAATGCCCATATTTTATCTCTTTTTGACTATCTTTTCTTCCAGAACTTCTTCCATGTAGCTTGTTTTCTATAGCAGCCTCTCCTTTGAGATGTCCCTGTAAGAGCATCAACTTTTAGTGCTGTCCTTCACTGACTCTTCTACTGAGTCCATTTTCCTATCAGCTGAATTCCTGTCCACTTGGCTGGTTCCTATCATGCAGAGCTTGGGCTTGTGTGTACTTTAATACTCCATCTAGCTTCTGACTCTCACCTTCCAAGAACAGAAGCAGACCATGCCCGAGTATCTAAGTGAACTAGACATAGAACCCAGAAACATCTATGTTCTTCTTTCTACAGTAGTATCTATTTAGCATTCATTCAGCACATATTTACTGGATGTCCAGACCTGTAATAGAGCTTGGGACTCACATTCAGAGTAAAAGTCCAAGGCCTTATCAAGCCCCATCTAATTTGAGTCCTTCAACTTCTCCAACCTATCCAACTACCCTGGCTATCTCACTGGTCAGTAAATATTTGGGCTATATTTGCTTTTACCTTTGGGTTTTGTGCTTGTCTTTCCTTCCTTAAATAATTGTTCTCTAGATACCAATATGCCTCTTCCTTCACAACCCTCAAAGGTTTATTTCAATCCCACTTCCACTGTCAGACCACATCTGGGAACATAAGGAATGTTATAACCACCTCCCATCCTGACACAGACTGCCCTGTTTTATTTTTCTCTTATCCTGGATTTTGTCTACTTATTTATTGTATGATTCTTTCTCTAGAATATTAGCTGTTCTATTCATTGCTGTACTTCTGTGCCTAGGTCACATATAATAGGAACCCTTATTTATTATGACTTATTGGCTAAATAAATAATTGGAAAGTTGCTCAGTGTTTACCCTCTTGCTTCTCAAGGATGGTTGAAAGAATGTAGTGCACTCAATGCCCAACAGAAGTGTTATGCTAGAGAAAAGGAGGCTGCCAATTCAGACTAGGAGAGTCAGGAAAGATATGCAAATTATTACCTATATTAGTTGCCTTTTTATTGCTGTGATAAAACACCATGATCAACGGAACTTATAGAAGGGTTATTTAGCTTAGGGGTTCCAAAGGGGCAAGAGCCCATCATGGCAGCAGAAGTAGACAGAACAGAAAAAGGAGGGCTCACATCTTCAAGAAGGCACAGGAAGTACAAAGGGACTAGAAATCCAGCACAACTTAACACTCAAAGCTCTCCCGCAGTGACCAACCCACTTCCTTCAGCAAGGCCCTACCTAAAACCACCCAAAACAGCACCACCAACTAGGGACAAAATGTTCAAATACATGGAGCCTATGGGGAACATTCTCATTCAAACCACCACATTGCCCTACCTTAAAAATGTTGTAGATTATTAGAAGAGCAAATAGAGATGGTAAGAAATAAAGCAAACCATGTGAAAATTACTTGGTCAAATAACAACGGAGTTTATTTTGAACTCTTGCTCACATCTTATCCTTGCCACTACCTCTCTTCCAGCCCTCCAGCCACAGTATCTGGGGGACAAGAAGAATGTGAAAACACATTTGGTGGATGACTGAATTGATGCTGAAGCAATATACAAGTGTGTGGTGCCTCTCCTCCATAGACATTATAAAGGCCAATGATGATTTGGCTGTTAGGTGATTGTATTTTCCTGTTTATCTGTATGGCATGATAAAAGCAGGTGTCTGCCTCTGAGGAGCAGTTCCCCATAAAGCTATTCCGAGAAAAACAGGTCCAGTAAGCTGAGCTCGCTCCCATTACTGGAGACATCTCCAAATTTATTACTGGAAGTGATGTTAGGAGGAGGGTTGACCAATACAATCCTGATTTTTTCAATTGTGATTTGGAAGGGACAAACCATCTAAGCCATGGAAACCTTGTGTCTTCATCCGCCTAGTGGATTGCTCAATTCAAACTACATCTCAAGAGACTCCTTTAAAATACCAGTCCCTCAGAGGAACCAATGAAGAAACTAAGACCCAGAGAAGAAAAGCGATTTCCTGCTATACAGCTTCTTCAAGTTGGAGCCTAGATTAAAACCTTTATCTGCATTCTGAGTCCAGAATTTCTATTTACTATCTGTATTTCAAAACAGTTTTATACCCATAACAAAGAAAACTGAAGGACACCATTGGAAATATTTTATTTTTAATGTATATTTTTATTTAATTTTTGAGGATTTCATCTTAATTAGCTCTATACCCCTTCCCCATCCTCATCCCCAGTAGACCCCTGCACCAGATTTCATGCATTCTGTCATATGGATTAAAACTTATTGCATCAAGTTAGTGTGCCAAGACATTCAAAATTAAATATATTTCAAATAAAGTTTTCATATAGTATAAAATGTGACTTTTAAAAATAATGCTTGGAATCAATTTTCCCATGGTGGTAAAACTAGTACGAATCTTAGTTAAAATGCTAGAAAAGCCACCATATTCTCCTTACAGAGAGAAAGAGAGAGAGAGAATTTATCTTTAATTTTTTAAATGTGTGTGAGTGCACTGCCTGCATGTTTATAAGTGCACCTGTGTCATGCAATGCCAGCAGAGGTCAGAATTCTCCTGGAACTGGAGTTATTAATGGTTGTTAGCCACCCTATGAGTTCTGGAAACAGAACTTAGGTTGTCTACAAGTTCAGCCAATGCTCTTAACCTCTGACCCATCTCTCCAGCCCTAGAAAATAATATAATAATATGATCTTAAATCCCATGCGAGAGGGAAATCAAACTACCAAAAAAGTTCATACTCATAAAATCCCAGGCTCACAAACGACAAAGGTCAGGGTTTTTCAGTGTAACTCACCATTTAATGCATAGCCATTACATGTATATGTGTAATATCAACATGTACAGCTCCATGAAGACTTCACTTTTTGGGGGGGAGGTCTTTTTGAGACAGGGTCTCCCTGTAGCCCCAGTTGGCCTGTAACTCACTATGTGGATCAGGCTGGCCTTGAACTCACAGAGATCTGCCTGCCTCTGCCAACTGAGTACTGGGACTAAAGGCCTGTGTCACCATGTCCAGAAACTTTATTTTTTATACTAATGTAATGAATACAGCAATTTTTTTCTTTTTTTAATATTTCCTTTTTTTGACTTTTTTTTTTACAAATACTTTATTGAGAATTTTATACATGCATATAAGATGTTTTGATCAATTTCATGCCCACTCCCGCCCCTCCAACATTCCCCCCTCTGAAGAGGTAACCCTAAAATCTTTTAAGAATTAGACACAAGCTCCCAAATACTTTTGACATTTTTGGCCTTGGAACAGACTATGTTGCTAACAGGCCCAAGGACATTTTGACTTTTAGCCAAGCAACTGGCTACATTTCTTTGAGTTTTTTTTTTTCCTACCCTAACTGCCTAGCCAATTCCTACCTCCTATTCTTATCACGCCATCCTCTGAAAGGGTTACCCAAATTGCCAATAGGGAATAGGGACACCGACCGCTCTGGCTTCTTCCATGCTGAACAGGGATACAGGATGAGGCAACTGGAGAACCCCTTCAGTGGGTCTATCTAAAAGACTCCCAAATTGCATAACTCTTGTCTCTAAGGGGAGAAGAAAGTCCTTAGCCTTCTCTCTCACTGGTGAGATGGTCTTGCTGTTGTAGACTGAAGACTGAAGACTAGCCAATCTTTTGGAATTCATCAGACCTTCAGTGCCAGATTCAGATTACTGAGACATCCAGCCTCATGGACTAAGTGACTATGGATTCTCAGCCTCTCCAGTGTGATGCAGCCTTTGTTGGACATTTGGTTGGTGTTTCTATCACAGCAACAAAAAAGTAATTAACAAGTAATTGGTACCAGAGAGTAGGCTGTTGACTGACCCTGAAGAACCTGACCATGTGGTGTTTTAGAGGACTACGGAAGACTTTGGAAGTTTGGGCTAGAAAAGCAGTTGATTGCTATAAGCAGAGCTTAACAGGTCATTCTAGTAGACTCCTGGAAGAAAGCAATGCTGAGAACAATGTAGCTCCAGAGGGAAATAAGCACTTAAGTAGGAACTGGGATCTTTTGGCAAAGGCTGGAGTCTACCCACAGCCAAAAAGTTTACCTGAGGCTAAGTTGAAAAGCCATGGACTAATTTCTCTGGCAGAAGAAAATTCAAGACAGCATAATGTAGAAATGGTGGCTTGGATATTAATGG
This sequence comes from Nannospalax galili, assembly GCF_000622305.1. Taxonomy (NCBI): domain Eukaryota; kingdom Metazoa; phylum Chordata; class Mammalia; order Rodentia; family Spalacidae; genus Nannospalax; species Nannospalax galili. The sequence continues at coordinate 7,289,187 of NW_008338996.1, read as the reverse complement.
TGAATATTATACAGATTTACAGTGAAAAAGAGCAAATGGGGCAGAAAGAAATACAGAATGTACAGGATGGATTGAAAAAGAGCACTAGGAAGATTAATATTGGAGCCCTGGCATGTGATGGAGGGGAACCCATTGATAAGGAGATTAAAGTGATTATGGAGATTAAAGAGATTAAGGAGATTAAAGTTATTAAGGAGGGCCTAGAGATTCAGACTTTAACAATGGAAAGAATGCCTCCAGGGCAAGACCACACTCAGTTAAGCCTCCAACTTGTGAAAGGAAAATGCTACAGGGACCACTGAAGAGAAAACCTTCGAAAATGGATAAAGCAGGCTGGAGTCCACCAAAAACGTGCAGTCAAACTTGGCAGTGTCATTCACCTGCTGCTGGCTTTAGAGGCATGAAAGATGGAAGAGTGAAGAGGTCACCAGTTCTTCCTCCATGGTTTCAGAGAGCTGCAGAGGCCAGGCAGCCTGCAGCAGGGGTTTTCCTGAATAGAGAAGGCCCTGGTAGGCCACTGCATGAAGCTGTGAATTGGGAAGCCTGGTTGGCAATGGAGACCCCAAGAAGACATTAATGGTGCCAGAGCTGTGAGGCATCTGCCTAGAAGACCTGCATACAGGGAGTGGTACTAGTCCAAGAGAGAGATGTGTGTTGCATGCAGCAAAGCTAGAGAGGCTGAGCCATCTAAGCCCTTTAGAAGCAAAATCCCAGAAGTTGGACATGGAGCTACTGGATTTGGTGTTTTCCCTGCTGGTTTTCAGTCTTGTTTTGGTCTGGTATTTCCTTACTATGCTTTCATTCCTCCCTTTTGGAATGGTAATGTGTATTTGGTTCCACTGTACGTTGGGAGTATGTAATTTGTCTTTTGATTTTACAAAGGCTTACAGTTCAGATATTTACCTGAGTCTCAGAAGAGACTTTGCACTGGTTGACTTCTGAATAGTATTGGAACTGATAATGACTATGGGGACTTAAAGTTGGGCTAAATGCATTTTGCATTTTATATGGTCATGAGCCTATGGGCGCCAGGGATGGAATGTGGTGGTTTGAATGAAAATGTCCCCTATAGGGTCCAAGTATTTTGTCCCCAGATGATGACACTGTTTGGGGAGATTTTAGAAGGTGTGGCTATCCTGGAGGAAGCATGTCACTGGAGTGGGATTAGAGAGTTTCTAAGCCTTGCCAGATCTCCAGTTACTCTCTTGCTTTCTGTGCCTATGTGATGATGTGAGAGCTTAGCTTCTGCTGCTCCCACTCCAGCCACCTCCAGCCACCTCCAGCCACCATACCTCCCTGCCATGATGGACTGTAATCCCCTGGACCCATAAGCTCAAATAAACTCCTCCTATAAATTGCTTGGGTCAGTGTTTCTATCACAGCAACAGAAAAGTGACTAATGCAGTAAAAAAGCAATTCTTTCATATGTGGTTTAAAATAGTCTGTATCAAGAGTTTAGAACAAGTCCAGGAAAAATAAAATATGAATTCAAAGGAAGATTTAGTGGCAGTATAATATACATCACTTTATATTTTCATGTATTTAGTGTGTCACAAGTGGTAGAATACAGAGTTGAACAAGATTTGACCCTTAGCTCTATCTGCTAGTGGTTTTGGCATGTGGCTTGGAAGTTCGAGTAGACAAAGTAAATAAGGAAGTTTGACTCATACATTTATAGTGTCTACAAGGACTTCAGAATTGTGAAGAGAGACGGAATTGTGATTCAGGGTATGACAGATGTCAAAAGGTCATAACTGAGTCCTCAGATGCCCAGTCTGGACACATCATTTTAAACTATCCCAAAGTGTGTTTGAGGTTACTTGTCTAGCCAAGGTCAGGAGTGAGAAAGTAATTCCCCTAAATCAAGGATTGTCCTGATTCATTTCTGTCTTGCCAGTAACTAGGTGAACTTCATGATGCTTAGTTGACACATAGCTTATATGTTTTGAATTGTTGAAAATGTCAAATGAAAAATTACAATAGGCAGCAGCAAATTAATAGATGCTTAAGATTTTTCTGTTTCCTTTTTTATATTTTATTATATTTTAAAATATGCATATTTATGTGGGGTGAGGGGTATGAGCATCTGAGTGCAGTACCCATGAACCCACAAAGGCCAGAAGGGAGTGTTGAATCCCCCTGGAGTTAGAGATATAGGTGATATGATTGTGAGCTGCCTGATGTGGGTCCTGGGAGCCCACAAGAGCAGCACATGTTCTTAACACTGAGCCATCTCTCCTGTTGCTTAAGGTTTTTAACTAGGCTGCTGGTCTACCAACCAGCCTGAGCTTCTGTGTAGCACAGTGTCAGGATACCAATGGAGACAAGAGTGTGAGCCATGGTGAACAAACACATTTCAAGCTTGTATCATTGTTACAGGAACTCAATCAGAGGATGGAGATTCAAAACTCAACCAGCTAATGGGTGATATAGCCAAAGCACACTAGACTGACTGGTCATGCCATAGTCCTTATATTCATTTCCTGTTGCTGTGATAAAATATCCTGAATCTCTGTTTTATTGGAACTCGGAGTCTAAATCACATACCTTACTACTTTGCTGCTTTGTATAAATATTCATTTGTTTTTCAACAACTATCAGACCTGAAAGTGAGACCACTCAATATGACACAGGCCTGATTGAATAGCCAATTATATATGTGACAATTATAATTGACCCCAAAAGAGACCATCAGAAGACACACACTCACCTCAAAATAGGCTGATCCATGGAACTGTGAACAAATGAAACAGTGTCCTAAAAAAGGCTTAAAGTTTTAGAGATGATTTTAGACAATTAAATACCTGATTCAAAAGATGTTGGTAAAACATTAAACAACTGAAATATAGATATGTTGGATTCTTTGTGACATTAACGTGAAAGGAAGAAGCATAACACTTTTCTAAATCCTTCATTTGCAAATATGAGGAAAAGCATTCAGTTGTCTGATGAAAATGAACAATCTAAAACGGTTAATCCTCTGTCTCCATTACAGAACCAGGAATAGGACTCTTAGAAAACATATTCATCCCTCCTGTTCAGAAGTCCCCACAGTAAGTTATTTATATATGAACAGTATGTCCAGTATCCATTGGGACCCTCACTCCAGAGACACTGCTCATCCTCAATTCTCTACATGTACATAGCTGTTGGAATGGTATGGGGTATGGGAGCAGAATCCAGAATCTATCTTCCATTACATGCACATTTGCTATAGCAGAGGGGCCATAAATAATGCCCTTACAATGTAACCTAAATCTAGTCAAACTTAAATTATCTTTAGAACAGTTTAAATTCATAAATGAGTATTGTTTTTAAATCTGTGTATTCACAATCTGAAGAAAGAGGCAATAATGTTATCATTAAATTTCCATTTAGCTACTATATTGTCTTCTTCAACTATATTTGCAACTAGTTTGGGGGTTTTTGTTCTCAATATAGTGTTGTTAGTTTTGGTCTTTCACTAAATTTGTTTTAGCTTTCCTCAAAGTTCTCTATTATAGCCTAGAAACTTAAAAATGCTAACAACCTCAACTCATTCTTCTTGGTGGACTATACTATGAGAATATTCTCTGTGTATGTCTCAGTACCTAGGAAGCTCACAGCAAATTCATGCCAAGTACACAAAATATCAACTTTGTTTCTTTGCACATCAAAATGTGCAAATATTTGAGCCCAAACATTTTTTACAAGTGCTCTTTTCCTTCAATTTAAACAGATGGCTTTTTCAACAAATATTTTTACACAACAAAAGCTCATCAAATAAGTGTCTCTGCTTATGAAACTAAATTTAGATGCTATAAAATTGTACTTCTCAATTTCATTGCAGTCAAATATGAAACATAAATTTACCCAGTCCACAATAGGAACTTCTTTTGAAAAATGGCTGCCTCGTGTCTAGTTGCTCCAAAATGACACTGAGTCACAAAGGCCTCTGTCTTCGTCTAACAATTTGTTCTAAATTACATTCGAATGCCAGTTGTGTTCGTTATTTCTCTCTCATCCTATGATAAGATACATAGCACAGCAGTATAAGAGAAAAAGGATAGATTTTGATTCATGGTTTCATTGGGTGACAGTTCAGTTTGTTGGGGAAAACAAAGTAGAATGGGCGGCTTGATCTATGGCAGCCAACTGTAGGAGCAAGACTTCTCCATGTGGTAACCACCTAGAGAGTACAGAATGGCACCAAAGACAAGTGCAACATTCAAGGTCCACCTCTCTGATTCATTTCTATTACCAAACACTCCTACCCAAAGTTCCAAAATCCCCCCAAAACTGTACTATGAGCTGAGGACTAAGAGTTCAAACCATGAATGTACAAAGAACATTTTACATTCAAACTAACATCCTTTAAAGTAGATTCGGAAATTCAGTCTTCAGCACCCTTTTACTTACAAAAGTCTATTTTTTTTTAATTTCTTGATACAGGAAGACTAATTGCCAAACAGAAATCCATTGCCAAATAATTAAAGCAACATATAGTTACAGATTTACATCAAACCCATGCCTCTAAGGAGTTTTTCCCACTCTCCTGAAGACTGCAGAGGCTTTATTTCCCAGGCATGCTTCATGCCTGCTCATTTCTCCTTGACCCACTGGCCATTTCCTGTGCTTCCTGGGCTGTAACAAGGCTATGGCATGATTACATGGTATACCATGTAAGCAGTGGAGGTGGTATTGTTGGATTATTCTTCTAGTCCCTCAAGACATAGGAAGGGCTAAGGCTTTCCAAGCCATTCTTTCCTATAGACTGACTCTACAAGGAAAACCTTGATTATTTTAAGTAGAAGCAGTTACCTCTAAGACAAAGGAAATTGTGGTATGCATGTGTCTCATACTCTTCAGGATGAGGCCGTGGTGAAATCTGGAATGCAATGTCCCTGCCTCCACCTCATCACAGATAATTTAGACATAACTATCAAGAAACAGATGATAAACTGGATGGTACAGCATTTGTGACCTACGTGAACTATGTGGTCACATAACACTAAGATGTCTCCTTCTTGTCAATCACATTCAAATACGCATGATATTTGACTTAAAGATCCTAGTTGGAAATATTTTTATTTGATCAGCCTTACATAGGTGAAGGAAATTTTATACTAGGACAAAACCAAGAACTATAAATTTTTTGCATTCAAATTCAAAGTCACCATCTGTTATATAAATGTTCTGAGGAGGAAATTCCCTCTCCTTGTTGTATAAGCAAGGGGCATTAACACCCAAGATAAAGTTCTTCGACTCCTTCCTGCATCCGTAGGCTGTTTGATGGGTTTTGCTGTTGTTTCGGATGATATGTAAAACCCTTCAATGGATGATCCATAGTCTTGAGGTCAGTGTTCAACATTCCCAGCTTGTTTGCCAAGGTCCACCACCATGATCTGGTACATGTCCATTACTGCAGTCTTATCCTCAGGCTTCTGATAAGGCTTGTTCTTCTTTCCAAGTGTGATTGAGGAACAGTAGCTATGCCTGCTCCAGTGTTATACTCCACACTCGCGTCACCTGGCTTATGCAGTTTTTCTCTGCATCAAACATCTCAATGGAGTGTGGTGGTACGTGCCTTTAATCCCAGAATGCAGGAGGCAGAAGCAGGCAGATCTCTGTGAAATCAAGTTCAGCCTGTTCTGCACAATGAGCTTCAGGCCAGCTGCGGCCACAGGGAGACCCTGAACAAAACTAAAAAATGTCTCAACCATGCCTTTTATTCACTCAACAAATGTATATGGAGTATGTGTAGTACTTTGGTCTCTACTCCTGGCATGTTAATTGATCCCTCTCTCCTTGGGGGGAGGGGTTGTACCAGACCTATACCACAATGAGTTCATGATATAAAGAGTGCAAATTAATGAATGAGGCACTTGTATCCATTTGAAGAATGATCAGGAACTACAGTAGTACAAAACATCTCATTCTAAGAAAAAGGAATCACGTGAGTAAAACAGCATGGAGGAAACCTTAGGGGCATCTCCTTCTTCTCTTTCTCTTTTCCACTGTCTGCTTTGCTGTAAACACAGGAAAGAACAAACACAATAGTAGAAAAGAGGTTCTGACTTTATACCATTAATTAGGCCTGCATTCTTGATAACCACTTCAATAAGACAATGAAATGTCTCAACAAAAAAATTTCAAAGTAGGCCCGCTCTAGAAGCAAATGTCAGGATCACTAGGGGAAAACAGACTCATTTTAAAAAACCAAAACTAAAAATGAAAACAAAACAAAAAAAGAGCTGGACTCTTTCCTTCATATACAAGCCCACTCCAAAAGTGCCCCCTCCTCTCCTCCCATCCCCTCCTTTCCCCTCCCCTTCCCTCCCTTCTCCTCTCCTCTCCTCTCCTCTCGGTTTTTTGTTTGTGTATTTGTATTGTTTTGAGTTATGTTTTTCCTGTGAAGCCCTAGTTTACCTGGTACTCACTGTATAGCCCAATCAGGCCTCAAACTCTCAACACTCCTCTGCCTCAGCCTCCTGAGTGCTGGAATTACAGGTATACACTGCTTTCTCTGCTCTATAACATTCGTACCCAGGACCCTTTCAGCTTGTGTTTATTTCTAGCTCACGTTTATAGTTGCGATGATTCCTGCTTCTATCGTTATGTCCAGTGACAGACTGACTTACCTGATGATAAAACACCAAGACTTGTTAATTTGGGAAGCAGCTAGAAGCTAGCCTCCACATTTGCTGATGTTTAACCTATTATTTGGGTGCATTTTAGCCTCATAGTTTTCATGTGATTAATTGCAAAATGTAGAGCTATTATTTCTCATATTTGGGTAGTGTTTGCTAGCCCTTTCCTGGTCAGCCTTTAGCCACATCGGTCACTTTAATTTCTCCAACACATGAAACTCTTTTAAACTTGGTATGTCTCCCCAAAATATTTTGAAACAACAACCTTTTCCCCCAAGTACACGCACACAACAGTCAATCACACACACACGCACACGTACACACTCACAGAAGTACACCTTCTGCATGGTGGCTATTTCTCATTCTTCAAGCCCTAATTTAATGTCAAAACTTCTTAGAGATATCACCTTGTATAGATATCCACCTTCTTAGTTGATATTCTATTCATGATATTCCAACCCCTTCTGTATATTTATTATTTAATAACTATATACCCATTTGTGCCTCTTGTCTCCCAACTATAATCTGCACTATGGTATATAGGCTTACTGTGTGAGACATTATATATTTGGTATCTAGCACACGGTCATGGAATAAATGAGCTTCAAAGTGTTTTTACAAAACCTGCTACCTCTTCGAAGCTTTCCTAAGATCCTGAAAGCTGGAGATAAAGAGGGATGATTCCTGTGCCACACAGAGGAACGCTAAGTCATAAGGTACTAATGCCTTACAGAGAACCTGTGGAAATGCGATTCTGATCTCTAGGTATATAGCTCATTTTCTGTAATCCCAGATCAGACTCCTGCTCTGTACCCAGTTTGTTTCCAATGTAGAAGCAAAGTTAACAAGTGCCCTTAGCATGACTTTGAGCAAGGACTTCTCAGGACACACTCAGAGGGGATCTCAAATGCCCACTTGGGCAAGCCACGGTCCGTCAGCAGCAGGCATGTACTGCGGGCTCTGAAAGGGGAAACCTGCTCTGTGTCGCAGCTGAAAGCAGCACTCTGGATATTTAAAGCAAGCCCTCTTTTAAAAAATTAATGACCTGAAAGGAGAGAGAGAGAAGCTGCCTGTGTAATGTGGAAAGAGGAGCTGGATGACCACAGCCCTGGTCCCTCTCCAGATGATGTCATCATCAGGGAAGATAATTCATTGTCCCAGCATAGCAAAGAGTCATGGAACAAGATGTCAGTAAAGTCAAAGAAGTTTATGGTCACAGAACTTAAAAGAGGATAACTTTTATTACATTTATCTATCAGAGGGGTGTGTGTGTGTGTGTGTGTGTGTGTGTGTGTGTGTGTGTATGTGTGTGTGTTTAGCATGCTGCACTTGTGGAAGTCAGAGGACAATCCGGGGGAGTTAATTCTCTACCTCTACCATCCTGGGAATCACGCTCAGGTTATCAGGTTTGGTGGAAGTACCTGTATCCACTGAGCATCCCACTCGCCCAAGGAGTTTTTTAAAAATTAAATGTGTTTTCAGACATTTCACACTTATACACAATGTGTACCGACCACTCTCACCTTCCTCCCTCTGCCATCTCCCACCACGTTGGTCTACTGCCCCGTTCCATACAAATCTCTCTCTCTCTCACTTTTCTATCTATTCATTTTGTTTTGTGATCCACAAAGTTTCACCAGGGTTCTCTGTGTGACCAAGGGTTTAGCATTATCTGTTGGAGCCTAATGGACATAGCAGTAAGTACACAGCTGGGGATGATGATTCTTCCTCTCCCAGAATTTATCAATAGCCAGTAGTTTAGCAGTAAAAGGTAGGGCCCTGGGACACCCTTCCCTTTTCATAACTTATTGTTTGTTAACAGTCTTGAATAAGCACAAAGCAGGTAAGCACATCTGCTGAGTTAATGATTCCAACATTTGTTTCAAGTCCAGAAGATGCCATTTCCCCACCCTTTGTCCTGTCTTCTGGCTCTTATACACTTTTTCCTTCTTCTTCTGCAATGTTCCCTGAGCTTTAGGGAAGAGGGTTCAAATATCTTGTTTCTCTCAATGTCTTGGGCAGTCGTGACTTTCAGTGTCCACCACCTTTTATTGCAAATAGAGACTTCTCTGATTAAAACTGAGAGCAGCTTTCATCTATGGATATAGATGTATGTGTTTGGAAGGTAGTTTGATGTTATTTCGGTTTAGTTAAACAACAGTAATAAATTCCCCACCTGAGCCTGTAATCTCCCCCAGGACTGTGTTATTGGCAGGGATTATAGTACCAGGCATGAGTCCCCCAAGCCAATGAAGTGGGCCTCAAAACCATCAGAAATTAGAAAACTGTTATTGGTTACCCCCATAACAGGTAAGCTGCTATTGTACTAGTGGGTGCATCTTGCCTCATGACTCACGCCTGGGAAGACCAATGATGCTCTTTCCCAACAGCCCACATAGTTCATACTGTATTTTGAATGTTGGACTGTATGGAAGAAGTTTCACCTGGGTTCCAGCTTGCTTTCCTTGCATCTTGGTTGTGTAGTATCTTCCACAATATGATATCATCCTCTAGTTTAGGCCAACTAAATGGACCTACAGGAACTTGTATTGTTTGGGGTATTATGGGATCTCCCTGACCAGCTCCAGTGATGGCATCTCACACCTGGGACTGAAGCCTGTTTAGTAACCAACAGCTTATAGGAACAGCACCTTCCAGGCACACAGGTTAACTCCTTTGGAGTCCTCATTTGTATTTTTCTTGGGGTTACAGGATGGGTTGGAAGGCTTCCTTATATAGTCGAGGTTAACCCTCTCTTCTCTCCAACACCTTCATTTCCCATTCCCACCCCTAATCCTGCCTTCCTCCCTGCTTAACTCTTCCTTTTTACTTTCATTTTTCCTGAATTCTACTATCCACCCTCCTTTAAGGTAACCCCAGTATCCCCTTCCTAGTTTCCTGGCTTTCACAGTCCTCCATGTTAAACAAAAAGAACTCAAGAGTTGAAGCTATGATTCACATATGGGAGAGAACATATAGCATTTGCCTTCCTGGGCCTATTCTCCCTTATTCAGTATAATTTTTGTAATTATACTGAATTTTTCCACTTCCATGCAAATTTAATAATTTCAATTTTCCTGCAGCTAATAAAATTCCTTGTAATTACTTTTTCCAATCAACATATTTACACCATTCCAAAACACTTTCCATTGTCAGATTGTTGTTTAAAACTATTAATTTTTTTTACTATTTTCTTCCCTACAAACTTAATCCCTTGCCAAGTGGTTCTTGAATAAAGACCATGGATGACCTGCAAAGCCTTGTGAGTTACCATAAATGTCCCACTTCTGTCTTTCCTTATAAACCTGACTTCACTCTTTTCTTCAATCATACCATTTTTATTTTAATTTTCTGGAACATTCCAGGGCCCCCTCTGTCTCTGTGCTTTTTTACACTCATTATTCCTTCCACATGGAATGCTCACACTCTCATTGGAAATTGGTTTATTCAACTTTAGGTCTTAACTTAAAGCTACTATGTCAGTGAAATCTGTTAATTTATTGCCTCATGAAAAACAGTAAGCATTCACCTATACACAGACACACAGACACACACACACACATACACACACACACACACACACACACACACACACAAACTCACACACAGCATCATTTTATAACAACCTGGCATCTTTCTCCCACATGATAGACCATTTCTATTTATAACCAAGTACATTTCTATGCCTAATGGGTTAGTTGGTTGTAATGTGAGGACTGGAAGTGCTGGTGTTTATTTTAGCATATTTCTTATTCCCAGAGACTTAGGAACAATACATGGTCAGTAAATTAATTAAAGAAAATTAAGCTCAACTATAATAACCTGGGAATTCAAAGGCACAAGTTCAATGCTAAGATACAATACAGCACATATCACACTTTGTAGTATGATAATGATGTTGAGAATGATAAGCCCTTTCTAGGTGTTAGGAATTGAGATAGGAAGTTTCTGTTCTCCCTTATCATAAGTGCTAGTAAAATTGGTGATCAGAACGGTCAGATGCTTAGCTCAAGGTCAGAAAATGCAGATCTAGATTTAAAACAAATTTAATCTACTCCATAATATGCTTGTCGTAGGTGACCATAGTGTGTCTTCTTCTGACCCATTAACGTACTTTCCGTGTAGCTTGGGAATAAATCAGCAGCTGAAGGAGTATCATCTCCGAGAAGCCTAACCGAGAGAGAGAGAGAGAGAGAGAGAGAGAGAGAGAGAGAGAGATCCTGACGAAGGGTTTTCTGGAGTAAAGAGGGACTGAGGGCCTAGGGCAATGTTCTTCCTCCCAGATAGAGCCCACTGGTGTTTAGATTTTTTTGTTTCTTTTTTAACTGGCTTGCAAAGTAGCACTTTCCTTGTAGCATTTTCATACATATTTCATGTTGGTTTCCAGCCCCCTTCTTCTTCCCTCTCTCCTTACCCCTCTTTTCCCTCTGCAACATTTTCTCTCCAGTATTCCTCCTTCCTCTTTAAAATCTCGTGTGTTCTATTGTCTTCCCGATTCCCTCCTTTAAAGCCTGTCCTTCCCAATCCCGTGGACCGTGTCTAGTTTCCTGGCCTATATGCACATTTACTCCAACCTAAATGCAGGTATTAAACAATTAGAAATTAGGATCTATGCATGAAATGAGCACACAGTATTTTTCTTTTGACTTTGAGTTCCCTTGCTTATGTATTTTTTCCCAATTCCATCCATTTTCCTGAAAATTTCTGATTCTCATTTTTTCTTTATGGCTGAATAAAGTTCCATTGTGAATATGCACCACATTTTTCATTATCCATTCATCAGTTAGTAGATGTCCAAGTTAATTTCTTTCCTTGCTACTGAATAGAGCAACAATAAAGATACAAGCTTAAGTATCTCTGAGGTAGGATATGGAGCCTTTGGGTGTACGCCTAAGAATGATATAGCTGGGTCATATGGAACCTTTAGTTAACTATGTAAGAAACCTCTATCCTGACTTCCACAGTGGCTGTATTAGTTTTACCCTCACCAGACATGGGTAAGTGTTCCTCCATCCTCACCAACACTGGTTGCCATTTGTATTTGAATGATAACAATTCTGACCAGAGTGAGATGAAATTTAGAGGTTTTAATTTGCATTTATTTGTTGACTAGAGATATTGGACACCTTTATAAATATTTTCTTGACAGCAAAAACTGAGTTAGACACAGAAATATTAGAACACAGGGCATAAATTGTAAAAGACATGTATCTGCCTTTTAAGGAATTTGCCAAATAATTCGTGGAGAAAAGTTTATATGAGACTAAACTTTTGTTGGATGCTGTCCACATTCACAACCCTTTCCTCACCTACCCACAACCCCTGTAACATTCTTCTCTAGAACTAAAACTGATAAGAAATCAATTATTTTAAGAGTCAAGCAGTAGCTTTCTTGCTTAAGTTGTTTGTTTTTCTTCTTAACTATCTGAAAGAAAACTTTATGTATATGTTCTGAAAGAGAATTTCATGTGCGTAATTCTCAATGTTTTGCCTTTAAAATTCTAGCCGAAAGAGTTCAATGAGGACACTGAATGAATGAAGTTTATCACTGCACTCTTCTAGAGAAAGGAGTTGCTTAGCAAATAAATAACTTTGATATCATTGGAAAGAATGTTTAAACACCATCAGAGAACAAGCTCTTCTCAAACACATTACACACTAACTGCTGATAAACTTGTTACAAATCACTCTTTTTTATTTACTGAGATACTTCCCTAGAGACCTCTTTGGCAAAGACTATTTGAATTAATATATTTTCTTCAAAAGATAATCCACATTTTTTTGAATGTTGAGTAATTCAAGGCATTATGGATTTCTATAATAAAGCTACATTAGTCAAAATTAGGAAGGCTTCTAGTGTTTACATAATGCTTTCCATTTAGAAGTTTAAAAAGAGCAGCCAAATCAGAAGGTCTTTTCTTACTGCTTTTCTAATCCATGGCTCCACTTGGTGTAGCTGAAAGCTTGAATTAACAATGAAACATGTTCAGAAAAATAAAGGAAAAACAATCAAAAGAACCAAATTGTACATTACACTATAGTTTAAAATTTTCATTTCTAAAAATACTGGCCATGATTTTTTTTTAAGTCTCATGGCATAGTGATACTAAAGGAAAAAGAGTACTCCACGTGCAGTGTTATGCCAGCACTTGGAGAAATATAAAGGAACTAAAAAGCATGCCTCAACTTTTCAGACCTTACACTTACTAGAGAAACAAGGCATGAATAAGTCTATGAATATATATCAGTGCGTTCCCATGGATTCTGGCCCTGGGAACATTTGACAATGTCTAGGGACATATTTGGTTTTCAGGGCTTGAAAACAAATATCACCAGGCTAGAGAGATGGCTCAGCAGTTAACAACACTGACTGTTCTTGAAGAAGACTCGAGTTCAAATCCCAGCACCCACATGGCAGCTACCAAGCGTATATAACTCCAGTTCTGGGGGATCTGATGCCCTCTTTCTTTCCTCCATGGACATGGATGCACTTACATACATACAGGCATAATATTCATACACATAAAATATAAACCCTAGTTTCGGGGGATCTGATGCACTTGTCTGGCATCTACCCATCTGAAGTCAAGACTGCGCATACATACATTCAGGCAAAACACTCATACACTAAAAACAATAAAAAATAAATTTTTAAAAATTAAAACAAACACCACTGTCTTCTATCAGGTAGAGACCAGGGACTACAGTAGCTAGGACTACAGTAGCTAAGACTCCCCTTACATCAAAGTATTATCCATTCTAAGTAGTCAGTAGTGTATATGCTGAGTCTTTAGAGATGTTATATAAAATCACTAAAACAAGTGATCCTTCAGTATAGACCCTTGTGATCTTGTGTTTCTGAACCATTGGGTCATAACAAAGAGATTTGCATGTTTAAGCAGTAATTATATGTTTAGTTGCTTTACAAGTAAGTACTGAAGCATAAAAAGGAAACACTCCCACTTATAAGTGTTCATCATTAAACCATCTAGCTCTGTGTTATGAAAATTTTAATTTCAAACCACTAACACACTGCCTTCTTGAGAACCACAAATTAACATGAAACTTTCATAACTTAGGAGGGGTGAAGGAAACCTTAAATGGTGTTGATAAATATGTAATGCATTTTATCATTTAATTTCAACATTAACCTTTTGGATAAGCCTGGTTATTCACATAATAACATTATGAACCTCAGTCTTGTGACCAAGGAAGTTCATAGTCACTAGTCTTGTAAAAACTCAAGCACAAAGCTAGCCCATATCTCCCACTAACATGAGATGGAGCTAGTTATCATCCCTACTTGTTTTCATTATTAGGTTCTATCTGGAAAGATCCTGCAATAGGGAAGTGAATCTTAAGTAATGAGTGATTCAAATATTTGTAATATTTCGCCTCCCAAATGAATTTACTGTCAACCGATGGCGAGGACACATGCTGAAATGGATATGAATTTGTTTATTTTGTAGTAACAAACTTGATTTGTTTAGCAACCATTAGAGGTTAAGAAGGCTATCTTTAAAATAATTGAAATAAAATCTATAGGCCTCCAAGTTCTCCAATTGATGTTAGGCAAGCCTATCAAATATATTCTTTTCAAAACCAAACACCCTAAAAAGGAAAAACGTCTCCCAATACACAGGAAAAAAAGTCTTAAGCACAGAAGAACCCTACAGGGATAGATGAAAGCCCTACCAGAAGCCATGCAGTTGTTAAATGAAAATTCCAGTGCCAGTGATGGGTTGACCTCCTATGAGGATATAGGCCCCAGTGGGAAAGGACTGCAATTGTTTTGTTAAAGGAATTGGATGTACCTGCTAAAATACCATCCAGGCATTTGTGTTTATGCCCATATGTTAAGTTATTATAGCAGCCACTGTTTAGATGTTCTTGTTTCTTGCTGTTTGTGTTTTTATAGTAGATGGAATCCCACTGAAATGGGCCAATAGCCTATAGGAAACAGATGATGCAGAGACCTGAAAGTTCAGTGCCTTGCCACAATGGGAGGAAGATCATCCCACACCTACCAGTCCCTCCAAGGCTCAGGGACTTTTGTGGAAGTTGTTGGCAGAAAGAATGTAAGAGCCAGAGGAAGGGTGAAATGTGACCTGGAAGTGTCCTCTGACCACTATAAGCTATAGTCACACCTCCTTCCCAAGGTCATCAAGGAGCTGATGGGGGAGTCAGTTACCCCTCCCACCCAATCAGTCGACCTTATCTGCATGTGGGGAGGGGATAAGGATATGCAAGCAGAGAATACGAAGATGCATCTCTCTCACCATTTTGTGCAACTGTTGGGAAGTCACAGGATCTATATTTGGGTGTCAATTTTCCAGTGCAGACATAAATTGGGGAGGTCGCCCACTCTTCTATAAATAAACCCCCACACTATGCTCTGTTAGCAAGCCCAATAAATTTGTTAAGATTGCCCCCCCCCAAAAAGAGGAATTTGAAACCCAGAGCATTGGACCTGGTTCTCCAAAAAATATTCATTCTCTGTTGACTCCCACATCTTTGGTCTGTTCTTCTCTTTTCATTCCAATATTCAAACTGACAGTGATATTTGAGGGACACCAGTAAGAGAAGATAAGGTTGACATTATAATGAATCCAAACAGAAAGATAGAAAACCAACATGGGGAGCTGTAGAGGTGACTCAATGTTTAGAGCACTGGCTGCTCTTGCAGAGGGCCTGAGTTCAGTCCCCAGCACCCACATGGTGGCTAACAGCCATCTATCTGTAACTCCAGTTCCAGGTGAGTTTGAAGCCCTTTTCTGACCTCCATGGTCATTGCACAACACAGGTGTACTTATGTGCATGCAGGCAATATACTCATACACATAAGTAAAAATAAAAAATAAAATAATTTTCTCTTTATTTTATTTTTTAATGGGGGTTTTTGCTACTATTAACATTCCCTTCCTCTGAAGAGGTAATCCTAAAATCTTTTAGGCATTAGATAAGATCTCCCAAATACTTTTGACATTTTTGGCCTTTGGAACAGAGTATGTCGCTAAGAGGACCAATGACATTTTGATTTTTAGCCAAGAAACTGGCAACTTTTCTTTGGGGTCTTTTTACCCTAACTGCCTAGCCAATTCCTACCTCCTATTCTTATCACACCATCCTCTGAAGGACGTACCCCAATTGTCAATAGGGAATTGGGACGCAGACCGCTCTGGCTTCTTCCATGCTGAACAGGGATGCAGGGTGAGGTAATTGGAGTACCTCTTCAGTGGGTCTATCTAAAAGACTCCCAAATTGCAAAACTGTTATCTGTAGAGAGAAAAGAAGGTCCCTGACTGGTGAATAGGGGATGTGAAGGAGAAGTAAAGGCAAGAGTAGTTAGCATTATAAGTTCTAGACGGAGAACCAGAGAAAAGTCAGAACAGGGAAAATTTCAAATGTTCGTATCAGAATACATTGGAGTTTCTTGACGAGAGCTTCCGAAAGCATGCCTCTATTGGGTTCCTCCTCATTTTACTTTTGTCTGCCAAGGCTGGATTCAAAAGTGATAGACTCAGGATTTGTTTTCAAGCACTTTGGTAGCTGTTGGAGTGGTCAGAATCAGTGTCAGTTCCCTCTCAAAGGCTTCTAGATAGGGGGAGAAAACAAATTTAGCCACCATTTTAGAACAACAGTGGGTTATCTCCCTTAGCTACAGGTGGGCACTACAGTATTGCAGACAAAGCAAGTGATGAGGGTTTGTGTAGATTTGTTATGATATATAAAGGATGAGACAGAAATAATATACACGTAATCTTAAAATTTCTAAGGTCATAGTTTAGTCAGCTAGTTTAAGGAACAAAATATATGTCTAGTCAAGATTTATCTGAGAATGTTTGGCTTTTGTCAAAGTTTATCTACATATCACATAGTAATTAAAAGTACCAGACTGGTGGAACTAACCTTCTTGGATGTTTAACAACCATACTTTGAGGCCTATAATAATCTGGTCAGAGGGACATAAAGAACAGTTTTTGCTCCTTGCCCTTCAAGGTCGACTAAGTTCCAGGGGACTATGGAGCATCACTCAAAATGTCCTGTAACAGTGGTTAGTCACCTGTCCTCCTGTTCAGGGAAGCCATGGAGACTCAACCAGATAGACTTGAACCAGTGCCCAGTCTACAAAGAGGAGGGTCAACTCAGAGGAAACATTTCTTCTTTGCTTCCAAGCGAAGCCAGCCGCAGTTGAGCAGGACCTTTAACTTATCTTTACATAGATGGAACTGGTAAAAGAAAGGAGCCAGGGGCTCCTCCCAAGCCCATGTGACCCTTAAGAAACAGATCCACCAACATCCTGAAGAATAATAATAAATTGGTTTATTTGGGCCAATTATTTGGTCTTAAACATCCAAAAGCAAAGAATAACCAAAGATTTAAATGATCAGTATATTTCTTTAAGAGTTTAAGGGATTATACTTCCCAGACATTAGGCTTAAGTCCTATAAAATGTTATTTAGACAAATATTTCTCATTGATGAATTTGTTTCGAAGCAGAAAGTGCTGCTCAGAAATAAAATACTTTCTTTAAAAAGAAAGTCGGTGGGCGTGGTGGCGCATGCCTGTAGTCCCAGCACTTGGGAGGAAGAAGCAGGCAGATCTCTGGATCTCTGTGAATTCAAGGCCAGCCTAGTCTACATAGTGAGTTCCAGGACAGCTGGGGCTACAGGGAGACTCTGTCTCAAAAAGGCAAAAAAAAAAAACAGCCAACATGAATATGCCTTGTGTCCTCTAAGCCTTCCATAAATATTATCTATTCTTCAAAGAGAATTTTAGAGGCTACTGGATCAAAATGCCACACTTAACAATCTCAGAGACTGGAGGAGAATCTTTTAAGGTTGTCAGTTATTTAGTGATAAAGCTCAGGAAAGCATATTTCAAAGGATATGTGGTATCATAACTTTCTAGATAATTCACATTCAGAAAGTCTAAGTTAGTTAGAAAAACTTGATAGTAAATTAGGATCTGTAACTCACTGATATAACTTGGCCATCCTACAATCTCCATTTCACCTATCACATCCTGGTTCCCCATTCCACACTGCTTAAACTGGGCATAGTCAACCAGCAGAAAGCAACCCAGTCTTCCTTCTGACTTAACACACTAGCAAGAATGATGAAGTTTGATGAATACAGACTGATTTGAGTGAGTGGTATCCAAAATATAAGGGGAGTGTTGAATTACAAGTTATGTTTTCAGAAAGGTTCATCAGTGCTTTGAATGCAATGAAATAAATGTTGCTGCCTGTCCTCAGAGAATAAGTTACCAAAAGGGTCTGAGAGATGACTTTCGCAATATAAAGATGATACTGCTTGAAAAATATAAGTCCACAGAATTTGCATAACTGTCTCAAAGTGGCCCAATCAATCATCAGAAAGCAATGACAAGAATTCATATCCTTTTAGTCTCTAGTAACTAAATAGGAACAAATGTGTACAAGCAAATATATATAGGAAAGAATGCAGAGGGTATTTCACTTTGAGACCTTCCATCTCCAGAATCAATTATCTAGCTGTGGCCTGAATAGGAAAAGAGTGACATCAGTTCTAGGACATCTGCCTCTAGCAGGTAGCATCTGAGACTCTAGCCAAGGACACATCCAATCTCCTTGGACGTACTTGTTCATCCCTTGCTTGGCTGCCATAAGCCTGACTCACAGCTTCCAAAATGGCAAGAAGCTCACAGTAAGGAAGAAGACAGACACATGCTCAGCACTGGTCAAATTGCCAAGATCGTCCCCAATTCCCCTTTAGGTAGTAGGAAATTGCTGGAGGGGACCAACATTCCTTAGCCCAGCAACAAAATAAGCTTCCAAGAGAGACTTTACCTCCCAGAGGTGAGGTGAGATAATTTTGGCAATGTAATAATCCTTGTTTATTTTCAGATCAGTGAATTAGAACTCATTGACTGCTGGGCATACCCACACACACCACGTAGAAGCAGAAGCTCAGAAAAAGGTATCTCCAAATAAGTATTCATTAATTTTTCTCTTTATGCATTAATAAGAAGATAATTACAAGCAGTTCTTGTAATTCTGGTCATCCTTCATGTTTGTCATCTTATTCGAAAGAAAAATGGTATCCCAGGAGAACAGGAATACTTATTAGACGTTCCTAAGGTTGTCTGACCTACACTAATGCCAATACTACATTCACCAGTATAAAACCTTAGTAAAATTATTTCTCTTAAAACTTAAAAGGACATGTGGATGTCACTGCTGTTGACATTGTGACAGCTTTTGCCACAAAGAAACACAGGGAACATCTACTAGAAAACAGAAAAACATTTTCAAATATGACATGATCATTAACCTAGAAAACTCAAATTATCAAAACATTATAAACAGAGACTAGAGAGATGGTTCAGCTGTTAAGAATACTGGATGCTCTTAGATAGGACTCAGGTTCTGTGCCCAGCGCCTACATGGCAGCTGACAACTGTCTGTAACTCCAGTTTCATGAGATCTGACATCCTCTTCTGGCCTCTGTGGGCATTGCATACATGGGTGTACTTATACACATGCAGGCAAAGCACTAGTACACGTAAAATAAAAATTAATAAATAAAAATTTTAGAAGGCATTTTAAGCCATTATAGATAATGGTGAATTATCTCTATGACATAAATCTCAACTTAACTATTAGAAAAATTAAATTAAATTTCATTGTATAGAATGAAAGTAAATTTGCTTAGAGCGGTGTGAGTGAGTAGTGAGTGAGGAGTGAGTGAGGAGCGAGTGAGGAGTGAGAGAGTGAGGAACGAGTGAGGAGTGAGTCAGTGAGTGAGTGAGGATTGAGTGAGTGAGTGAGGAGTGAGGGAGTGAGTGAGTGAGGAGGGAGGGAGTGGGGAGTGAGGAGGGAAGGAGGGAGGAGGGAGGGAGGGGGGGATGGAGGGAAGGAGGGAGGGAGGGAAGAAGGAGGGAAAGGAGGGAGGAAGTATTGGTGAGATAGAAAATAAACAAGAAAAGAAAAACAGAATGTACTGAATCACTAGAACACAGAAATGAATATATTTTCAAAATTCTGACACCCAAAGACATTTTTCTATATAACACCAATTGCAGAAATCATAAAGAAAATCCATTTTGGTGTTTTGGTCGCTCTAATGCAGCACATTAGCTGAGTAATTCACAAACAGTTTGATTTCTTGCTCATAATCTGCAGGGTGGAAAGTTTATCATCATGGCCCATCAGGTTCAGTTATTCATCAATAACACCTTCTGTGTCTTCATGTGATAGGAAGAGCATGCAAGTTCTCTCCAGCTTCTGTTTGTAGGGAATCAATGTCATTCATAGAGGAGCAGCCCTGATGACCAATCATCTCCCAAAGGTATTGCTTTTAATGTTATTATTATCAATGGGGTATAGTTTAGGTACATTAACTTGGGGAGGGGAGACATGGACGTTTACACTGCACCATTTCCTTCCCTGACTTTCTATTGTTTCCTAAAATAAACATTACTTGTGTAAACATGCTTGTGTATAACTATGTTTGTCTGCTTCCTCACGTTGGGGTATATGATACAGAGCAGCCCATGGAAGATGCTCAGCAATTATCATGTCTTCCATGCAGTCATACTCATTCAGCAATATTCGATAAATGACTATTGTATATATTTCCTGGTCTGTATTATAAGTTGCCAGTTAAAATAAAAGAGCAACTGAGTAATCTGCATTATTGATCAGACAAGCATTGACTGAATGCTCTCTGCATAGCAGGCTTGTATCAAATGCTCAGGATCTAATGGCAAATAAAATAGCTCCAGGTGCAGAAGGTACATATCTAGCATGCAAAGAAAAGAGCAGAATGCAATTCAGTAGGTAACAGAATGGAAGCTGTGAAGAAGGCTATATGAGCAGATGCAAAAAGCACTTGACGCCACCCTAGGAAATCAGTGAGGGTTTTCTGGGGCAGAGAAGAGATCTGTGGCGTTCTCATGGTTAAGAGAAACACAAGGATAACAAAGGATCTTTTATGCATAGAAAATAGACTTACCCTTCTTTGTCCAGAAAACTGAAAGTTCCTAGGGAGGGAAAGACGGTCTGAGAAAGCCCCTGAAGATGCCTTTCTGCCTATGCTTTAGAGGAGCCTGTGTCTCTAACACCCTTCATCTGTGGCTTTCTCTCAAGTTCAAAAACCTCTTCTCTAGGGGGAAAAAAGAAGGAACCCATGTGGGACTGGAAGGTGCTTTTCCATTGAACCACAGCAGAACTTCAACAATGGCAAAGTGGAGTTCCCCCTAGCCTCAGTCAAAATACAGACTTGCTCAAAACCTGGCTTTATAGGAGAAAATGAGAATCTCTAAGTCAAAGACCAATATAAGCTAGTCAAGTCCAGCTGAGCCTCACCACATGAAAGTATATCTGTTGATACACAGATTAATGCATCTGAGGTGCTACAACCTGTGGACCTAAACTACAACTTCATAACAAACCACAGAGACGTAAACAATTGTCCTATTCAGCATTATTTTAGCCAAAAATCTTCTACTAAAGTAATCATCCTTGTAGCAAACCCCCTAAATTGTCACATGAAGCTGTGGAATAGGGCATCACACCAGGTTTTCATTACTATTGTAACAAATTGCCACAAAATGAATAACTTAAAAAACACAAATTTATTATGTGTTATATAATAAATACTGGGGCAAGAAGTCTGAACCAGGGCCAAGGGTCTAAATTCAAGGTGTTGACAGGGTGGTATTCCCGCACAGTATGCTCTAAGGAAACCCATTTCCATGTTTTTTCCAACTTCCCTTCCTTGGCACTTGGATTACTTCCTCTATCTTCAAAGCTAAGAACACACTTTTCATGTTGTCTTCTCTGATTTTGCTTTCTTGTCTCTATCTTCCAGTTAATAAGGATACTTATAATTATATTAAATCCAGGGGCTGGAGAGACAGCTTAACAGTTAAGAACACTGGCTGTTCTTGCAGAAGACCTGGCTTTGAATCCCAGCACCTACATGGTGACTAACAACTATCCACAAGTCCAGTTCCAGGGGATCCGACACCGCCTTCTGTCCCCTGCAGGCATTGCAAGACATGGGTGCGCTCCCACACATGCCGGGAATGCACTCATATACATAAAATCAATCAATAAATAAATCCTTCCAGATATTCTAATCTTCCCATCCCAAAGCCAGCTCAACTTTAATTACATCTGCTCCATTACTTGTCTTTGTCATATGTATTAGTTACTTTTACTCATTACTATGATCAAATACCTGACAAGAAGCAGCTTAAGGTAGAAAGGGCTTACTTTAGCTTACAGTGTGAATAGATTCAGTTCATCATGGTGGGAAAGGCGTCGGGGCAGGAGCATGAGATAGCTGACCACATTGTGTCTGTAGTTAGGCAACAATGAGGGCTGAATGCTAGTACTCAATTTGCTTTCTCTTTATCATGCAGTCCAGGACCCCCGTGATGCTGCAATCATACGGGCTGGATCTTCCAACATTAACTAACCTTAAATAAACCCCTCATAAACATGCCTAGAGGTTTGTCTCCTGAGGGACTCTAAATCCTGCCAAGTTGACAATCAATATTGACCATCGTTCTATATCCCAACCTATTCAAAAGTGCTGGGAATCACAAAGAGAAAAAAAAGCAAAGATCTATGAGCCTTTTACCAAAGGAGGCCATAGTTGAAAAAGCATTTTGTAGCAGCATGCTTACTGGTTGTTCCAGATAATAAAGTTTAAACCAAACCAGTACAAAACGTAGACTTAGAAAGTACTTGTGGCAGCCCACATTGTATACACCGGTCTATCTTTTATCTTATTGTGACTGTGGCTAAATAGTAAAAGATGAACTCAAAATGGACTTTCAACTATGCATCATAATATTTCCCTACGTGTCTCCTGAACTGCATGATCCTGTGTTCTTGGTCAGGAACAGTATTGACCAGTTGCGTAGAAACTGATTACTCTGTTCCCTGATCTTCCGGATGAGCATAGGTAGAAGAATAGCATGCATGGTTCTCCTAGGAGATCCATGGAGCTACAAGGATCTTCAGCTCAACAGCTTACACTGGGTTGGTCTTTCCTCATTCTCTATCTCTTCCCTCTACTCTTGGTCCTACTTTTTACAATCACTCTCAAGGAAAGTACCTGGTATCTTCAATCCTGCCTTTGAAAGAAGGCAAGCTAAATGTACCCTGCAGAAAGATGGCCTTGTTAGACCTATTTCCCAAACATCTTTCCCTTGTTAATAGCCGTAACTGCCCTTGGAATAATGGCAGTAAAATGCTAATCTAGATTTAAGGAGAAGTATTGATGACTTTTAACTCCAATTCCTGCTTCTCTCTTCTTTTCCTCTGAGACAGTCACATAATACTTGTAAAGACCAGCAAGATGGCATGCATCCTTGCCAGTGTGGGTGGCCCCCCTGTCTGATTTCTATTAGGCAAGACCTGGTTTCCCGAGGATGAGAAGAACTCGCATATGAAAATGATGCCACATAAAAATCCAAAACCACAGCATTGTGGGTTTTTCTTGTCATAAGCCAGGTCTGAACGTTGGCAGCAGCACCCAAGAGACTCCTACGAGGAGTGGGCAGGACCTTGGCTGACCTCAGCACTACTCCCCCTTCCAAGCATCCCAAGTACAATAGTACTTAAAGAAAAGTGTCAGGAAAGATTTTCCTTTCCCAGATCATCCACAAATGTTTGTTTGAGTCTATTTTGAGAGTATTAGCTCAACGTTGTTCTCTTTCTTTCCCAAAGAATTACATGTCTTCTACAAACAATCTTTTTGTTTTTAAACTTTCTATTGCATTCTATTTTTGTTTTGTGTGTTCTATGTGTGTTTGTTTTGTGTGCGTGTGTATTTGTGTGTATGTGTGTGTGCCATGTCACACATGTAGAAGTCAAAGGACAAATTTTGAGAGTAATGTCACAATCCAATGCACTGAGCTCAGTTTTTCAGGCTTGGAGGCAAGTACCATTATACGCTAAGCCCTCTCACTGGCCCATCATCCATTTCTCCTTATCCCTCTATTGCCCAGAGTTTTCTTTCTTCACTCCTACCTGTCTTCCTTCCTTGACCTGTCTAGATTCAGCTTAGCTTTTTTTCTGACATTACATGCAAAAGGCCTTTTGTGTCCAGAACATACAGGAGATGCTTCACCTCAGCACTGTCCTTGCTTTCCTCAGTATCTATTTACAACACAGACAGCTATGTTACTGCACATGGGCTGCCTACAGACAGACAGGCAGATGCAACTGATGTAGAAACTTCCATCAACCAGTCAGAGATAGACTTCTGCTCAGTGTTATACTCTTGCTCAGTGATCACAAGCTGCATGTGAGAAAGGATCTTTATTAAAGAACAAAGGGAAAGAGGATGAGCAGTTATTGAAAACATGAGGTGCAAATTTCCATGCCAGTGGTTGTCAAAACATTCTCATTGAACCTTAATGACAACCCTGTGAGGGGTATGCAGGCATCATTACCTTCATCTCATAGCCAAGGACTCTGAGAAAGTTGAGGTAAATGGACTTGGTCACAATCAATTAGAAATGAGATATTAGCTTTCCATGGGCTCTGGTCCTAAGTTCCCACTTATATGAACCATAAGAGAATGTACAGAGAAGCAAAGAAACAATGGTTGTTTTTCAAAAGCATTTTGCTTATAAAAAGAAATTATTTCAGAACAAGCGCCAGGAAGATAGCTCAGTGGGTAAATGCACTTCCTGGACAATCTACCTGACAATCTGAATTCAATTCCAGGAACCTACATTTAAGAACAAAGCTGGGTGAAATGCAGTGGTACACACCTGCAATTCTGCACTCCTACTCTGAGGTAGGGACAAGAGAATCTTTGGAAGCTCAAGGTCAGCTAGCCTGGAATATAGGGAACTCAGAAACAAAGGAGACAGTGTCTCAACAAGGTGGAAAGAGAGAACCAATTCCTGCAAAATTTTCCTCTCATTCTCTCAGCTCCACAATGCACACCATGGAACATAAACACCTGCACACGTGCACACACACACACACACACACACACACACACCAAATGAGTAAACAATTAAAATAAGAAGAATTCAATAAAAGTGTGTGAATTAATAGAAGATGCATCATCCATACCATTTGGGACAAAATAGACCTTAACACACCCCATCTAGCTGGCATTCCTTTGTTTTTTTCAGAGGCACTATCAAGCGCTATGCTGGAAATTTTGCAGGATCCCTCAAATTCAGAGCAAATCTCCACATTTCCTTTCTATGTAAATAGAAGCTATATGCTTTCTTCTATAAAAATTTTCTCTCCAATGTCCTTATCAGTAGCATTAAACTTTTCAATGACCATGCCGACCACAGACACACACACCCTAGAGTAGTAACCATCATTTATTCCCAAATTACTTTTTTCAAACAAAAAGTTAAATTTTTCCCATATGACATCTTAAAGAAATCATATGGGAGGTTTATTTTTTAATTATGTCACTGATAGTGGAATAAAAAGAACCTTTCTCTTCATTTTTAAAGATCTTCCCAATTATTCTTTCCTCTTGGGGGATGAAAGGTCTTCTTAACCTGATATAAAAATATAAACAGAGATAGAGGTAAAATCCCTAATTTCTACCAGCAAAATATAGTATTCTTATTTTGAATAAACTTCAGAAAAGAGAATGTTTTGTCCTTCAAAGTTCTGTTTCAACAGCAAAATGTGTAAATGTCCACATTTTGTTGAACTACGATAAATACTAACTTATTTTGGCTGGCTTGCC
The DNA here is from genome assembly GCF_000622305.1 of Nannospalax galili. Taxonomy (NCBI): domain Eukaryota; kingdom Metazoa; phylum Chordata; class Mammalia; order Rodentia; family Spalacidae; genus Nannospalax; species Nannospalax galili. The sequence continues at coordinate 7,263,827 of NW_008338996.1, read as the reverse complement.
CCTCCCACCAGCAACTTCAGTACTTGGTCAAGTCATATTTTATTCTAAGGCAGCCAGCCACTATGCACTCCAGGGTCCCCACTTAGCCTACTAAAGAAGATGGGGTGGCCTGCTTCTAACCCTATTGCACAAAATATATTGCACTTGGCAATGGATTGTGCCCAGCTCTTCTCTGAATTTCCTTTTGACTTCAGAAATGAAAAAAAAAAAAAAGGAACATATACAACTGTGGAATGAGTGTGAGATATCAAGAATAAAATGAAGGAACAAAGGAGAAAGAGGAAAGGAAGGAAGGAAGGGAGGGAGGGAGGAAGGGAGGAAGGAAGGAAGGGAGGAAGGAAGGAAGGCTGGTCTGACAGTCCAAATTTCTTGTACATTTTTTGTGGTATAGTCATTTATCAAGACATTCATTATACATACAACTAGGCAGGAATGAAAGTCATTGGCTTGCTCCTTCAGGAGGCCCACTAATCCTCCTTTAATATCTGGTTCAAGGCTTTGGTCCATCGACAGCTTTGAGATCTGAAGAGCACTCACACATTTTTCTGAATTATACCGGATATATCCAATTAATTCTGTTAGCCAGCTTATTCTCTAACTCTTTCACCAAAACCTAATGCATATGCTTTCACTGGAATGAATGGCTTCGAGAAACTTTAGAGCCTGTTCTTCGATACCACTGCATTCCATAACATTAAATAATCTGCTAAATGGTTGTAACCCATTTTCCGGAAGGAGTATTCTTCTCTTACCCTTCTCACTCCCTTGCTAGCTTGGAATTTGCTTGCAAACCAATTGTAGGACCCATGAAGGTGCAATAGGGAAAAAGGAAGAGGTGTAATGGGTGTAATGTCCACTGCAGACCGAACATATAGAGCATGTAACCCATGCTATCTCTAAGTCCTTCCACTTAACCTATTGCTCCCTTCTCTCTCTCCAGTAACCCACTTGCCTCACTTTCACCTTCTCTTCTAAAAATCATGTTTTCTACCCGCCTATCTCAATTTCACTTAGGCCCCCTTTTGTTTTCTTACAATACACTGTGCTTACCCATCCCCCAAATAATTACAATTGTAACAGTAATAGTTAACCTGGAAGCAATGCAAAATGCCAGATATTTATCTAAATGTTTTATAAGAATAAATGTCATTACTTAACGCCTGTAATGACTTTAAGAGACAGAGACTGTCACTATCCTAGTTTGCATGTAGGTAAACAGAGACACAGAGTGACCCAGGAGCAGAGACAGTAGGTGGTGGAGCTAGGACTAGACCCAGGCAAGTGGTCTAATTTAGTTTTAACAACTAATGAATTGAATATAACTTATATTTAAGAACTGTTGTTTATATGCTCTATCTGTTTCTTCTTCTATGGTCCTGTACAACAGGGATTTGGTAATAGTGCCACTTTATTTGTACTATAGTACAGTAATTTGTTTGAATCCATAGGCGAATTCATCCTGGACCCAGTATCCCAATTCAGACCTCTGTTTTTCTGAGGTCCAGGCTCTTCACTGCCTTTCTGTATTATTTATTTTTGGTTAGTTTACCTTTTAAGTGTTAGCAATGTCACCCATCTTTCTGTGCTGACTCCCCCACATAATACCTACAATGCACCCCTTTTTCCATATTTTTCCCTCAATGTATATATTTTATTGAATCTTTCTGCATTTTATACAATATATCCTAATCATATTCAGGTACCTTTCTCCAACTGCACTCCCCATAACCCCACCACCACAACCAGATTTCATGCATTCAGTATTACATGCTAGACCTATCAAGTCACGTTTGTGCACTCAAATGTCCCTCAGCATGAGTTCATCCACTGGAGTCTACTCAGCCTATCTAGAGTCACTCTCTTAAAGAAGATCAGTTCTCCCTCACCTAGCAATAATCAGCTGTCAATTGTTCCTTGGCTAAGGTTGGGGCCTCCTTCCCATTTCCACAGTTCTATGCTGGGTTTTTGTCTCATGAGTCTGCACCCCCTCTTCTACAATTATCCCTGAACTGTGGGTGAGTGAGTCTTAATGTAAGAGTCCTATCCAGAGACAGACACTCCGCAATAATTTATTCTCTATAATTTGGCCAGTTGCGGGTTTTTTGTGTACATCGCCCTCTGTTGCGTGAGGAAGCTTCCCTGGTGAGAATTGAGGGAGGCATTAGTATTCTCTCTACCCCCTGTTCTGCTATGTTCCATAAGTCTTAATTGTAAAGGTTCATTGTAGGTGTGTCACTTAGGGCTGGGCATTTTAGAAACACTTATTCTCTGTTTTTGATCATTGTGGAACTTTGTAATAGTCTCCATCTGTTGCAAAAATAAGTTTCTTTGAAGAGTGTTGATTGGTATACATGTCTGTAAATACAAGAATTCATATTTAGCACACAGTAAGACATTACATTTGCCTAGGGATGTGACAGAGGTAGGGTTTACTCTGGAATCTATGACCTCTCCATCCATGTGTATTTGGTTATGTTTACAGTGCCACACATGAGTTCCCTCCCATTGAGAGGGCTTTAAATCCAATTACATAGTTGAGTTGTTGATTACCCCCAAGATAAATGTGCCACCACTGCACTATGGTTCGGTGTGTCAGTCATTGTTGTAGTTATTAGGTTTTAAAGCTGGGGTTGGACTATAGATTGACTTTTTTCCCTTAGCAACTTGTACCCTCTAGAACTATGAGAGCTAGTATTCAGAGATGACATTTCCAGGTCAGTTTCAGTTCAATTACTCTAAGTCCTGTGTTTGAAGTATGTCCTGTCTTCAGCAATAGAATCTTACCTTTAAGTGCTGGGAGGTAATCCAATGCAGTAGCAATAGCTGGTGTTAACTTGGGAGTCTCTTGGAATACCCTGACCAAAAACTCAAAGGGAGGCTTCTTTCTGGCACTTTTTCTTATTATATAGCCTTCAGGTATACACATGCACTAATGTTGAGATACCATATGTACTTTTTTCAGTAGGTTTTTGAGCTAATGCATTTCCTTCTGTCGTCTCACATCACCTAAGCTTTATTTATCTCTGCTATGTTTCTCTCACTGCCTCACCTCCCTCCTCCCTGCCCATTTAAAGTGCTCTCGTTTTCCTTATTTCCTCCTTGATAAAACCTGTCTCCCATTGTCCCTCCTCTCATTTGAAGAATTAGTTCCTCAATTGAGTTCCTCCTTCCCCTTTACCCCCATGGTTCCTTATATATCCTTCCCTCCTCTCTTTCCAGTTAAATACCCCCATTTGCCTGTTTCCCCCTTGGTAACATTTGTTTCCTACTATTCCCCTCTTGGGCTCCTTCTTTCCTTTTACCGCCACGGTTCCTTTCCATTTTCCTAGCTTTTGAGGTTACATCAGAATATGTACTCCTATATAAGGATTTGGTGCTGAGATCCTCAAATGAGGGAGACAATATATCAGTTGTTTTTCTAAATCTATGATACTTCACTTAGCATAACGGTTTCTAATTCCACTAGTTCCCTCCATTTACCTGCAAATTTCATGGTTTTGTCTTTCTTTACCACTGAGTAGAACTCCGTTGTGTAAATATACCACATTTTCCTCCATCAGTGGAAGGACATTTAGATTTTTTTTATTTCTTAGCTATTATGAAAAGAGCAGCAACGAAAATGGATGTGCTAGTATCTCTGCAGTAGGATGAGTCCTTTGGGTATATGCCAAGGAGTGGTGTAACTGGATCACATGGCAGATTCATTTTTAGTTTTTTTAAGAGTTCTCCACACTGCTTCTCTTATTGTTTGCATGAGTTTGCAAACCCACCAGCAGTGAATGAGCATTCCCTTTTCCCCACATCCTCTCCAGCATTTTGGTGTCATTTGTTCTCTATATCTTAGTCAATCTGACTAGAAATTTCAAAATGGTTTTGATTTGAATTTCCCTAATTACAAAGGATGTTGAATACTTCTTAAGATGTTTCTTAGTCATTTTATTTCTTCGTTTGAAAGCTCTCTGTTTAAGTCCTTAGCCCATCTTTTCATTGGGTCATTTTTTTCTTGTTTGTTTTTTGAGTTTTTTGTATATTCTGGACATTAATCCTCTGCAGATGTGTTGCTGGTGAAGATTTTCTCCCACACCGTGGGTTACCTCTTCATACTTTCTTGGTTGTTTCCTTTTGCTGTACAGAAACTTTTTTAGTTAAATGAGGTCCCACTAGTAAATTGTTGACCTTAATTCCTGAACAACTGATGCCTGATTTAGAAAATCCTTTCCTACACCTATATCTTGTAGGGTACTGCTATGTTTTCTTCTAACAGTTTCAGAGTTTCAGGTTTCACATTGGGGTCTTTGATCCATTTGAAGTTGACTTTTGTGCAGAGTGAAAGATAAGTAAGTGTTCAGGAAAGCCTACCCATTCAGAATAACCTCAGAAAATATCTAGGAATAAATCTAACAAAAGATATTAAAGATCTCTAGAGTGAAATTTTTAAATCTTTAAAGACACTAAGGAAAAACACAAGGAGATAGAAAGACCTCCTGTACTCACAGATTCGTAGAACTGATATTGTGAAAATGATCATTCTACCAAAAGCAATGCAATGCCAATCAAAATTCCCATGACATTCTTCACAGAATTAGGGCAAAATCATCCTAACATTTATATGGAATCAAAAAAGACCCCAGATAGCCAAAGCAATCTAGAACAAAAAAGCAATGCTGGGGGGATTACCATGCCATACCTCAAACTATATTACAGAGCTATAGTCAGAAAAACAGAATGATACTGGCACAAAAAATAGACAGATAGATCACTGGAACATAATAGAAGACCCAAACATTTGCCTCAGGAGAGGAATAAGAACTTCAAATGGCAGAAGATCACTGCTTGTCTTGCCTGTCTGTGTCTTTGCTTTGTTTCTTTTTTGCTGAAAATGAATAAGCATATAGATTCTTCCATCTCCTCCACTGCTGCAGCAGTGTATACAAGCTGAGTGATAGAGAACACTATATTATACAGGACTGTGCTGTTGTGCTGTGTCAAGGGAAGTTCATCATGCATCATGATGAAACTGCTATAAGCATATAGATTCTTCCATCTCCTCCACTGCTGCAGCAGTGTATACAAGCCGAGTGATAGAGAACACTGTATTATACAGGACTGTGCTGTTGTGCTGTGTCACATAAATCTTCCTGTGTCCAAGGGAAGTTCATCATGCATCATGATGAAACTGCTGTGAACAACCTTAAGGGACTTAGGGTTGCAGTAAGGGCCTTCAAAATGGTAAACATAGGGACAGAGAGCCTCACATCTATTTTATGAAGTCTTTACTATGGGCAAACTACTTAATTTCATTGTGCTTTGGTTGCCCGGTGTTAAAAATGACAAAGTGTTTAATTAATAAATTAAGTGTCTGTAAAGTGATAACTATGGTGCCAGGAATTTAGTAAGCTCCCCAGGAAAGATAGCAAGGAGCTGGGGATGTAGGTCAGTGGTAGAGAGTACTTGGCTAGCATGTACAAGGCCCTGGATTTGATTCTCAATACATACAGCAAAAGCACATACACATGCCGTATGCCCACGTTCTTTCACATGCACACATACATGATAAGAATGATCGTGATCACGCATAGCTAAGCAATCTGTCTCCTGCTTTCCTCCTTAACACTTTCTTTGTCGAAGGTACCCAGGTATGTGGTGTGTTAGTATACCTTAATACTATTTTATTTGTGATAAATAAAAAACTATTTCCACACTTATGGAGTCCTTACAACACTCCAAACATTGTATTTCATGTTTCCAACAAGTCAATGTACTTAATCCTTACCATATTCCAAGAGATAAGCACAGATATTATCACTCTACATGTTATAGGTGAGAAAAATACGGGTTAGAAAAGGTAAGTAGTTTGTTCAAGGTTGTGCAGTTAGTGATGAGCACAAATGATTTGAACTGTGGCAGCCTAAGTACACAGCCTTCTCCCTTAGCCAGTCCGGCATGCTAAACCTTCTTCTATGTAATCCTGGGTTGAGTCTCTTATTTTTAAGACTGGTGACAAAGAACAAACACTTGGAAGGTCAGATTTGCCCAGCTGTAAGCAACATTTGGATACTGACTTGCCAGCGTGGAAATCTGTTTGTAAGCTTTTATGAGTTGCATTGTTGAGTTCCTCGCTGGCTGTCTTGTCTGTATTCCTTACAGATGATCCACAGTGAGTTTTTGGATTCTGGGAAAGGAGCTGGATGGTTGATATAACTGCCTCTGCACTGAACTGGCACAGATAAAGTGTTCTTACATCTGACCCAGATAAAATCTAGTGGCTATCAAGTAGACTTGACATAGGACTCTGGAGCTCTACTTTCACAGTGTTTCACTCCTATTCACCTTTGGCATTGGTGAACTTCTAAGCTTTCAAAATCATACAAAACTGACTGTACAATTAAAAGGCCTCCCAATGTATATCAGAAATCTAACTGAAAGAAACTCCTGCTGCCTGATTCAGATAGTCTTCCTACAGCTCCAGATACATTTCGTCTGTGTAACCCTCAGGTTTTAAATGGGTGCAGGATCTGAAAGGCCACTTTCAACTTGGTCAGAGCCTACATTATGGAGAGCCCTGCCAGCATACTTATCCTCATGTTTCTCCCATTTCCAGGAAAGCAGCATTCTGACTTTTAAATAGTTCCATATTCAGAAAGAAGTCCAACTTGAATAAGGAAACACATTCCAAACTGGGCTTGTAACTTCTCAGGGACATTCGTTCTTGCTCTGAGTGAAATGTGTCTCAGCCAGGGACCAAATGGGCTCATAGGGAGGCCACAGCTCAAAAGATGGTCATGTGCACTGCTCTGTGTACCTAATTGATTAATTCAGATGTTCCATGTTGCTGTGATCTGAGCCACGTTTAAGAAATTATGTGGGTGGTTAATCCATCAATGGCCCACTGTCTAGAGTGATATCAAAGACTTTCATAAATTAGACATTTCAAAGAGGGTAAAGCAACTGTACTCTGAGATTCCTGAGATTCGGGAGATAGGTTATAGTCAGCCATAATTCTTGGTGCATTGCCAGTGTCTTAGTCAGTTTAGACTGCTATAACAATATAAAATTGACTGAAAAGTGTAAACAGCAGATGTTTATTTTGTACAGTCCTGGAGCCATGAAAGTCTAAGGCAAAAATGTCTGCAGACTCAGTATCTGTTAAAAGTTCATTTCCTAGTTTGTACACAGTGTTTACTGTCATTCCATATAATATAGAAAAAGACATATTTCATCTCCTCTTCATATACGAATACTCATTCAGTCATGAAAGCCCCAGTCTCATTCACCCACACCTAGCAAACTCTCAAAGGCCCCATCACCAAAGATATCATCTAGAAATTGATTGTCCATACTTGAATGTTGAGAGGCGACAGTTCAGTAAGCCAGTGGCAGTCTGCAATTCTGTTCCCTTTCTGGGACTCAGCTTTGACATCTGCACTGGATAGCATGGAAGCAAGTTTCCTTTTCTGTGAACACGTGCCTGAGAGGGTGTGTGCTGCCCCTATCAGAGTATCTTAGCAGGATACAGTGACTGTAATGACTGAGAATGAGGAAGAAAGGAATGACTTTCAGGTCTGTTTTCAAGGAGGATAACTTCACCACTCACTGACCCAAGGGGACAGCCAGTGTTTCCAGAAGCCTGCTGTTAACGGATCTCAAATCTGAACCCTTGTGAATGATAAGGCCAATTTTCCAATCAATTCTGGCTGAATTTCAGAATTCTTGTTGAGATTTAGGGGCTGGTGAGCAGTGAGAGCTGCAGAATAGCCAGAGTTAATTCCTGTTACCGTGTTCTGGATTCTGAGCAAGTTCTAGTAATAAAAAAGAAAAAGAAAGTTCTGGCCGTGCTGCAGAATAAGAACAAGAGTAATCCAATCTGGATGTAAGGAACACATTCAAACCCATTTCCAAATCAGCAACAGGCAGGAGGCAGGGTTCAAACATGATACATTTTTACCATCTTATAAAGAGCTGTTGCATTTGATATTTGTTAGTTTCTGTTCTTTAAATGGATGGGGGCACACACTCAAAAAGCAAGGGCAAACTTTTCCTCCATTGTGGAAATTAGTTATCCAGTGCTTTCTAACATTGACCCACCCAAATAGCAGTTGTGTTTGCATTTTGTGACTCCTGCTTAAGGTTACTGTATAGGATTTAGATCTTTCAATCCTCATATTAATTCGGGGTAGTTCAGTAGCTCCAAGAGACAATTCAAAATTCCATGTAATCACCTTGATAGGTATCAATAGTTAAGTATTGACTACCTAGACTAGCTGTGGCCTTTTCACATAGAGTTAAATCAGTGACAATATAAGGAGCTACTTATAGCTTGTTTCACAGAAGATGAACAAGACTTGGAGTAATTTTTGTCCAAGGACCAGTAGCTGGTGTGTGAAGGATTGGAGCTCAGTGCTGTCTAATTCTTGACCTCAAGCTGATCATGGAAATCAGTACCAAGCACTATTAGATGTAACTTGTACACTGTGATTGTGAACATCACACTTTTTTCTACTTGTGTTATCTTCTATGTACCTCAGCCCTTGGTTTCTTTTTAATATCTTAAAACCTAGTATATAAATATCTTTAACGTTATAAAATAATATGTATTCATTGTTGCCTCTGTTGCTACAATTATAAAAACACCATGTCTAACATGTCTTGCACTGTAGATGTGTTAGTGCTCTGATGCTGGAGTCAGACAGGGTTAGATTCAAATCTTAGCTCAAGCAATTAGTAGCTGAGTGGATTTGCACAGAGATGATTCATTTTTGTTTAATTTTTTCACAAAGTCTAAAATATAACAAATAAAGATAGCCATAACTGTGTTATTTTCACTATGTTAATCTTTGTGTGTGTGAATCTGTGTATGTCTCTGTGTGTGTAATGCATGCATGTATGGCTGTGTTATGTTCATGTGGAGGAATTCTACTGTCCATGACTCACATTTCACTCTAAGAGCACTGGGATTATCATGTGTGCCTTTGTGCATTCTTTACATGGGTTCTAGGAATTGAAACTTAGGTTCTCACACTCACACAAGAGCTTTACTCACAGAGACATCTCATCAGCCCTGTGTTAGGTAACCTTCTAACATTTTATATGTTCAAACTCAATCAATACTTACACATGCACACACACACACACACACACACACACAGAGAGAGAGAGAGAGACTCAGGCCATGAGCTAGGCAAAATTATCCTTCTCACTTTACCAGTAACAAAATTGAGACAGAGATGATTTGAAAAATCACATAGCAAGAAATTTGTGGACCTAGAATTCAAACTCAGAAGTTCTAACTCTAAAGCTTGTGTTTGCTAACATTAATGAACACTTCTGGTATTATTTAATATTATTACAGTTTCCTTCACAATTTTTTGTTTCACAAAATTGGAAAAATACTGAACATATTGTTTTGTTATCTTCTTTCTTCATTTAACAATATGCCTTGAACTTGTTTCCAGTCATTAAATAGTTTTAGAGAGCACAAAATTTTTTTTTGATGTCTGTATGGTATTCAGTCAAATGTCTGAAATGTAATTAGCTTAGCCAAATCTCTATTGTCAAGTATCGTCAAGCATTTCAGATGTTTCTAATATTTCACTATAATAAACAATGCTGAGACTAACATCACTGTGCATGCATTCTCTGGTTATTTCCTTTGGATAAATTCCTAGAAATAGAATTGCTCAGTCAAAAGGGTATGACGCGTTTCATGTGGATATTGGTGTTTAGTGTTTAGTTTTTGAGAAATTGTGGATCTTTCTGTAACCTCACCACATCAGGCACAGTAGTGTGACAAGGGAACTATTAAAAGTCATAAAAACAGAGTTGGGATACACACACATTACACATAATCCAATATTATATAGCAAACCAATGGTTCATCAGACTAGATTTCTTGCTAATTCACAGTTGAAAAATGCAATAACTACTTAACCTTCTATGCTGGAACAACTGAAGTCTAGAATCTGGAGACAATCTGGATGGAAGTCTGGTTTAGGGAATCAAACTTTATTGAGCAATTACTGTATGCCCAGCACCGAATTAGGTCCTATAATGGTCTTGCATTGGACACTGGAAAATCCACTTCCCAGGCAGGAAACTGCAGGGTCCTATGACTTGTGCAGTGTTACAAAGCACACTAGTCAGATCTAGTTTGCTTCTCCTATATACCGCCACACCACTTCAAATATTTCACTTGGTAAAGGACCTGTCATTCTGATTTTGGGTCCATGCTTCTGCATTTAAACTTCAGCTTGCCTTTATAGCTCCCCTCTGTTCACCTTCTCCTGAAATCTGATACTACTGCCAAAGTTCAGGGTTCTCATCTCCCCTTATTGCTACTATCAATCTCAAGAAATGGATATGTACAAGGTAACCAACACATCCTACTATCAGATATTCTCATTTTTAACACTGAAAGCTTCTCATTCCAGAATCTCAGTGCTGTAGGCAAATCAGGACAGTTGGTCAACCTAGGAATGTAATTAATCAGTAAATCCTTGGACAGTCATTAAGAGATATTCCTTATGAAATAAACTAGTCTTTCTCTCCTTCTCTCCTCCATTCCTTCACAGTTACTGGGCAAGCATCTCATACTCGAGTTTGTGCTTAAACTGAGATTCATAGAGAAGTAAAATCTGGGACTAGAGAGACAGCTCAGTGATTAAGAGCACTGACTGCATTTGCAGAAGACCCAGGTTTGGTTCCCAGCACCCACATGCTGGCTAACAACCATTTGTAGCTCCAGTTCCAGGGGACCTGACACCTTCTTCTAGTCTCCATGGGCATTGTACAACCTGGATGCACTTACATACATGCAGGCAATATACTCATACACATAAAAAATTAATAAATAAAATATTTTAAATATTATTTATTTTTATTTTATGTGCATGAATGTATTACCTGCACCTATGTGAGTATACCCGTGTCATGCAATGCCATAGAGGCCAGAAGAGGACTTCAGATTCCCCTGGAACTGGAGTTAAGGATGGTTCGTAGCTGCCATGTGGGTGCTGGGAATTGAACCCGGTCCTCTGCAAGAGCAGTCAGTGCTTTTAACCACTGAGCCATTTCTCCAGCCCCAATAAACAAAATATTTTTAAAAGAAGAAAAACCTTACTTTCTTTCCTTCCCGGGTTAGCACTGCCCAAGAAGAAAAGAGCAGAGAACCATAACTCCATTGTAGGATGAATACTGTAACACAAGTATGGGCCAAGCACTAAGGGACTACCCTGCAGCATCACCATTTTGGAAGATAAAAGAAAAGGATATGTGTGTACTGTGTGCCAAAGCTCTATAGCACTTGTGCAGTGGGAGAGACAGTGAGCCTGCCAAGATGGCAAAGTGATCCATGGAAAAAGTGTAGGGTGCATCTGAGAACCCATAACTGAGCATTATTGGGAGGTGGGATAAGCTAAACAGTATAATGTCTTAGCCAGAGGCAGTTGGTGGAAAGAATAGAATTGTGTCCCTTATAAAGGCTAAACTCAAAAGGAAACACGGGCTAGAGGACTGTGCTAGCACATAATACTGAGAAAGACTCAGTTAGGGCTTGGTGTTTTAGAGCTTTATCCACAAGGTGACACTTAATTGCTTATTTATTCTCTCATTTGTTCATTAAATACATGATTACCAAATGTCTATAGGTCAACAATTGTTCCAGGTTCAGATAGTATAACAGTGACTGAGAAAGAACAAAACAAGGACATGATCTCCTAGAACTAATATGGTAACAAGGGTTTGACAAAGACTAGACAAATGTCTTAGTTGAAGAGTTAATTTCAGACAGAAATATAAATAGGGGACAAGGCATAAAAATGTATTGGTGCAACAGATAGTGTCTGGATAGCAAGTATAGACTAGGTTGTTAGAATAAGATTACCTAAAGAAACGTCATTAGAGTGGGAACCAAAAAAATGAGGGACATTAGCTATGCTAAGGGAGGAGACTATATCAGGCATAGGGAAGACCAGAAGCAAGACCAGACAATTTCAGCAAATCTGAAGACTAGAAAGCACACTCCAAAAATGGTACTATAGGATGGGAAATGAAAACTCAGGGGAACGGTGATCAACAAGGGTCAAGTAGACTAAGACCTTAAGGAAATAAAACCTTTTGAAAGTTTATTATAAGAATGACTACATCCACTCAATGAGGCCTTTTTACACACATTCACACAGGCATGCCCTCGAACACCATTCAAGTTCCCATTTTATAATTCTCCAGATTTACGACTATGGAAACATACCTACAGTGTGTCAGACACTCTACTAGTGTTGGGGGTATAGTAGGAAAGAAAACAGAAACAGTATTTGTCTGCAGGTAGCCTTGTCTGACTGAAAATTATGGTGATGAGGATTCTCATGTTGTCAAGACATTATAATAACCAGCCACAAGACAAAGAACAAGAGTCTAATACATAGTTCCGTGCCTGGAACTTAGAAAATGCATATTCCCACTTCATAACAAAGCCATCACTCACAAAATCAGCTTAAGGTATTTTCAAGACAATTTAGTCATTTCTGTCTTAGTTCAGCTATTAAGTTTCCTATGGTAGACCCTCTTTATGGTGAGATAACACACATTTTAGTGCTTCCATCATTCAGTATTCCAAGGACTAAGCCACAATTTTCCTAATTCTGTTCGTAAACAATTCATTGCGAACTTAGTAATACAATACGGTGATGTTCAACATGACACTTAATGAGCTGTGTTTTGGCAGCCAAAGGTAGGAAACACTTGCATATTCAAGGTAGAAGTGGCAGATGTAGGATCTCTTTGGTTTGGTGGTTTCATTCACTTAGCACTAGCGTTTTACAGACTCTTGCACTACATTCAAGCCACTGGAAAAGCCTGCTTGTAACTAGCTTAGCACAAGAACCAGAGCGTATCATTTTGGAAGTTGTCTCTAAATTTCTTTCCTATGCTCACTTCTTAGTGTTCAGGAACGTGCAATAAAGTGAACGATGGCTGGTAGATTTCAAAATTACTTCTAACTTCAATAAACTCCAAAGGCTTGTGGAAGGATTGCCAAACTACCACTTTTCAAATCCTAACACACTTTCAGCTGTTACATGCTAGGAAATGGTTCACAAAGACCGTGTGTACTCAGAGTCTGTCCTAGAGTTATTATTTTGCGTGAATACTTTTCTTTGCCCTTAGGTTAATGCCCACTTTGTTCAGTGAGTCTCCAAATGCCCTGGCAGGCTGCCCTGCCCCACCTTTACACTTTCACTTCCTCTTGCCAAAAAAAATTTGATCTTCTCTAGACAATTCTTGTCCTTTATAATTGCTTCATTCATAGCTGTCTTTGAAGTTTTCTCAGAAGCAATTTAATGCAATGAATAGAGGATAGATACCAAATCTGGACCCTACAAGTTAACTCATGTGTGCTTTTCAACAGGCCATTTTCCTTGTCTGATCCTTGGGTTTTCTCGGCTGTAGCTACTACTACTTCTACTTCTATCCTCAATGTTCTTGAGTTCTAGAACTGTGCATAGAATGCACAAGGCATATCAAGAAATGTGATAGGACTTCTTAGCCAGAGAGAGATGAAATATCTTCCTTCTGTTCACTCAGTCCTATTTGCCCAGAGAGATGAGGATGAGGTCAGCAGAGCTGGCTCAAGATCAAAACATGCTATTTATCTTCTTTTATTTCCTAGAAAACCTCTAATAACACTGATTGAAGATCAGGTCAGTATCCGTCATCAGGTCCCATATTCTTACATCAATCCTGAGACATGTGGACTATTATTTCCATGTTATGTGTGGCTAAGTGGACTCTGAGCAGGGTATTTGAAGGAGGTTAAGCAGTAAAGTCATGGAATCAGTATCCAAACCAGGGCTCAGATTCCCGCCAGCATAGCAACACAAGGCCTCCCATAGTCAGCCTGTGGCCTGTCTCTGGTCCTTATGCCTAGGGTTCTGGGCAGATGTGACTGCCTAGAGAGACCACATGAGAGGTCTGCCAGCACACGTTCACACTGACTGGTTTCCTTCTCCACGGGAGTGGGGGGGGGGAGGCTAGCTCTGTATGTGATATAGGGAAACCACAACAAGGCAATCCATGGAACTATAAAATCAAATTAAATCATGGGTTCTGGCTGGGGATTTAAACATCTTAGCCGCTCTAATTTATCTAGAGAAACTGCGAGACTAAGCCAACTCCTGTCATGCACTCTCTTCCCAGTTGTAGTGTGCTTTCGCCTCAGGTTTTCAATCTGGTTTAAGTTGGCTACTTGGAGAGGATGGAGCTTTCTGGGCTGGAAGAAAATAAAGCTTTCTGAACTTGAGGATCACTTCTGTCTGCCAGTCTATTCTGCAAGGCACACTGGGAAAGGTGGACTACTGTGTGCTCTAAGAGTGAGGAACAAAGAAAGCTGCTTCTAGAGATTAGGTTACTGGTCTACTCCTTGAGAGTTATATGAACCTATTAAAGGTCATAGTGATGTCATAATGCTATCAGTAGGTATTCTCTTTGTCCTGGAATTAAGATGAAAAAATTGAGCAGCTCTTGCAGAGAACTCGGGTTCATTTCCCAGGCCCCGTATGATATCCAACCATCTTCCTTAACTCCAGTTCCAGAGAATCCAACACCCTCTTCTGGCCTTTATGGGCATTGCAAGACTTTGATGCACTTACATTCATGCAGGCAAAACACGCATTCACATAAAATAAAAATAAATTTAAAAAATTCAAAAATAAAATAAAGATAAAATATTGCTACATAGTATATTTTAAATGAAGACTAAATTAGTCTCTATAAAAATCACAAAATGTCTAATAACTAATATATACATTGTGTGTACTTTTACTTCTTTTAATATGAATATGCTTGTGTGCATGTGTGTGTATATGTGTCTGCATGTGTGGGCACATGTGGGTGGGAGTATGAATGAACATGACTGTGCATGTATGTAGAGGCCCAAGGTTGATGTCCTAACCCTTCCCCCATCACTCTTCCACCTTATTCCCTGAGGCAAGGTCTCCTAATCAAACTCAGAACTCACTGATAAGACTAGTCTCAATTATCAGCTTCTTCTGAGCTGGAATTACAGGCGGACTGTCATGCCCACTAGTAGTTTTGTGGGTTCTGGAGGTATGAATTCTGGTTCTCTACACTGCAAGCACTTTTATCATTCTGTAATCTCCATAGCCCATTAGCATTATTTTAACAGCTTTCTTGTTACATTATTTCTATACCATACAATATTCCCATTTAAAGTGTAAAAATCAGAATCTTTTGGTACATGCAGTTGTTCAACAATTAATTTTAATATACTTATTAACCTTGAAAAATCCTGTGTCTATTAGAATTTTTTATCAATTTGTTCCAATTCTCTGCCCTAGAAAGCATCTAATTTACATTCTGGTTCTACAGATTATCAAATCCTAGACATTTTATTTAAATGGAATCATGCAGCTTGTGGTCTTTAATAGCTACCTGCTTTCATATAGCCTGGTGTTTTCTTGGTTCATTCATAAAGTAACATATCATGCCTTTATTCCTACTAATGACTGGGCAGTTTTCTAATACTATGTATCTGTGTGCCAGCTGGTAAATATGAGTGCTGTCTCCATTCTGTTCTGTTTACTTTTCTTTTGTTGGTTACTCCAAATAATTCTGCAATGAATATTTGTGTATAAATTTTATGCAGTCAGATAGTTTCACTTTTTGATAAATATATCCAGGAAGAGAATTCCTAGGTCATATAGGACTTGAGGAGCAAGTCATTGTTTCCTAGAGTAAGTGGATAGCTTTATGCTCCTATCAACAAGGCATGAGGGCTCCAACTTGCATACATTCTTAATAACATCTCTTATAACCTGTTTTATTTTAGTTACCTCATGGTAGGACAGTAACGTTTGATAAGCATTTTTTTTCTGATGGCTAATGATGAGGGTTTTTTCATGTGATGTCATTTTTATATATATTTTTGATATTTTGGTGAAACATATTTCAGTGCCTCCCCCATACTTTAGCTAGGCTATCTTGTTACTCTCAGATTATAAGAACTCTTTGGATGTTGTAGATGCAAGCCCTTTATCATATATATGATTTGAAGATATTTTATCTCATTGTTTATAGGATGCATTTTCACTTTCTTAGTGATCTTGAAATACTAGAATCTTTAAATTCTACTTTGAAAAAAGTCTAATTTGTCTACCTTGTTCATTCTGTGTGCTTTCTGTATCAGAGTTAAGAAGTTTTTGCATAACTCTCAGCCATGATTATTTACGTCTGTATTTTTGTATTTTTTCTAGTATGTTTATAGTTTCAGTGCTGCCATCTAAATCTATAATCCATTTTAGCTAATGTGATATTTATATGAATGTCAACTTGACAGGATCTAGAATTACTAAGAAGAAAAATTTCTGATCAGTCCACGAAGAATTTTCTAGATTAAATTAATTGAGGTGGGAAGACACACCCTAAATGTGTTCAGCACCTTTCCATGGGCACAGGTTCAGGACTGAATCAAAGGACAAAAGTTAGTTGAAAAGGAACATTCATTTCACTCTGCTTCCTGACTCCCGTACTTGTCCTGATGCCTTCCCAGTTGTGATAGACTGTTGTCCTCTGGAGCTGTAAACCAAAATGAAACCTTCCTCTTATAAGTCTCTTTTGTTAGGTTTTGATATAACAATAAGAAAAGTAGCTAAAACATTTACCTTTGTGTATGGTGTGAGGAAGAAGTTCAGCTTCATTTTTCTCCATATGATCATTTCTAGTGACTACTGATAAAAGATAAATGTGCACAAAAATCACTTGCACATATGTGATATAGGTATAGACCACTTGAAATTGTTGACACCATTTTTAACCTTGGTCAGTATTCTATCATTCTTGATATTCAAAAACAATTTTAGATGATTGACTATATGTAACTTTTATTGGTAATTTATTCTAGACACTGAGACTTCAGAATGAGTAGCCCAATTTACAGAAAAAAAAGATGGCATTAATCCAAAGTCAACTAAGCAACAACTGAGAGCATTTGCAGTCAGAATCCAATCTAAAGATTATGGTATAAAAATGCAGAATTGTTCTCTTCCAGAAATTCATGACATTAGACAACATGAATATCCTTTCACACAGACAAACTAAACTATTAAACTTGGAGTTAAGCATACTGATTATAGGCCCCACCTTGGCATATAGTAGTTGTGAGGTCTTGGGAAAATTGTACATTTTTATGGACCCATAGAAAGAAGAAATTCTGAATTAGTGAAAGTATATGTCTTACAGATTTATTTTGTGCTCTGAATGCAACAAGTCAATCAAATATCAAACATAGTGGCTGTCTCAGATTATGCAGTTTAAAGAGGCTGATTGTACACATTGCAAAATACATAGAATACCCAGGATCTGTAACTAATATAAAGTATAACTTATATAACTCAGGAACAATTTAGTGAAAATTGGCTTGTTTTGTTTTCAAGACTACCAATAAGATGATTTTGATAAAGTTTTACTTATTATGTCACTTGTTTTAGGAAGTGAACGTTAAGCCAAGAGTGACAGCAGATAAATGCAGAATTCAGGTTCTTATCCTCTGACGTAAGTTTAACACTATACTCAAATCGTTTGGAGACACGCACAGAATTCTTATGCACAGCCAAAGAATGGAAAGCTCTGGGAATTGAAGCAGTGGTGTAAACAGGCTAGCTACAAGCAGATAAAATAGTATGTATCAATCAGTCAATCACTTCTAGCCATAGTTACAGCTCCCGTGTGGAATGGTATCTTGAAATGACATGTTGTCATTCTCTCCTAAATAAGAATTGAGTTTTTCTTTTACTAAAAGTTAAGTTGGCTTTTTTATTTGTTTTGGATGCTGGAATAGGACAGAATTGGTCTTATGTAACCTCCAGGTATAAGTTTTAAGAGATTTGCAGCATCTACCTATATAAGCTGAAATGCTTCTTCTAGTAAATTAGTTGTCATGATGTGAAGAAGGAGGTTATATATGTGGCCCACACAGCAGAAAACTGTCTGTCTTGGCTGATAGTGCCAGGCGAATATTTAATCAGAGGTCAGTGCCAAGTGTATGACAGGTTAGTCTAAACTTCCTGAACCAGCCCCAGCCAATACCAAGAGAAACAGAAGAACCACTCAGAGAGCCTACACTCAACATTTTGGACTACCAACAGAGTTAGACAGCCATTTACTCACAATTTGATATGGCTAGAGAAATGCAAATATCACTTTATTCAAGTATAAGTACGCATTATTTTTCTTTATCCAATTCACATCAAAAAATAATCATATTGCCCAACTGTATCTCCTTATATCTATCCACCTATTCAACAACAGGTATTTCATTAGTATCTACCAAATTCCAGGCATGTGTTAGATATTGTGGATACAAAAATGAATAAAAGGTACACTCTTCTTTATCACATATCTTTATCCTTTCTGGAGAATCAGTAGAGCAGATTTGTAAGTCAGAGATGACTTAACAGTAGCAGGCTGGAGAACTCTGGACACTTTCTGGATGTAGGGCCCACGTCCTATAAATTACTATATCCTCAACATGTATTAACTCATTGCTTAGAATATAAAAGTGTCCAACAGATATATACTTGAACAAACAAATGAAATTTTAATATTAAATATTTAATATTAAATAATTGAATTGACGGTAGTGGTATTTACAATAAAATTTAATCATAATTTAACCTATAGTTTTCTGTTTTTAACTAGTTCTTGAGTCCAAATTCAATAGCTATTAGAGATTATCACATGAGGATAATCCACATCATATCAAGTGCTGAGAGAAAAAAAAGACTTGATTGTAAGACTGAGGCAGGTAATATGCAAGATAAATGTGAAATATTCTAGAGTGTCAGAGAGGGAGGAAATAGTCAAACATCATCAAACAAACAAATCCATGATGCTGCTGAAGGGATGTTAAATGGATTCAGTTTTCAATGGTCAAAGCTCCATAATAACATGAACAACAGAATAATTGCAGTTATGTTGAGTGTAACCCTAAGTATAAAAAAAGTTCATGGCTGCATATCAATGCATGTAAATGATTGAATAAGTTAATCAGGAAGAAAAGACACATCCCAAGAATGGTAAACACTGACTTATCATTATTTTCATAGATGAGAGACTCTCTCAACTCTTATCAGAGAAAGTTCTATCAGTAGATGGCAATGAACACAGAGATGGACAACTGGTCAACATACAGAAAATTAGAGACTGCGGAGTACTTAGCCCTAAATGAGGCAGCTGTATCACATCCTCTCCTCCCAAGGTTCAGAGATCATTGTGGAAGAGGGGGGCAGAAAGATTGCAAGAGCCAAAGGCTGTGGGTAACTAAAACAAAGCAGTGTTTTCTGGACAAAACAGAACAGCACAACAGGGCAGTTGCACACGTGAATTAACAGCAGTGGTGACAGCATGCACAAGATCTGCAGAGACTCAAGTCAGAAAATATTCCAGTGTAATGGGGGGAATTGAGCACAGAGTCCCACCCCCAGCTGAGGATCTATTGCCAATTGATAGCTGCTGGGAGGGAGAGAGTCAGTCTTCTTTAAGGGTGTGGTAAGTCCATCACACTCCAGGGACTGGACCTACACTCAGTGTCTGAGCAACACAATTGGATTCAATGGCTTAAAAAAAAAAAAAAGAGGCTAGCTGGGCGTGGCAGGGAATGCCTTTAATCCCAGCACTTGTGAGACAGAGGCAGGTAGATC
This sequence comes from Nannospalax galili, assembly GCF_000622305.1. Lineage (NCBI taxonomy): Eukaryota > Metazoa > Chordata > Mammalia > Rodentia > Spalacidae > Nannospalax > Nannospalax galili. The sequence continues at coordinate 7,244,121 of NW_008338996.1, read as the reverse complement.
TATGTGAGTTCAAGGCCAGCCTGGTCTACATAGTGAATTCCAGGCCAGCTGGGGCTACAGGGAGACCCTGTCTCAAAACACCAAAAAAAAAAAAAAAAAAAGAGAATGTGTAATTGGGTGACCAGGGAGGTGGGAATAGATCTGGGACAAGACTGTCGAGGGAGTGAACATGAAGAAAACACTCTGTATGTAATTCTCAAAGAATTAATAAAATAAAAACTTTAAATATTAATGTACTCATTCTGCCTTTTAAAAAAAAGGAGAGTCTTGGGGTGAAGAGATGGCTCAGAAGTTAAGAGCACTGACTGGCATTGCAGAGGACCCAGGTTCAATTCCCAGCACCCACATGACAGTTAACAACTGTCTGTAACTCCAGTTCCAGGGGATCAAATGCCCCCTTCTGCCCTCTTGGGGTACTGCCCAATATAGATGCACTTACATTCAGGCTATACACTCATACACATAAAAAATAAAAATAATAAGTAGAATACTTTTTCAAAAGAAAAGGAGTCTTGAGTTCTATCACTGAATCAATATTGATTCACTACATTATGACAAATATTTCATACCAATACAATATATCAATAATAGGAGCAAATAATGTGTATATACTAAAACTACTATTCTCATATGTTTTCTGTAAACGTAAAACTGTTTTTAAAACTTTCCAAAGAAATATATATTTTAGTAAGAGATGTCTCAGAGGTTAAGAGCACTTATTTGCTCTTGCAGAGATCCTAGGTTTAGTCCCCAGCACCTACATAGCAGCTCACAGGCATCTGTAACTCAGTTCAAAGTGAATTCATGCCCTCTTCTGACATCCATAAGAACAAGACATACATGTGTGCATACACATGCATCCAGGCAAAATACTCATATACATAAAATAAGAATAAATATATAAAAGAAATGCATATGTTTAAAAAGCATGAATGCTCACTGGCAATCAGAGTCCATGTATACCATCAGCACAGGAAAGCCAGTAGAAACCTTTACAACCCTTCCAAGCAATAAAGCACTAGCAGATAGTGTATTCTTGGTCTTGTCTAGTTCAATTAATGAATTTGAATCATAGTATGTAGGAAGTAGACACAAAATTGACTGAGCAATTTTACTTTGTTTTTGAGAATTCCATACATATATACAACTAAATATGAATATATTTACCTCTTTCCTCCAGCTCCCTCATGTCTCCCTTTACACACCCCCTTCCAACTTTCATGTATTGTTTTGATAAACCACTAAGTCCAGTCAGTGCTGCCCATATGTGCAGGGGTGTGGGACCATTCACTGGAACATGGGAAGCATACTTATGACCACATCCTCATAAAAGAATGCTTCTCCCTTCTCCAACAACAATCCACTAGCAATACTCAATAGGAGGTAGAGCCTGGCTATCATCTACCACTCCCTCTATGCTGATTTTAGCTGTCTTGATCTTCTGTAGGTCATGTGCAGCAACCACGTCTGCTGTGAGATCATGAGTGTAATGGCCACATCATGGCCAGAAGATGCATTTTACAGCACTCCTCCCCACCCTTCTGCTCTTACATTCTTTCCCCTCCTCTTTCAAAATGTTCCCTGAGCCTCAGTGGTGACCGGGTGTGCTGGATAGCTTTAGTGTCAACTTGACACACCTGGGTAGAGGGAGCCTCAGTTGGGGAACTGCCTCTATTGGACAGGCCTGTGGCCATGTCTGAGGGGCATCTTCTTCATGAGTGATGTGGGAGGGCCCAGCCCACTGTGGGTGGTGCCACCCATGGCAGGTGGGCCTGTGTTGCATAAGAAAGCAGGATGAGCAGGGGCCAGGGGAGCAAGCCTGTAAGCAGCGTTCCTCCATGGCCTGTGTTCCAGGTCCTGCCTCCAGGTTTCTGCCCTGAGTTCCTACTTTGGGCTCCTGGATGAACTGTGACCTGGGATATGTAAGCTAAATAACCCCTTTCCTCCCCAAGTTGGTAGTGGTCAGGGTATTTTGTCACAGCAATGAAGAACAAACTAGGACACAGGGTTAATAAAGCTGCCCCACTCAGAGTTGAAACTAGAGAGGTAGAATCTTACTAGTGGAAAAGCTTAAACAGGTAGGGGTGTGGGAGTATGGGGAAAATCAGGTGAAGGGAAGGGCTAACTCAAAGGAAATGCTACAATGAAGCCTAGTATCTCATAACCTAATTTAAAACAAGGAAGTATAAGGATAATAGGACTGAAATGAAAGATTTTAAGGATTAATCTGGGATGGGTTGGGGAGATGGTGGAAAAGAATGGAAAACAGGTGTGTTAACCTAACTAAAGAGCTATGAAAAAACCTTATAGAAACCCACTAGTCAATAAGATAATTTCAAAATACAGCTTTAAATTTTTTAAGAGGCTGGAGAGATGGCTCAGTGGTTGGGAGCACCAGCTGCTCTTGCAGAGGACCTGGGTTCATATCCCAGCACCCACAAGGTGACTGGCAACTCTCTGTAACTCCAGTTCAAAGGGGTCCAATGCCTATTTCTGGCCTCCTAGGGCATTACACAACACAGATGCACTTACATGCATGCAGGAAATACACTCATACACATAAAAAAGGAAAATATTTTTATTTAAACAATTTTGAGTGGAATTACCTTGCATGAATGGAACAATGCCACTTCCAAAAAAACATGAGTTATTAAACTAAAATTGCAGTACAAGACATCAAATGCCTCCCTAAAAGTTATTGGTTTGTCAGTGAAGTCCCAGAAGGCTTCAAAATAACACAGGATATTGCCATCACCCTTGGTTACCACCCATAACTACATGGTAAGACCTTATTGCTGAAGACACTACACACTTTGGCTAAAGGACATAGAAAAATCAGTCGCAAACCAACCTCAAAGCTTTTCTGCTGGCTAGCTTTCATAGTGTCAGAAGGTGCTATGCAGGTTGCTGTGGTAGGAAGGCCATTAATGGTCTTACCCAGCCTTGGACCCTGCATGCTACAATAATGACCTGCCAGGCAAGATGTACCCACTAGTACAACAGTAGCATGACTGATAACTCTTTCTGGTGTTTTTGAGGCCTGTTTCACAGGAGCGATTTTTATTCCTTGTACTATAAGCGTGACCAAAAACCCAGAGACAGGGTGATCATAAGCCCTAGGCTAGAGCCTACTATTGTTATTTCGCTCAATGGTCCATGCTGTCAATTTGCCTTTTGCTCGGTGGTGCGTGCTGTCAATTTGCCTTCTAAATATTCACGCTTGTGCCCATAGACCTGAGCTGCTCCAGCCTTCATTAAAGAAGATTCTTTTTGCAGTGGACAGCAATCAATGGACAGATGCAAAACTGGTCATAGTGCTGAGAATAAGAGACTGTCAGAACACTTTTGCCTTAAGATCAGGTGCAAAAGATTGTCTGTACTCTGGAGAAAAACAGTTTCAATCTATGTAAATATCAGGAAATTAAATTCCATATGTTGCATACCAGATGCTTTCAGCTGCCACAGCTGTGCTTGTGCAGGGAGCAGACAGTTTGAGTTTGTCAAGCAAAAGAAGTGTCATTCCATTCAAAGAAGAAGACTGTGGCTGCCAGTTGGAGGTCAGAGGGTAATGAGTATAAGTGACTTGTTTCCAGCAGTCTGACAAGTTAAATCACTGGACATTTGGGAAATCCATGTGAGGCTTAACACTGGAAGAAGTTGCTAAGGGTGTCACAGTCTTTGGAACCAGAAACTGCCTTTGAAATCTATTTCAGAAATTGTATTAAAATGCATGTGTATGTATAATGAGGGAAATGGGAGGGGTATTTCCACTCTTGTTAAGTGTAAATATTCGTTACAGGAAAATTTATTTGCATGAGATGACTTTTCAGGGGGAGGACGATTTGAGATATGGTCTCATGTATTTAGGCAGGCTTTAAAATCCCTAGCTGATTGTGTCCTTGAACTTCTGATCCTCCTGCCTCTACATCATGAATCTCTTCAGTGCTGGGATTTCAGGTTTCTTCCTCCGCAACTGGTTTATGCAGTGCTGGAGATCAAATACAGGGCTTCATGTAAGCCAGGCAAATGAGCTAAAAACTGTTTTTAATGCTTGTTAATTTGGTTTAAATGGTTATTGAATCTGAAACTATCATAAAACCTGAAAATGCTCTAAACAATGGATAAAGCATGAATATTTGGTATTAGACATAAGAAATTATAAGACCTATTAGTCCTAGGTCTTAACTGTATAGGAGATGGAAATCTTAAGGATATAGGAAAGGGAACAGGTTGTCAGGAGGACATCTCAACATCAGAAGCTATGAATTATACTTTGAGCTCCTTCACTAGGTTGCCAGTTATTTATCTGTACATTAAAACATAATGCTATGTAAAATACATGAGTTTGAATCCAAGTTTTGTGCCTTGCTATATTTATGACTTAAGTGTCTTGACAAGTATTCATTTCTTTCTATCTCAATTCCTTGATCCGTGAAATGGGCACCACATAACTCTCCTGTGTAGTACATAAAATTCAAATAATGAATGTGTTTAAAATGCTTATTTGGTATACAGCCTTTTATTCTTCTTTAGGACCGAAAAGTTACTCTAATGACCTTTATAGACTTGAATACTAATCTGTAACTAACAAACGACAATTTTAAAAGATTTGGTGTAGGGGAGGGAGTGGGCATGGATTTGATCAAAACACCTTATATACATGTATGAAGTTCTCAATAAAGTTTTGTAAAAATGCTTCTTCTAATCATGTAGTTATTTTTAAAATTGTAATTATGATAAAAATAATTCTTAAAAAATTATAGCCAGTTTTGAAAGAGATGCATCTTGGTCTAGAAATTGTTATTGAAAATGTCAATGCTGTTGTAACAAAATGCTTCTTCTAAGTATGTGGTTATTAAATAATTTAAAAATTAAAAAAAATTGGTGTAAGATCTTTAATTTAATCTCAAAGAAGTCAATGGCAAAAGATTGGAAAGATTTTGTGGATTTGTGGAAGCAGAAACTTTAGTCAAAATGACATTTCCAAAGTCAATGCCTCTTGGTTATAGCAGAGTACCAATTCAATTGTGAAGTCAGAACAGTTCCAGGGTATTTACACATCTTAGTTTAAAAAGTAGGTTGATTGACCACCCATAGATCACAAAAGATGCTGAGTAAGATCATAACGATTCTGAAAATCTTGTTGCATAGGAAGGACATTTGTCAGAGAAGCTGGAAACAGATGAGAAGAAATGACTCGTGTTATGCAAGAAAGTCCTCTCCACATACATGGAAATTACCTCTTAGGTAGCTATGAGTGACACTTTGAATGACAAGTTTGGAATAAATATAAAGCATGTTCCATATTTGAATTTTTCCCATGTTCTGAAATTTACAAAATGTCTTCGTCTTTGGTCACTCTCCGTTGGTGATTTTACTTGCCATTTTATTAAGAATACAGAGCCAGTCAGAAGACAGAATCTATGCCCTCCCGCTCTCATATCCTCACCTCCCTCACAGCCACCTTCTCCTTACACATAAACCAGCAATGCGTACAAAATGGCTTATACTATAACCCTCAATGTACTGTCTTCAGGGTTCTTAGGAATGACCATGACGCTCACATAACTAGTCAAATCTGTCCACTCATTTAGTCAGAGACATTTCTCGGGTGTTTATCCCTTCTTTCCTTTGAGCGTGCAGGTTTATCATTGTTTCCCCGTTAATAAAGTTTGGGTAATTAAATGACAAATATGGTCAAAATATGTTCTATGCATATATATACATATCTGTATACATGTATATTTTTATCTGTATGTGTGTATTGCCTGAATGTATATACTTTTAATATATTTATATATAAATGCTGTAATGAGACCCATTATTCTGTATGATTAACATTTGCAGATATAAAAGCTTGACATTATTTTTTCTTTTATCAACTACCCTTAATGAAAACCTTGAAGAAGTTAACAGTTTCTCAGCTTCTATTTTCTCTTGAACCCACCTTAGTCAAACTTTTACTGACACTACACCAAAACCACTCTTATCAAAGTGATCAATGATTACCATGTTGCTAATTCCAGCAACCAAATGCCATTACTCATTAAACTTTCTTTATCAGCAGGGTTGATAATCCTGGGCCCCTTCTTTGTGACACTTTCTCCATTGTCTGTTGGGACCATTTTACCATCTAACTTTCTTCCTTCCTCTCAGGCTACTCTTAAGCCTCCTTTGAAAATCCCTTCCCATCTCTTCCATTTCTAATCATTGTCTACCTAGAACTCAAGATTGGGATCATCTTTCTTTACATATACTCCATCAATAGATAAACTGATCACAGCTCAATTTTTTAAAATACAATCTCCATGAGGACTCCCAGATTTCACCTGGTATATTAGTTTATTAGACACCAAACATTTATAACCAACTGTCAGTCTACCATCTGAACACCAGCCCTTTTTTAGCATTTAAAATGTACTTCTCAGAGCCAACAAAATCAGTGGGTAAAACTGCTTACCACTAGTCTAACAGCCTGAGTTCAATCCCCTATGTTGAAAGGACAGTACAAATTCCCATGAACACCATTACACATATGCCTGTGTGTGTGAACACTCTCTCTCTCTCTCTCTCTCTCTCTCTCTCTCTCTCTCTAAAATGTAATTTAAAAAATTAGAATGAACTTTCCAGAAACAAAGTCATAACACTGTTTTAGCACCCTGGCACTAAAACCCCCATAGTCACAATTTTTCACATTCTTTCTCATGAAACTTTCATCTTTTTCTTCGTAAGGTCAAAAAACAGTGTAACATTGTAAGCCTCTCCCCCATATCTGCTGCTCCCTTCTCTCCTCATCCCCTCCTTCTTTACTTCCCTCTCTAATTCAAGATATACCTAAAATCTAACCTCCTCTCTCTTCAAGATTTACCTAAAATGGATCACTTCTCTCCATGTTCATCCTCTCCCATTGCTAAAGGCTGCCATGTCCTCTCACCTGGATGCTTCCTCTGTCTTCCTGTTCTCATTATTTCAATATGTTCTCTGTCAGCCAAATTAGCCTCTGTTTTAATTCCCTACCGACAAATACAAAGTACATATCTATCAAGTCCAAGATAATGTTTTGAAATATGTATACATTGTGGGATGGTTAAATTGAAGTCATATGCTAATCAATTTTGTGCTAATATTGCTAAAATCTATCATTTTTGAAAGTACAATACTTTCTTATGAATTATGGTCACCTTTTAAAAAAATTATTATTATATTTTTATTTTATGTGTATGAGTGTATTGCCTGTGTGCCTGTAAGTACAGCTATGTTGTGGCATGCAATGCCTGTGGAGGCCAGAAGAGGGCATCAGATCCCCTGGAACTGAAGCTACAAATCGTTGCTATCCGCCATGTGGGTGCTGGGAATTGAACTGGGGTCCTTGTAAGAGCAGCCAGTGGTCTTAACTGCTAAGCCATCTCTCCAGCCCCATAGTAGATTTCTTGAACTTGTCCTTCCTATCTAAGTGGCATGTGTCATTTGGTCAACAACATCTTAACCTATTGTCCCTCCAGCTCCTAGTGAACACCATGCCACTCTCTACTTCATGAGTTCAACCTCTGGTTTTCAGATGTGGGATTGTATGGTTATTATCATTCTTTACCTGACACATCTCATTTAACAGGTTTATGGTAATAAAATTCATTTAAAAAGTGAATTTAAAAAATGCATTCATGGGGCTGGAGAGATTGCTCAGCGGTTAAGAACACTGAATGCTCTTGGAGAGAACTCAGGTTCAATTCCCAGCACCTACATGGTGGCCACGAACTGTCCTTAACTCCAGTTATAGTAAAAATAAATGCATTCTCTCCCAATTTCATACATACAAATATACAATGTTCCTTGAACAAAGTCACCCCACTATTATCCCTTATCCCTTCCCCCTCCTAACACACCCTTCTTCCCCTGCTTTCATGTATTCTGTTGTGTATGTGACCCACTGTATTTAATTGAATTTCCCTGAATGATCATGAGTGAGGAGGTGTTTGTCTGAAAACGGGCAATATACCAATGGTCACACCACAGAGGACTATGACCCTTCCCTATGACTTTTAACTGCCTATAAAGCATCTTGCTGGGTAAGGCCTCATGAACCTTTGCCCTGTCTGGTGTGATAAGGGGCTCATGTATTAGTTACTTTCCTGTTGTTGTGATAGAAACACTGACCAAAACAACTTACAAAAGGGAGAGTTTATTTGAGCTTCTGGTTCCAGGGGAATTACAGTCCTTCATGGCTGGGAGGCATGGTGGCCAGAAGTGGCTGGAGCAGGAAAAGAAGCCAAGCTCTCACATTTTTAAGCAGGCACAGGAAAGCAAGAGAGTGACTGGAGATCCAGCAAGGCTTAAGAACTCTCTAAGCCTGCCTCCAGTGATGTGCTTCCTCCATCATAGCCACACCTTCTTAGACGTCCCAAAACGGCACCACCAACTGGGACAAAATGTCCAAATACTTGGAGCCTATGAGGGACACTCTCATTCAAACCACTACAGCCCACTTTTGTGCAGGTCTTCTACAAGTAAGCTCTGCTGCTGTGAGTTCAGAGGTACAATATCCATGCCATATCAAGAAGTCAGTGTTTCATAGCACCCCTTGCCATCATCTACTCCAATGTTTCTGCTCCTTTTCCATGATGTTCCCCGATCCTTGAAGGGTATAGTTGATACAGTTGTCAAAGTTAGGGCTAAGCACTTCATCATCAGGATTTTTCAGCAGCTTTACCAGTTACGAGTCTCTAAAGTAACTACAGCCTGCTGCAAACAGAAATTTCTGAAACTAAAGCACTAAAGCCAGCAGCACTAATCTAGAGATCACAGGGAGAAACCTACTGCTGCTGTATTGCTAAGCGCGCATGATGTCAAACTTCCCTCTAAATATTTATATTTATATCCATAGAATGTCCACTTCTTTTTAATACTGCGTAGTATTCGATTGCATATTTATACCACATTTGCTTTAGCTGTTCACGCATTGAGAGATGCTTGATCTAATTGATTCCAGATCTTATTTATTGTAAATCAAACCCTGCTCCAATGGAATGTGCAAATGTAAACTAGTCTTTGTGAGCAGAAGTCAAATCACAACATGCCTTACTGGAAGCTCTCTAAAGGTGACCTCTCTCAGTCAGAGAGTGAAAGCCAAGTTCTAAGTCATGGCTGGCATGGCCTTATATTTTGCCTCTGTGCATAACTATTTGGCTTCTGTCCTGGTGCTTTCTTTTCTTCTTTCCTCTTCAAGCAAGTTAGGTTCTTTGAAACAAGAGCATCATCGTTCCCATGAGGCTTTGTGTTGACTGTTCCCTCTAGTTTGAATGTTCTTCCTCTTAATGGTTTCATGGCTTTACTTCAGGCATTAACACAATGCTGTCATTTCAGCCTAACCCTTCTGGCGTTTTGCCCCAGACATCCTCCAACAACTTCTTTCTTCCTTTCCTGCCTTATTTTGTTCTCCTTAATCTCTTTAGACATCTCATATACTAAATGTTTTATTTATGTATTTCTTATCTCGATTTCTCTTAGAATTTGAGAGCTCAGACAACTTCTATTATTCACTGATATATGCCAGTCCCAAGAACAATCTCTAGTATACAGTATATATTCAATAAATACTTGCTGAATGAATAGTAACAATAATGTTCTCAATATTGTATTGACAAAGATACTTGCTAAATACAACTTATGAAGAAGTTAGTGAGCCAGCAAGCAGACACCTGTAAGGAGCCCTGAAGATAACTATTTTATAGCAGGTTATTTTCCATTCTTTGATTATGTAATTAAAATGCCATTGGGGATTTGGATGTAGCCATGTGATGCTTCCACAGATAAAGAAGCATGGCATCAGATGGCATCAGCAAGAAAGAAGATGAGAAGGTCCTCTTTCCTCCGCCCCCACACATAGGAACACTGGTTTAGCTATTCTCCATGGGTCAAAAGTATCTGTAAGAGATCAAGATTAAGAAAGAAGATTGCAGCACTGTGACGGAGACTGAGACTGGGTAAAGTCTCTTTAAGAAGGAGTATTGTGTTTTAGAAGCAGAGCTACCAACTGCAGATTTGTAAATAAACCTCAAAGGATCCCATGAAGCTCACTTCAACCTTCCATGACCATGATTATAGAGACAATCTCATCCACTCAAGGAGCCAGGAAGAACCATGCTGACCTATGCACTTCTTGATAGTCCAGCAACTGCAGACCTATAGAGCTAGAAGTAGCCCCAGATCCAGCTCCTGGTCATTTCAACCACAGGTCTGCAGGTACTGCCAGCCATCTAAGGACCTGGCAGGGAAGATCTTCTGCAGAAAAGCAGTCTGTGAAAACTGAGAGGGGTGACTGGTGACTAATTCTTCAAATGCATGGACGCTACTTCAAGGCTACAAGAAAAGAATCAGCAAGACTCGGGCAAATGTGATACTAGCAAAGATGACTGAAGGCCTGGTAACAAATCCAGAAGAGATGTCAGTCCATGAACTATTTGACTAAAATATCTATATAATTTATTCACAGAACTCAGTGGACTATAGGAAAACACAGACAGGTAACTACATTTGAACAAGAAAACAATAAATGCACAAAATTAGAAATTTCATAAAGGCAGCAGAATCACAAGAAAGAATGAAACACAAATCCTAGAGGCAGACTACAGTGACTGAGTGAAGATTTCAGTGTAGAACACCAGCACCCGATTCTGTGAGTAAAAAAAAACAGCACATTTGAAGACAGGTCATTTGAAATTATTCAGTTTTTCCAAGAAACAAGAGTGCAAAATCCATTGGTCTTCCAGTAATATATACAATATATCATCCCTGGTACCTTAAGTGAGCAAGGCACACGTCAAAAGGGAAGGAAAACTGAATTTGTTTGCAGGTGGCATTATCTTACTTGTAGAAAACAATTACATACACATGCATGCATGCATGCACTCAAACATGCACACACAAAACCCTCTTAGAATTTCAAGTGTTTTCAATAAAATGACAAGGTATAAAATCATACAAAGAACAGTTGTGTCTCCACATACAAATACAAGACTATCAGAAAAGGAAATTAAGGGGAAAGAGCAATGGCAATAGCCAATGTTGTTTGAGGGTCTATGGGACCCCTTGTGGTCAACAACGCCAATAGAAGGAGCTCATTCCTAGCATGGGACTTTCTGTTTATTAGCCTGTGGTGTCTTGTAGGGGCATTGTCCCACCATTATAGTGTAACTCCACTGAACCACTTTGATGTATCAATATGTATATTTTTAAGAAACTTCTACAATAAGTTTCCACGTGATTTTTACAAAAAGCCTTTAGTGTGAGTTATCCTTTCTCATACTCCCTCCTACACCCTTACCTCTCATTCCCCACCCCATTTAAACCTTCCTATTCCATTGTTCCCCTCTCCCATTTTAGATCACTTCTTTCTATAGCCCTTCCCATGAAGCTCCCACCACCCCCAACAATCTTCTTACTAGTTTCCTGGCCTATATGGGTTTTCCAATTGAGCTACACATATCTAAAGATTCAAAACTAGCATTCCTTTATGAGAGAGAACATGATACATGTGTATTTCTGGATATGGGTTACCTCACTCGGGATGATTGTTTCAAATGATTCCATAAGTAATAGGATTGTAAAAACTAAAATACTTGGACTCTCTCTGACCTGAAGGCCTCTCTCTCCGTGATAAGTCGATCTTTCCCTCAGTGCCTTGATTCCCCCAGCCTTTCTCACCCTCCCATCTCCCCCGCCGGTCTCTCCTCCTAGGCTGGGCCCTGTACCATTCCTTGTCTTGGCACCCCAGACATCTGGGGAGCCACCACTGCTTCTTCCTGACACTGTGCATCCAGAACAACTCAGTTCCTTCTCGAGTCCCCAGGGGCACTCTGGGCCTGGCCCCACCTTCCCCTCCTTCTGCCTCCGTGGGTCTGCACAACACACCAGCCTCTTTCCTGGTCGCAGGGGCTGACCTTTCCTCTACCTGGTCCTTTGCATCCAGGCCAACCCGGCTCCTCAGTGCAGTCCCCAGGGGCCCTTGGAGCCACCTCACGCCCCCATCTTCCTTTGCATCTCTGGGTGGAAAGGCCACCAGCTGCCCTAGACCAGCATCTTTCCTGGGACTGGCTCCCAGGCCAGTCCAACCCCCAAATTCCTGAGGCCAAAATCTTTCCTGGAGGGATCCAGACCTTAGGAGAAAGACAGAGCATCTGATCCTCATCTGACTTGGGCCTCTGTGGGAACTCCTTAAGATAAAAGCAATTTGGCCACTCCAATCTAAAATCAAAAGAAAGAACTGGAAACTTAGACAAACCAGCTTTTCATGCCAAAAAAGCAAACCACAAAGATATGTAAAGTTCACAAAAGAAGCAGACCTAAACTTGAAGACATGAGTCTCACACAAAAATCAGAAACTACAAAAGAAATTCACATGTCAAAATCACAGAGAAAAAATAATAACATGAAAAACCAAAATAACATATCCCCACCAAATACCAATAGTCCTCCAGAGGAGTACAGTGAGAACCCCCTAGAGATAATGCAGGACATGAAACTCAAAAGAACAATTATAAACATGATAAAACAATTCAGTGAATTTAAAGAGCACACAAAGAAATAAAAAAACTGAAGGAAGTCAGGGATAAACTTCTGAATG
>NW_008338996.1:7229214-7231100 GCF_000622305.1 Nannospalax galili | reverse complement strand
AAAAGGCACTAAACAAAGAGAGAATACTGAAAGCTGCAAAAGAAAAGCAAGTCACATATAAAGGAAAAACCATCAAAATTACAGCTGACTTTTCAGTGCAAACTATGAAAGCCAGAAGAGCCTAGACCAAAGTATTCCCAGTTCTAAATGACCACAGATGCCAACCCAGATTACTTTATCAAGCCAAAATGTCTATTATAGTTGAAGGGGGAAAAAAAATCTTCCATGACATAAATAGGCTGCTGAATTTTCAGTGCAAACTATGAAAACCAGAAGAGCCTAGACCAAAGTATTCCAAGTTTTAAATGACCACAGATGGGAACCCAGATTTCTATACCCAGCCAAAATGTCTATTATGGTCAAAGGGAAAAGAAAAATCTTCCATGACTTAAATAGGCTGAAGGAATTCATGTCCACAAAACCAGCCCTTCAGAGAGTTCTGGAAGCAATACAAAGAGCTGGAGAAAGGAGTGACTATACCCAAGAGGTTGTAGAAAGAAATTCAATGAAGGTATAAAGGTGGAAAAGTAGAGCTACATCACGAATGTAAATAGAAATAAAAATGACAGGATTCAATATTCATCTTTCATTAATAACTTTAAATATTAATGTACTGAACTACCCAGTCAAAAGATACTCTAATATCTGACAAAATAGACTTTAAACTAAAACTAATCAGAAGAGATAAAGAGGGCCAATCATTCTCACCAAAGGAACAATTGACCAAGAAGATATTACAGTCATGAATATTCACCAAACTCTGGTGAAACCAACTTCACAAAAGCAATACTACAGGAATTTAAGACTCAGATTAATCCCAACTCATTAATAGTAGGGGACTTCAATACCCTACTGTCTCCATTACATAGGTCAACAGGGTATAGAGTTAACAGAAAGACATCTGAATTAAACAATACCATATATCAAATGGACATAACAGACATCTACCAAGTATTCCACCCAAGCACCAAAGGCTATACTTTCTACTCAGCAACCCATGGAACCTTCTCCAAAATCTACCATATACTGGGACACAAAACAAACCTCAACAAATACAAAAAGATTGAAATAATCCCATGCATTCTATCAGAACACAGTGCAATCAACACCAGAAGAAGCCCTAATCACCACATGAACACATGGAAATTAAAAAACACACTCCTGAATGATGAATGGGTCAAAAGAGAAATTAAGAAAGAAACAAAAGTATTCCTGGAACTAAATGAAAAGGACAATACAACACAACAGAACCCCTGAAACAAGCTGAAAGCCGTTCTTGGAGGGAAGTTTATAGCTTTCAGTGCCTACATCAAAAAATCAGAAAGAACACAAATAAACGACTTAACATTGCAACTCAAGACACCAGAAAAGCAACAGCAAACGAAGCCCAAACCCAGCAGACAAGAAGAAATAATAAAAATTAGGGCAGAAATTAAAGAAATTGAACAAAGAAAACAATACAAAGAATCAACAATTCCAAGAGCTGGTTCTTTGAAAAGATTAACAAGATTGACAAAACTCTAGCAAAATTAATCAAAAGAAAGAGAGAACCCAAATTTATAAAATCAGATATGTAAAAGGAAATATTACAACAGATACTGAAGAAATTCAGAGAATCATAAGAAAGTACTTTACAACCCTATATTCCATTAAACTAGAAATTTTAAAAGAAATGTATGAATTCCTGTATGTGTATGATGGAAGAAAATTAAACCAAGATGAGGTAAATTCCTTACATGGACACATAACAATCAGTGAGACAGAATTATTAATTAAAAATCTCCCAAAGTTTTAGTTTAAAGTCAAAGACCAGGTGAATATAGCATAAACTTCTACCAGACCTCCAAAGAAAAATAAATGACACTACTCATCAAATAATTCTGTAA
>NW_008338996.1:7227205-7228364 GCF_000622305.1 Nannospalax galili | reverse complement strand
AGGACCTCCCATGCTCATGGATTGGAAGAATTAATATTGTGAAAATGACCATCCTACCAAGAGTCATATATAGATTCAATGCAATGCCAGTCAAAATCCCCATGACATTTTTCAAAGAATTGAAAAAACAATGCTAAGATTCATATGGAAGCGCAAAAGACCTCTGATAGCCAAAACAACCCTGAGCAGTAAGAGCAATGCTTGGGGGATTACTATACCAGATTTCAAGCTGTATTACAGAGCTATAGTCATAAAAACAACATGGCACTGGCACAAAAATAGACCAATAGACCAATGGAACAAAATTGAAGAACCAAATGCCCAAATATGAGTACATGCAATTTCAGCCACCTGATATTTGACAAAGGGGCCAAGAACATCAACTGGAGGAAAGACAGTATGTTCAGCAAATGGTGCTGGCAAAACTGGATCTCAACCTGTAGAAGAATGAAACTAAACCCATATCTTTCACCCTGCACAAAAGTCAATTCCAAATGGATCAAAGACCTCAGCATAAAAGCTGAAACTCTGAAACCATTAGAAGGAAACATTAGATTAAACATATAAGATATAGGTGTAGGAAAGGATTTTCTAAACCAGACATCTATTGCCCAGGAAACAAGGGCAAGAATTAACAAATGGGACCTCATTAAATTAAAAAGCTTCTGTACATCAAAGGAGACAACAAGGGAAGCGATCAGAAAACTCACAGAATGAGAGAAAATCTTTACCAGAGGCACATCCGACAGAGGTTTAATATCCAGAATATATAACTAGGTCAAAAAACAGAGACTCAAGACAAGAAGCAACCCAATTAAAAGATGGGCTAAGGAGTTGAACAGAGAGTTCTCAAAAGAAGAAGTAAAGATGGCTATGAAATATCTTAAAAGATGTTCAGCATCACTAATAATTAGGGAAAAGAAAATTAAAACCAATTTAAGATTTCATTTTACCCCACTCAGACTGGCTAAGTTCAATAGAACAAATGATACCAAATGTTGGAGAGGATGGTAAAGATGGCTATGAAACATCTTAAAAGATGTTCAGCATCACTAATAATTAAGGAAAAGAAAATTAAAACCAATTTAAGATTTCATTTTACCCCATTCAGACTGGCTAAGTTCAATAGAACAAATGATACCAAATGTTGGAGAGGATA
>NW_008338996.1:7225387-7227074 GCF_000622305.1 Nannospalax galili | reverse complement strand
AATACATACTCATCCATGTTTGTTGCTGCTCTTTTCACAATAGCTAAGAGATGGAAGCAACCTAAGTGTCCCTCAGTTGATGAGTGAATAATGAAAATGTGGTTCATATATACGATGGAGTTTTACTCAGCAGTAAAGAAAGATGAAATCATGAAATTTGCATGTAAATGGATTGAACTGGAAACTCTTATACTAAGTGAAGTAACACAGACTCAGAAAAGAAATCCACATAATTCTCCCTCATATGTGGATCCTAGAACCAAGCCCTGATAAGTTAGTATGTATCTAAACATAACTACAGGAACAAGGATAATTGAAGGAAACAGGGATGTAAAGGGAAAGAAACAACCTGAAAGAGAAGAACAATAGGAAACAGGTCTTAATAAGGGAGATATGGATAAAAACTGAGTTAGTTTAAGGGAGGTGGGAGGGAAGGCTATACAAGGAACCTAGGGGATAAGGGGAAAGAAGGAGCTCGAGAGAGTTAGAAGAAGGGTATTATTAATGGAGAAAGGGGAGAAATGGGGGGCACCTTAATTGGGGAAACCATGATGGAGGGGTGAGACAATGCAAGAGATAAATAATGCCTAGCTAGTTTTAAAAATCAGAGGGAACCACATTACTCCAACAACTTACTGACAAATTATACATACCAGATCAAGAAATATATGTCTGGGTAAGGCTTATGTGAGAACAATTGGTCTTTGCCCAAGATTTATCTACATGGCACACAGTAATTAAAAGTACCAGACTGGCGGAACTTACATTCTTGGATGTTTAACAGACATACTTTGAGGCCTATACTAATTTGGCTAGAGGGACATAAAGGACAGTTTTTGTTCTTTGCCCTCCTAGGTCGACTAGTTCCAGGGGACTATAAGCATCTCTCAAAATGTCCTGTAATGGTGGTGGGTCACCTGTCCTCTTGATCAAGGAGGCCAAGGAGACCCCACCAGATGGATTTGAACCAGTGTCCAGTCTACAAAGAGGAGGGTCAACACAGAGAAATCACTTCCTCCATGCTTCCAAGCAAAGCCAACCATGGTCAAGCAGGACCTTTGACTTATCTTCACATAGGCGGAACTGGTAAAAAAAAAAAAAAAGAGCCAGGGGCCCCCCCCAAACCCGGGGGACCCCTGAGGAACAGGTCCTCAAATGACCTTAAGAGTAAAAATAAATTGGTTAATCAGGGCCAACTGTATCACCTTAAACATCCAAAAGGAAAGTATAACCAAAGATTAAAGAAGTCAATATAATTCCCTAAGAGTCCATATGCATAGCTAAAGCCTACATAACAAGCAACAATGCCAGACAGGCAAAAACCTTCTTTTGAGTTGTTGAACAGGGTGAACAAAGGGAATCCCAGATAGTAACCCAGCATAGAAGTGGGAAAATGAACAGCAGACCCCAATATTATCTAAAGGAATATTGACAACTGATTGATGCTAGAAGAGGAACATCTGACCCTCCTAAAACAAAGACCTCTAGAGAGGCTGATTAGAGTCAACAAAAGGGCAAGTAATGGGGATTGCCTCGGGTACTGACAACATAGCAGACAGCAGCAGGGATATCAGAATATAAGGGCTCTAGTTGGGGGAGGGAGGCTATGGGAGGGTGCCAACTGGGAAGTGGGTGTATAATCGAATAAGATGGTTTGGGATGTTCTATGTGATGTACACACAAAAAT
>NW_008338996.1:7217808-7224609 GCF_000622305.1 Nannospalax galili | reverse complement strand
GAGAGATGCATCTTAGCTCAGGAAATTGTTATTGAATATGTCAATGCTGTTGTAATGAAATACTTCTTCTAAGTTTGTGGTTATTAAATAAATAATTAACTGGAAAAAAATAAAAAAATAAAATACTTGGAATAAATTTACCAAGAAGGTGAAAAAATTATACACCCAAACCCTCAAACATTGGCTAAAGAAACTTAAAATACAGATAAATGAACATGACATTCTGTTATTATAGATTAGAAAATCTAATATTGACCAAATGACAAAAACTTTCAACAGTCTATCTATCCAATGGGATCTCGATCAAAATCCAACTAACATAGTATAGGATAAGAAAAAAAATTATAAAATTCATTTTGAACCATAAATTAACCCATATACCAAAATAATTTTGAGAAGGAATAAAGGTCCTTGAGCATCACATTTCCTGCTTCTAAGATACATTACAATTGCATAATAATAAAAATCAATATGGTAACAGTACAAAATGTATCTTATGTGAGTATGTGTGTGTGTGTGTGTGAGTGTGTGTGTGTGAGTGTGTGTGTGTGTGTAATGGTACATAAAGCCTAGAAATAGTACACAAATATAAATCAAATTGGTCTTCTTTAAGGTGCTAAGAATACACATTGGGGAAAAGATACTTGTTTCAATAAATGGTGTTAGGGAAAAGGGATATCCACACAGCAAAGAATGGAACTGTTTCCTTATCCGGCACTGTGTTCCTCCTTTTCTGTTGCTATGATCAGACCCCATGACCAAGTCAACTCATAAAAGGAAGAGTTTATGTAATTTACATTTCTAAAGGATTGGAGTCCATCAGGGCAAGGAGGCCTGGCGGAAGAGGTAGCCAAAGCAGAAAAGCAAGTGAGCACATCAAAGCAGGCACAGGAAGCACACTGTGAGCAAAAGTACACGCAAAATGTATTCAAGTCTTAAACATAAAACTATTTTAAAGGTTACGGGAAATCATAGAGGAAAAATTCTAAACACTGAACTGAGCAATGACTTCTTGAATACTATAACAAAAACTCAAATATTTAAAGCAAAACTATGGGCTGAATATTTAGTTTAAGTAATAGTGTTTGCCTGATATGTGCAAGTCCCTGGGTTCAATCTCTAGTACCACAAAATAAAAACAATAATAAATATACCTTTATGTCACTCACACTGACATAAATCTCCTACAAAAATGTGATATATTTACTCCTTAAAACAATCAAGAAATCATAAGATGGACATAACTGTATTTTATAGATGAGTCATTTGTGTTCTAGAAGTTGTAAGTAAACATGCCATATCACTAGGCTGGTAAGTGACAGTCAGGGGAGCTAATGGAAAGAACTCTTTTCAATATGCCACACTGAACCCTGGGGTGAAGATTGGATTTCTATAAAAGATAATGAGAAATAACTGTCCTCCCTGCCTCCTTTCCCATAACTGAAGTTCAAGGAATGGAAGAGCCTCTTTACATTATTTCTGGTGATGGGTTTCTTCTATATGGTACATGTTTTATAAACCAATGTGAAATAATTCCTTTATTATAATGCTGCTTTTGAAAGAGAAACACGGATGCAAAAGATTATCATACTTTATTTTACGTATGGGAGAGGCTAGACAGAGCATTTCAAATCATGCTAACTCACCACCATTAGCTGCAAGGAAGAAACTAGAACCTATGTACTTCCTTCTACTAATGGATCTTAAATTGTTGGTAATTTGGCAGTTGAACTACAAAAACAGAACCTTACAAACTTCTAAATTGGAACCAACAGGTTCATTTTCTTCTCTGGTGATAAAGGCATGCACTGTGGTTTGGCCCCCAAATCCCTTCTTCCCTGTAGTTGCATAAAGTCCATGTAAGGCCACAGTAATTTGAATGCAGACAAAGGCAGGAAAAGCCTTAGTCCTCACGTGGTGGTTCCTTCCATTAGGGGAAAGGCATATTAATATTATGCTTTGAAAAGGAAAGGAAATAAATCTTCAGCTCACAGAAGAAAATCAATATGGTAGACATCAGAGATAGTCACATCCTGGGTTTTGCCTCCAAGGTCTTCATAGTTTTCAATCAGGCCACCTAGCTTCTGCTCCAGGCCTCACTAAAACCCCAATGCTGACTTAAGAACCACATCTCAGTGTACCCTGTCTATGCCGAGGAGATAGTGACTATTCCTTTTACTTATTTTTCAACCCACGTGGAAAATCCTCTCAAGAAAAAAAAAAGTCACCATGAACTTCTGACATCATTAGGGATGGTGCATGCATCAGAGTGATGTGGGCTGTGTCACATTTCCTTACAGAGAGATGGAAGGATTAAGAGGTGTGTATGTGAATTACTCAACCCAAGGTGAAAATATTGGTGGAAAAAATCCAACCACCTGATAACTCTGAAACGTATTTAAATATAGCATCTATGACCCATGTTTCCAGGGAATTTAAAACAGTGGTATCCAGTGACCGCACAATCCAAATCTCAAAGAATCGCATACTGAAGTGTACTTTTATGACTTAACAGCAGAAGAGGGAGAGGAGTGATCAAAATAGATCAGAATCATATGTACATAACTTGGACATGGGGTATGTAGGTGTGTGTGTGTGTGTGTGTGTGTGTGTGTGTATACACAAATATGTGAGCCTCAGGGGCAATATCAAAGGCAGCCTGCCAGGGTATGTTTTCTTTTACTTTATTCCTTTACGTTGGGAAATCTCTCTGGCTCTCCTTTAGCATTCAAAATACAGACAACTTAAAGCTCAAGTGTTCCAACAAAAACTACCATTTCCATCTCACTCCTGTGAGGTTCAGCACAACACCGCTTGTCCAAATAGCTCCCCCCACCATTTCTTACTAATACCCTTTGTCTTTGTAATGTGCTTGGGTCACAGTTTTAGAAACCAACAGATTTTTTTCAACGTATCTTTTTTATTGAATTTTTGTGCATTTCATACAATTCCTCTTAATCATATTTAGATCCCATCCTCAATCTGTACCCCCATAGTCCACACACAGGATTGCATGTATTCTGTCATATATGTTAAAGCCTATGGACTCAAGTTTGTGTACTCAGATGTCCCTTGGTGTGAGTTCATCCACTGGAGCCTGTTCAGTCTATCTAGAGGCATTCACAAAGAAGATCAGCTCTCCCCCACTCCCCCGAGCAGTGATCAGCTGCCAATAGTTCCCCAACTAAGGTTGGGGCCTCCTATCCGTTTCCCAGGCTCTATGCTGCTTTTTGTCTGATTGAGTTTGCATGGGTCTTGTGTATGCTGTCACCACTGCTGTAGGTTCATGTGATCAAGTTCCCAGAAGCCTGGAAGACTCTGAGAAACAAACATTTTTTTTACATGGTATTTTCATTTCTACCGAAGGGTAAAAGTGTTGTGCAATGGGGTCATTTTTCTTATTGATTCTGAATTCTCAATTCACATCATCATGAAATTTATTCCTTGACTACTTTTAAAATGTTTATTATTTTTATTTTATATGTATGAGTGTATTGCCTTCATGTGGACGAATGCACCGTGTCGTGCAATACCTTCAGAGGTCAGAAAGAAGGTGTTGAATCCCCTGGAACTGGAGTTAGCCTCCATGTGGGTGCTGGGAATTGAAGTCAGGTCCTCTGCAAGAACAGCCAGTGAGCGCTCTTAAGCACTGAGGCATCTCTCCAGCCCCTTCTTTGATTTATGCGACCTTGAAGTTGTAGGCAAAACTTTCATGGTTTGAATGTGAAATGTTCCTCCCACACTTACATACTGAATACCTGGTCCATAGGTGATGTTATTTGGGGAAGTTGTGTAAACTACACAGTGGACCCTAGATGGTCATACATGGATCAGTGGAAGACAGAACATTAAAGATAAGTTCAATCCTTGTTCTGATTTTTCCCTATCTGCCTCCTGCCAACCTAGTGTTCCCACTGACGAGGATGATGCTGGTCCTGCCAGCAGACCTTCCCACCACAGTGGACTAAGATCCCTTGAAACTATGAACCAAAACATTTTCCCTTAAATTAATTATTTCAGGTACTTAGTAACAGTGACCAGAACTGCAATGATCATAAAACCCCTCTTGGGCTTCTCTAGCTTCATTTATTGAACGTGAACCATCTGTTTTTTTATTCTGTATTTGTTTTTCTCCATTCTTCAATTAACAACCCATTACTATTTGCTTTCTGAGCTTTCTCCCCCATGGCATATTGAATGCATGAAAGTTTTTGTTTTCTGGGTTAAATTTTCATACCACATTCCACTTTTTTGTTTGATTTTGTGTTACATTTTATTTTTGGATGTTTTAAAAAGCAGTTGAGATGAAACAGAAGGTATAGTTCATGTCTCTTAAAAAATAAGACTGCTCATCAAAAAACTCTCCATCCTACGTATTTTCTCTGTTATATTCCAGCTCTACTTTTCCTACTGTCTTTGATGTGCTTAACCTTCCTTTAACTATAATATGTAAAGTTTTGCTGATCGACGGCTTCACTACTTCTTGGAGCCTAACTTTGAGCTTATATTCCCCTACATTATGGAAATTCCACTTCTAATGATTTTTCTCTCTCAACACTACTACGCTTAATAAATAACAATCATTTTCACTTGGAGACCACAGTTCAATGTAACTGATCAATGTGAATGTGGTCTAGACTAGACAGATATGACAGGCTTGGTGATCTGAATGTGTGGGAATACTTTACCCAATAAGGATTCTAAGAGCAATGAAAGGAGTTGGTGACTCGATTATCACAAAGAAAAGTCAAGGTGCATTCAGAGTTGACTTCTTGTGGTATTCACTTACTAAAATACAAAAGATTTTACTCCGAGTCAATATGTGTTGTTTTCAAGTCTAAATTCATCAACTTCTTTTCCATCTATAGCTATAACTATAGATTCTACTGGTAGACAACTCTGACTTGAATTTCCTGGGTTTGTCCTACTTGAACTCTGTTCCCTATCTCATGGGAATGTAGTATGACTGTCCACGGACCTCTTAATCAGAAGTCAACTCGTTTCTTGACATGCACTCTCCCTTGATCCTTTCCCTATCATTCCCAAAATCCTAGTAAAGCTACCTTTTCAACCTCATCCTGTCTGACACTGGCTTTAGTGCTTCTTGCCTTAGGTCTGATCACCCCAGTTGTAATGATTGTTAACTGACCACAGTATTTATAGTTCTACCTCTTCCATGTCACAGAGTAGCCAGAGTGATAGCCCTTAAACAGAAATTAGCTTAAAACTGTTCACTGAGCAGCTCCTCATACTCAAGTTCATTTCAAGTGAGCATTTTCTAAAACATAATTAGCATGTATTCATTGTACAAAATAATGGGTTTCAGTAACACATATTCTTATGTGTATATAATGGACTTTGGTCAGACTTACTTCCTATTACCCTTCTTGTTCCCTCCTCTTCCTGATTCTTCCTCCCTCTCCAGCTTGTGTCCCTCCACATTCGTGTCTTTCAAGGTGAGACAAGTGGCATTTGCCTTCCTCACTTTATTTAACATGATGACTGCTTGTTCCATCCTTTTATCTGCAAATAAAATAATTTCTTCCTTCTATATAGCTGATCTCATACACATGCAACATTTTCTCAATACATCCATCCTTTGATGGGCCCCTGGACTGCTTAGCTATTGTGGATTGTTCCATGATAAGTACAGACATATATACACAGGGATCTGTATTCATGCAGACTTTAATTGCTTTGAGTATATTCTTAGGAGTGGTGTAGCTGGGTCATATGGTAGTTTTATATTCAGGGTTGTTATTGTTGTTTTGGTTTGATTTATTTTCTGAGGAAACTCCACAATGATTTCTATAATGCCTGAACTAATTTACTTGTCCACCAACAGTATATAAGGTTCTTTTCCCCACGTCCTCACCAAGACTTGTTTATTTTCTTGATCATAGCCATTCTGGAGGGTGAAATTAAATACATGCACATTTAACTTGCATTTCTATGATGGATGAAGATGTAAAATATTTTTCCATTTATTATTTGCCTATCAGATTGTTCCTTTTATTATTGATCCCATATCTTGTTGACCTCAATGTCTTCCATAAGCACCCTTTGCAAAGGACTCACTAACCCTCTCAATTCTTCCTATCAGAAATGCTTTCTTCAGAGTATTTTTACATGCTTAGTAGGCACTGCTGCTCTATATACACTTTCAGTCCCTTAATAATTCCTTGAACACAGAATTCATTAAACAGGATTAAGTCCCTTCTCCTTGTCAAGCACAATGCTAGGGGCTCAGGATACAGAACAGATATAATCCTTTCACTTCACAGTCATAATATGTGAACAACATTGAGAGAAGAATAAATAAATATAATGGTTAGTAATATGGAAAAAAGACAATTAAGAAAAGAGTGTTACTGTAGAAATGGGAGTTTATCTCACTGAATAAACAAACCCAAGAAACACATTTGAAAAACTAGGAGTTCTGGGCATGGTGGCACAGGCCTTTAAACCCAGCAGTTGGTAGGCAAAGGCAGGAAGATTTCTGTGAGAATCGAGGCCAGCCTGATCCATGTAGTAAGTTTCAGGCCAACTGGGGCTACAGGGAGCCCTTTTATCTAATAAATAAATAAATAAATAAATAAATAATAAATATTAGGAGTCAAATATTTTAAAGATAACCATTGAGAGCAGGGCATGACTTTGAATATATATTTTAATCCTAGACAAATGTGAGCCTATGAGTAGATTTAGGATCCAAGGTCTCTGAGAACTGACAAGTTCCATGATGGGAAGAGAACAATGGAGCAGTGGAAATAAATTGCAGATTGTAGTTTATTCTCGAAG
>NW_008338996.1:7199074-7216257 GCF_000622305.1 Nannospalax galili | reverse complement strand
ATAAATATTAGATATTAGGAGTCAAATATTTTATGAATTTGAGTAAAAGTTGCACACCAAAGGTTATACTGAAGCAGTGTGTGAGAACATTGGTCCATCATCTCAGCATAGACTTTTAGCAGGATTATTGTTTTTTCATGATTTTTATCTAATAAATAAATAAATAAATAATAAATATTAGGAGTCAAATATTTTATGAATTTGAGTAAAAGTTGCACACCAAAGGTTATACTGAAGCAGTGTGTGAGAACATTGGTCCATCATCTCAGCATAGACTTTTAGCAGGATTATTGTTAACATTTTTTTTCATGATAGCAAAACTAGAGAACCTAGACCTGCTTTATTATAATACAATACCTGAGGCAAGCTACTTTTGGAGTGAAAAGGTTTATTTAACAACATCTCTGGAATCTTGAAGTCCAGATTAGGCATCCCCATTTATAAATCCCCTGGTGATGTCCTAACTGTGGCATCACATCATGTCACGAGTACCTGCCAGAGTTGCCTCACATTTAGAAAGGAAATCAGAGACAAGGCTGACACTTTAT
Organism: Nannospalax galili; assembly: GCF_000622305.1. Classification (NCBI taxonomy): domain Eukaryota; kingdom Metazoa; phylum Chordata; class Mammalia; order Rodentia; family Spalacidae; genus Nannospalax; species Nannospalax galili. The sequence goes on along the minus strand of NW_008338996.1, from coordinate 7,215,709 downwards.
AACATTTGTTCCATTAAGAGAAAAGCATTGCCTTTCCAGAGCAGTGCCCCCACCCCCAGTGACCTAAGGCTCTTACAATAAGTTCAACCTTTGAACAGCACATTATCTCCCAGTGTCACCGTGCTGAGGACCACATTCTCACCACCTAAAGCTTTTGGAGAGCAGACTGCACCTAAACTACAACATATGGTATTAAACAATAACTTAAAGTTCACTTATCTTGTTCCCCAACAAATACTTCAATGTCAATAAAGTTTTCAGCATGTACTCTCTTGATCTCTGCCTTAATAATTTCAATAATGAGGATTCTTAACAATTTTTAGAGTGTGTTCATTGTAAAAAGCAACTAAGCTCATTATGACATGAACGCAGTGCACTTTGATTGGATTTATAACTTCTATTCTCTCTCTCTGTCTCCTCTCCCCCCTTTCCTTCCTCATCTTTAATAGCTGTCCTTTCATTCCATGAATTTTTTGCCTCAATTTCACATATGGCAGAAACCATTCAACACCTGCCTTTGTGTGATTACTTTACTTCACTTCACGTGGTGATCTCCAGTACTATACATTTTCCTACGAGTGGTATAATTTCTTTCTTCTTTATGACTGAATAGAACTTGTGCACACACAACACATATTCTTTGGAAATTCATCTCTTGATAGACACCTGTGCTAATTATAAATTTTACTGTTGTGAGTAATATAGAATTAAAAATGTGTGTGCATGAGTCTCAGCAGTAACCCGACTTTGACTCTTTTGGTTACATACCCTTAAACATTATGACACTCTACATCTTTACTGGCATTTGTTTGATTTCTTGATGATAGCCATTCTGACCTGGTCGAGTGGAATCCTCATGTCATTTAGAATTTCATTGCTGGGACTAGAGAGATGTCTCAATGGTTAAAATCACTGGCTGCTCTTGCAGAGGACGCAGTTTTGATTCCCAGGCATGTGGGTACATCGTGGCTAACAACTGTCCTAACTCCAGTTCCAAGGCAATCTAACACCTTCTTCTGACCCCCACAGGTATTCCACGTTATGGTGCATATATATCACTCTATGTCACACACACACACACACACACACACAGAGATAGAGAGAGAGAGAGAGAGAGAGAGGCAACATGTTCATACACTACAAAATTAGAAAATTAAAATAATAAAATATTGAATTTCATTGCTTTAATTGCCAAGGGTAGTAAGCACTTTCATGCATTAGCCATTTCTAATTTTCATTTGAAAAGTGACTCTTCAGATCAATTGCCCATCTACTGGTTCAATTATTTGATTTTTAATTTTTGAGTTCCTTGAGTATTATATGTAGCAATCTCCTCACAGATTAATAGCTGGTAAAGAGTCTCTCCATTCTGTAGACTCTCTCTTCACTCTGTTATTTCTTTTGCTGTGCAATAACGTTTTAACTGAACACAATCTCGTTTATCAATTCTGACTCTCATATTTTCATCTAGTGCAGTCCTTTCCAAACTTTGTTTGTTTGTTTGTTTGTTTATATGAGTGTTTGCTTACATACATATCGGTGTACCCATTTGTGCAATGCTCATGGAGGCCAGAGGAGAGCTTTGAATCCCCTAGAACTAGAGTTACAGATGATTGTTAGTTTTTGTATCAGTCACTTTTCTGTTGCTATGATAGAAATGCCATGACCAAGGAAACTTATGAAAGGAAGAGTGTATTTAGCTCCAAAGGGGCAAAAGTCCATCATGGCAAGAGGCTTGGCAACAGAACTGGCTGGAGTAAAAACAGAAGCTAAGCACTTACATCTTCAATCAGGCTCAGGAAACAGAGGGACTGGAGATCTGGCAAGGCTTAAGTATTCGGTGAGCCCACCCCTAGTGCTTCTTCAGGCATGGCCACACCTTCTAAGACCTCCCAAAACATCGCCACCAACTGGAGACAAAAATGTCTGAATACTTCAAGTCTGTGGGGGACATTCTCATTCAAACCACAACAATTGCCGTATGGGTGCTGGGAACTGAACCCAGGTTCTCTTCAAGAGCAGCCAGTGCTATTAACCACGGAGCCATTTCTCCCGCCATCTCTCCCCATCTAGTGGAGTCTTATTCAGAAATCCCTTGTGAAGTCTACATCCTGAAGTTATTTTACCCATGCTTTTTTCTCATAGTTGCAGAGTGCTGATTTTAGAACCAAATGATATGTGTTCAAATCTTTCTTTACTCATGCATTCATCATCAGAATGCAGTTGTTTCAATTTACCTTGTATGTGTGTGTGTGTGTGTGTGTGTGTGTGTGTGTGTGTGTGTTATGTGTGCGTATCTGTGGATGCATGTGTGCGTGGGTGTGAGTGCACAGACAGGACAGAGGTTGATATCAGGTTTCTTCCCTTCATATTTCTCTGCCTCATTTCTTTGAACAGGGTGTCTCACCAAACCTGGAGTTTAATGATTCAGCTAGACTGGCTGGCTAGCAAATTCTAAGGATCCTCTTGTTTCAGCCTCTTGAACATTGACTTTTCATGTGGGTGCTGGGATTCTGAACTCAGGGTCTTCTGGTTGTGAAACAGGTACTTTACCAATAGAGTCATCTCTCTAACCCTTCCATTTAAATTATTTTGTTCTTCATTGGCATAGACCCTGGGTCACAAGGCTACATGTTTAAAGAGATAAATTATATGTGAGTTCTGAGATTGATACACAATAGGTACATGAAAAACTGTTGCCCCCCCCACCCCAGCCCACGGCTTTATAATATTCTAGCCATTGCAAAATATCTGTGGACTTTCCCTTGCAGGCATTTCTGCTTTCTTTATGGTTCATAGCTGTAAAGTTTGCCATTTTGCTTATTAAATCTAACTAACACCCCTCTGGAGATGCATAATCGAGTGGTTTTGGTATGTGAAATAAAATACAGTAAATGTTATTGCTATGATTATTCAGCTGCCAGGATGTTTTATATCACTACTCAGACGATGGGCTATATAGGAAGCTCTGGGGTAAATAAAACCCATTTTTGCAATCTTGTAAATGATCCGTTTAACCTTATTCTTTGGGGAGAGAGAAGAAAACCTTCACCTTTATGACTCTCAAAAGAATAAATGTTAAACTAGTCTGCCAAATTTTATATTCAGGTATTAAGGGAGCATCTTTTTTATATTTCAGTATTTGATGGTATGTGTGTATGTATTCATATGTGTGCATGAGTACTTTTTTCAGTCCCTGGACTCATTCCGAGAGAAAAAATGAAAACCAAAACACTGAACTTTTATTGTCTTTTACAAGTCTATAACCCTACTAAATGTTTTTTTGTAAAGACAAGAACTTAATGTGTGTTCTTCATTGTACTGTCACCAGAATCCTGAACAATTCTTTCCTGCAAGTACTTGTTTGACAATTATTTAATAACACAACTCTTGTGAAATAGAGTGATAGTCTTATATCAGGTAAGTACTTTAGCAAAGCAGCCTTTAGTTTAAGAATGCTCCATGTGGGTGGGAGATGGAAACAGGAGGAGAGAGAAATTCATCAGATGCATATGTGGCACAGTCACTTCACAGCATAACAAAACAAACAAACAAAACCAAAATGTCCAAAATAGAAGGGCCTGACTATCTACAAAATGGTAGAGATGGATTCACTGTCAAGTAGATATGAAAGAATATTGAAGGTAGCTTTACTGAAGAAGGGCGTTTAAATAATGACATATTTTTGTCTTAGGATAATGAGATTTTTATATTTTAATTCTTTTTCTTTGATTATGTTTAACAAGATGTTTACCATCAACAAAACAGAAAACAACAAATGTTGTCAAAGATGTAGGGGAAAAGAAATCATTATATACTGTGGATGGGTAAGTAAATTAGTGCATAATTCACTAAGGAAATCAGAATGCAGGTTCCTCAAATAATTAAAAATGGAATGACTTTGCAATCCATCTATAAGACTACTCGGCATATGCCTTAAAGAGTCAGAGATAGAACACAGGAGAAATGACTACACTCCCATGTTTGTTATAATTCATAATAGCCAATTATAGCCTAAGTGTCCATTGAAAGACAAATAGACAAATAAAATGAGAGAGAGAGGGAGAGAGAGAGGGAGAGAGAGAGAGAGAGAGAGAGAGAGAGAGAGAGAGACTATTATCCATTAAGAAGGAAATTATGTGATTTTCAGGAAGATGGATGAGGGATAAATATAATAAAAGCACCGTACATGCACATACAAAAATGTAACAACTTAACCTACTATTTTGCACAATTAATATACAGTAAAAAAGTTTTATGGAATATGGATATGGATTAGAGAGGACTTACATGCGTGCATGGTGTGTGTGTGTGTGTGTGTGTGTGTGTGTGTGTATACATATGTATGAGCATATGTGTATGTGCAGGTGCAAATGCCTGTGTGTACAGAGGCTGATGGATGACACTGAGTGTCTTTCTATCACTTTCTTTATTCCCTTGAAACAGTGCCTCTCATTTGACCGGAGGTTTTCCATTTTTTGCTTAGGCTTCCTGTCTTCACCCTCTAGCATGGATTTTGTAGGCAACTGTGGCCATATTCAGCTTTCTAAGGTGGGTGTTAGAAATCAGAACTTGGGCCCTCATGCTTGTACACCAAACAGCACTTTTACACTCTAAGCCAATTCCCCAACCCTAAAGATTATTCTACTGGGAGAAATTGTCTTTTTTGTTTAATTTGTCATAGTGATTTTTGCAATTGGCAATATCCTCTTCACATTTTTTAAAGAATCTACTGACTTATTTTCTGAGAAAATAGACTACATAGCATACAGAATCTGTGACTTAAAACAATATAGTCATTAAAGTAGAGGTCAAGGGGCTGAAGAGACGATTCAACAGTTAAGATCACTGGCTGCTTTTGCAGAGGACCTGGGTTCACAGATAATTTACTAGAAGTTTTCTCATTAGAATACTTACTGAGCCAGGGACCATCTCCATGATCTCTAAATGTTTCTCTTTTAAAAGTTTGTTGAATGGGCATGCATAGCACAATTTGAGAAACTGTCTTTTGCTGCTTTGTCTAAAGAAAAAAATATAATGCTGTCTCTCTCCATTCCCAAAGTACCCCTGTCCTTTGAAGGGAGTTGATATAAAAATTAACATTGCTTCTAAGGCAAATAAAAACAGATTAATTCTTTGGTTAAAAAATGATACTTTATTTAAAAAATGTATCTTGGGGTTGGAGAGATGGTTCGGGGTGAAGAGCACCAGATGCTCTTGCAAAGGACCCAGGTTCAATTCCCAGCATCTGTTCTCGGCTAAACCATCATTAACTGCAGTTTCAGGGGACTCCAACACCCTCTTCTGACCTCCTCAGGCATTGCATGACATGCATGCACTTACACACATGCAGGCAATACAATCATACACACAAAATTAAAATATATATTTTTTAAATAAATAAAAATGTATAGTAAAACTTTATTTTGATCATGTGAAGACACAAAACGTTAAAACTTTTCTGGAGGAAAAATTAGAATATGACTTTTGTTGATAATATTAAGAACATCAAGAAACACTGAATGCCTGGCCTAGCAGAGTATATGGAAAGACATCCATCATCGTCCTTGGTTTCTACATATTCTGGTGAAGAAGATCTACAGGCAGTCCACAGGAAGATCAAATCTATATAAAATATATCTGGTACCAAATTCTGCGAAAGCTCTCAATAACATAAGCATGCAGAAGAATGTAAAGGAGATATGCTGTGAATACAAGTCATGTAATGAATAAGTTTATGTTGAATGTTGTCTTTTCCTCTTATTTTGGTTATATTGATGTTATCATAGGTTTTTGCATGTCCGTGCGTTAATTTGTACATAGTACATACGTGCCGTTCTTTGTATACCATTTATACCTCAGTAATGTTGCTAAAATACAGTATCTTGAAGGAGTCTGGCATGAGATGCAGACCATTGAGGAGCACACTATGGATGAGCTGAAGACATGCGTTCAGATGGAACTATGAACACCTGACCTTCTTGGTAAATATTTGGTTCAACTAGGTAGCAAATAATGTTCTTTGGAAGGAGTATACCAGAGATATAGGAAGAAAGAGAAGTTAAAGGCAGAAAAGAAATATAGCACGCATATATGGCCTTGCACCCAGGAATTATAAACATCTGGGCTGAGGCATATGTAATAAGGGTGGATGGAGATGGAAGGAGATGTAAACTGATAAACTACAGGGAAACATTAGTACAGGAAAATAACATATTATCTTCTGTTACAGCTTGGAGACGGTCCCTAAAAAATAAGATATGTTTAAATTCTACCCACAATATATTAAGATATGACCTTTTAATAAGTATTGTTGTCAAGTTAATCACGTCGAATTAGATCATGGGGGTGAGCTTAATCCAATTAACTGTTCAGAGACAGGAAAGGAGACAACAGAGTCTTAGAGAGAGGAAAGTCATATGAAGGCAAAAACCAAGATGTCTCCAAAACAAGGAGGCAAAACTCTAGAGAGAGGCATCACACAGGCAGACTATCCCTCCAAACAAAAGCTAAACCCTCTGACACCTTGACTCTGCACATCTGGACTCGTGTTGTAAAAGAATTGATTTATGTAGCCTAAATCACACAGTGTACAGGGCGAGAATCCTGCCCACTAGTATGCCTGGGTAGAGACTTTTTATCCTTCACTCCATTCTTGTGTTCTATGATCACCTCAGAACTTCCTTGGAATCCTCGTATTCCAAAAGTATATAAGAACACTTTTTTATTTACTTTTCCTGTTTCTGTGATAAAATACACTGGCAAAAGCAATGTGATAAAGAAAGGGTTTATTTTCCTCACAATTCAGGGGTACAGTCCCTGGCAAGGAAGGAATGGCAGTAGGAGCTCAGAAAGGCAGCTGGCTATCTTGGATCCACAGTCAAGAAGTAAAGAGGCATGAATAACGACCTCAGTTCACATTATCCTTTCTATCAAGTCCAGAACCCCAGCCAATGGGATGGCAAGGCCGAGTTAAGGTAGATCTTCCTGCCTCAATAAAGCTAATTTAGATAATTCCTTAAAAACATCTGCAGAGGCTAACCTCATCTAAATAATACTTCACCGGTGTGCCCAGAGGTTTGTGTCCTAGGGGATTCTAGGTCCTGTCAGGGTGACAATATTAACTGTCACACCCATGTTTATTTATTTGATCAGTTTGGAATAGACATAGAAATATACATTTCATTCTAGGAATTAACTTCCATTGCTGTTGCATTTGTTACTTTTCTCGTTGCTGTGGCAAAAGATCTGACAAAAAGTAACTTAAAGAAGGATGGATTGATTTGGGGTTGAGGGAACAGTCCATCAAGGTGGGAGGAACGGTGAGTAGACTGTGACACGGGTGGGTACATTGCATCTATAGTTAGGGAGCAGAGAGCCACACGTTCTTTTATAATTTCTACTCTAAGAATTCAAAAACCTCTTGGGGCTGGAGAGATGGCTCAGCAGTTAAGAGCACTGATTGCTCTTGCAGAGGAATGGGGTTCAATTCCTAGCACCCACATGGCAGCTAACAACTGTCTTAACTCCAGTTCCAGGGGATCGGACACCCTGGTCTGACCTCCACAATCTGTTCTTAGATTCAAGGTACTCTGTACTGAGAGCTCCTATGAAATAAAAAAACAAGTTACAAAGTTCCAGTATACAAAGACAGATAATAAACATTCTCATTCTAAAAGGGGTGAATGGGGGTGTAACAAGGAAAGATAGGACCAAAGCAATAATAACACACAGCAGGACACACACCAGATCCTGCAGCTCCATGTCTAGCATGTAGAGCACGTATTGAAATATCTGGGCTCCAAAGCGGGTAGGCAGAGCCACCCCTCCAGCTCTGCTGCCTACAGAGATTCTCTCTTTGGATGACTCATTCCCTTTCCCAGCCTTGTCAATGGAGGTCTGATGGCCCTGGTATCTCCGTTACCCCTTCGGCTTCATCTTCACGGCTTCACACAGTGAACTTCTGCGTGTGTGCACTGTATCCTGACCCTGTCACACATTTTGTGGCATAAGCTGCACTCTGAGCCCGTGGATAAAGACTACATGAGTCCCTCGTTTCCATATTTCATGCCTACAAAACCAAGTTCTGCTTCAGCTCATGATGCACGCTTGCCCCGCGGACCCCAGCTTTTACCAGTTTCTGTGCACTGACCCTGGAGGATCACTTTCCTAGGCAGCTTCTTTGGAGGAACAGGAAACTCCTTCAGCTTCATTCTCAGTCAGGTTCTCTCCTTTCAAATAAGTTTGTATTTTCCCAAGCTGGAGCCTTTGATGGGTCAGACCTTGCCCTCAGTGCCCGTTTCCCATTGCGTCAGAACAGAATAGGGTGTTCCTCTTTAATAAGTACAGCTTCTTTTTCAATACTCACTTGACTTCAAAATGTCATTTGCCCCATCTCTTTTCTTCTTCAATAAACTGCACATTTTTCTTGTCTTTCTCCCCAATATTTTGCTCTTTTTCACTGTACATCTGGATAAAATCAGTTTTTTAAAAAAGCCATACCACAGCCTGAATACACTCCTGTCTTGAAATTCCCTCTGTCAAACAAATTACTTCACTATCTTCAAATTCAACTTCATTTGAGTTCTCAGAGCATGGATAGAATGAAGCTAAAATCTTCAAAGCATCCTGAATGGCCCTAGCCTAATTCCTGACAGAGTCCTTGTCCCTTTCTGAAACCTCAGGATCTGGGCCTCTGAGGCCTGAGTTCCTTTCAGCAGTCCTCTCTTCAAATTGCAGCCCCCTCTGCACTTTAACTCTCCTTCCAGGAGTTTCTACCTCTTCCGTATTCCAGCCACAAAACAGCTCCATGAGAATCGCATGGTCAGGGTTATCACAGCAAGGATCCACTTCTCGGCATCAACTTTATGTCTTAGTTTTTCGACTGTTGAGATAAAATACAAACTTTCTAGTCTCACCATCACAGATACAGAATGATTTCCTGTGTCTTTTATGATACAGTCTTTTAATGCTTGTGATCAAAGCTCCAACTGACTTCCCACAGTGTATAATGTGATTCAGATCTTAGGACTCTGTCTTCTTAACATACAAGGATTCTGAGACATAGCTAGAATGATCTTGGTTATAGCCTGTCACGGGCATTTGTCTGTAATGTCCAGATTCTCATTCAAAACTAATCAATTTATTCTCCAGCTATTGAAAAGTCTTTTGGTTGAGAGCCTAAGTTATCATCTACCTACAACAAATAGTAACCCAGGAACGACCCTTTCCTAGGGCAGCCTGCATCATGTAACTCAGGTATTGTAAGTGTGCAGCTCTCAGATACAAGTCAGCAGCACTCTGAAGGGCCATGCCAGCTCCAGCACTTCATGAAGGGTCAGTTAAGACCACATCATGACTGCATTATGGTTCAATTCCTTTCTCTGCTCAGTATTTCCCCTTTTCTTCTCCCACTAGCGTTCATCCAAAAAGACTGCGTATTGCCATTCCAACATGCTGGTGTCTGTCATAGGCTCTATTCTTGAGACCTCTCTATACAGCAAACTTACATCAGACATATCGTCCAAAGGGTCAGCATGTGACTGGGAAGTAAATGCTGGAAATATGGTATCTCTTGAGTATTTTCTGTCAGCCATAGAGAATTGGAGGGGCCTCTCAAACTAATCCCAGTCCTTTTACTTTAGATCACTAAATATTAACTGAAGGACTATGTAGTTGACCGTTGTGCATGGCTTGCAAATCTCAGCACAATTAAGTTAGAGGCTTTGTTCTGGAGTGGATCTCTACTGACTCCTTTGCTCTGACAACTGTTCTGGATCACGCACAATGATGTGTCATGTACACTTAAGGACATTCAGCCTGGCCATAGCTGGCTTCTTCACTGACAGACTCCTCCATTATTTCAAGGCAGTCAAGTTTTTCTTACAGGAATTTGGAATTTTGTGTTAAATTGAGCAGAGAATGGGAGGCTTTTCCATATTCCAAACATGCTAATATTTTTTCATGATTGTTTTATGTACCTGAAATTGTAAAATGTACTTAATTGTAGTATGTAGTGAATTGTAAGATGTAGTTAAGTTTCTGTGCCTCCCACTGATGTTCTTTATATTTCTGTATCTATCAAGTAACAGCTCTGCATCAATTTACAAAGGTTCAGAAAAGTTACACAGAACATTCATGAAAATAAATAGTCACCTAACTCACAAGACTTCATAAATTGTTTAGTGCAGGAAGTTTTTATTTTCATTAACAGTGAAATTTTCCTTCTCCACAACCCCTTTGGGTGACCCTGCTGACACAAACTTACACCAGCTCAATTTGACACAGAGCTCCCTTCTTTATAAAAGAAACAAGTCAAGCCCCCTACCCCATCTCTTTTCCTGATGGACACTTCCATAAAATTCCTAGAGCTATTTGGAACTCAGTTTGAAAATCACTAATGTCATAACATTCTTTCATTTTCCCAAACAAGGATAAAACTTCGCAGGAAGAAGTGATGTCACGATCTGTTAGTGCTGAAGCCCAGACTGCAACTTAGTCTCCTCATTTGTCATTTAAACTTTGTTTTTCTTTTGTTCATCCCTTATTAGGGTATTTCCAGGCACAATTAAACAAAACCTATTATATCATTCAGAGAGCTCAAAGACAAATCTTACATAAATGTGAAACAACACTAGAGTAAAAAAGGACAATTTAGACTTTAATGAAAGTTGCAAATATGTCTATGCTTCTTACTTTTGCAGAACATCCAGTGAACTACCCATTTAAAACAAAAGCACTAGGGGTGGAAATCTGATGTGCTTTTAAGTTAAAAGATTCGAGAAATGTTTCCTCCTAAATGGTGCAATAGAAATGATCCTGTATCTTGGAATAGTGCCAGGTATATCAGAATAGGCAAGGAATGCATTACAGAAAAGCACGACAAAAAGATGAGGAGACCATAATCATTAAATGATACTGATAACAATGTGGAAGTGGTGGGTTTTAATAAAGAATGGCAGAAGTGAAAATGAGGCTTGTGTTGCCAAAATACCATTTGGAAATAGTTTTTCTATATTCTTATGTGTATGAGTGTTATGCCTCCACATAGGTGGGTGCACCCATGTCATGCAATGCCTGAAGAGATCAGAAGAGGATGTCAAATCCCCTGTAACTGGAGTTAGAGACATTGTTAGTAACCATGTGGGTGCTGGGAATCAAACCTGGGCCCTCTCCAAGAGCAGTCAGTGCTCTTAACCACTGAGCCATCTCCCCAGCCCCTCAAAATGCCATATGCACTGTTAATTTATTAAGTGTTTCGATGACTGGCATCTGGACTCTGGCACATACAGTAAGATTTCCTAGACAATCAGGAAGCATTGTGAAAATTTAATATACTTCCATCTCTCTCCCATATGTGTTCTAAATCTGTACATGCAGGTGGTAATTTTTTGAAGTGAGTTGAAATGAAATAACTATATCAAAGAACAGAGATCTTATAAATGAGGCAAGAGGGACCTTTCCTCATGATAAAATGTATGTTGAATATGTTATTAGAATGATATTCATAACATTAAAAGAGCAGTTTTATCCAGGAAAAAAACTTGAGTTGAGGAGTATGTGAAGAGGAGGTAAGTCTGTGAGACTCACAGAATGAGCCTTAGTGTAATGCTTATGGAGTAGCTAAGTGACTCCATTCTATGCTTTCCTCCTTCTCCTTCTCTCTTTTCTCCCTCATCTGTTTTTTTTTTTATTTTAAATGGGATGGTATCTATTGCACAAGATTATTTTTATTTTGAAACTCGAAAAGTGCCTTCATTACTTTGTTCAGTGCCTGGATTTTATAGATTAAGAAGTCCAGTGTCCATCATAGCTAGTGAATGCAGTTCCAGATTTTCTCTTATGCAGATTCAATTATTAATAGCTCCCTCTTCATTGTCAAAATTGTCCCAATTTAGATGATCAGGTATGTTTCATCCTATTTATAGTATATATGTAAAGATTTATAGGTAAAGAGGCCTGGAAGATTTTAAACAAGTATCTTGAGTTTAGTGGGGAAAGAAAGATAAGAGAGAATGGCCTTTTCAATAAAAGAACTTAGAGGAAAATAGGCATCATCCTTTCCTAAGGTCTTCACAACAAGAAACAGTCTGGGACAAGCCATAGGTCAGAAAAGAAGAAAGACACAGAAAGCACTTCAGAAGGGTAAAGAAGGAGGGAGAGAGGGAAGGAGGGAGGGAGGGAGGGAAGGAGAAAGGAAGAGGGGGAGGGAGGAAGGAAGAGAAGGAGGGAGGGAGGGCAGAATATATTTGTGAGAGATTTTAACTGCTTGATGTATGGAGACAGACACAGGACAGGTTGGAAAGTTTTTCCCATTGTTCCATGAAATAGTTTCTCCTTCACAAGTCTATCACCCTAACCAAGAGAAATGACTGAAGATTTCCTTCAATGCTCTGGAAACAGACTGAACTTTCTTCTGAATCCAACAAGATCTTCAGCCTTTACCCTAAGGCTAACAGGTTTTATCATGTGGCTTATGCCTGTAAATAAGAATGAGCCGAAGATCAAGAACAAATGGCAAGTGGAACAGGAAGAGCTGCTGTCCAATGTAAGAAACACTTTTAGCATTCCTGGGACCATTTCACAGGCTCCTCCAAGGTGGACACTGGATGCTGAAGAAGGTCAAGTATTCTGGCTCGGGATTCATGAAAGAAAAGAGAACATGCCATTATCTCTACAATCTCAGTCTCTCCAAAATCCATCTAGCTACCTAGATGATTTCCACAGGGTTCTCAGAAGTACAGGCAAAAGCAACTTCACAGATAATAGGCAAAAAGGCCCACCAAACAATCACACTCAGCAGTAGACACAATTGCACAAAACAGTTCATTCTGTGATTTTTTCCTCCCCATCTTTGCTTTGATTGCCTTACAAGTCAATGTTTTCTGTCCTATATTGTGGTATGAATGGAAATTAAATTATTGAGAAAGAGAGCTCTCTGTATTTAGCTAGACCCTGGAGAAAAATTCACAAATTTCATAAATTCCTTTCAAAACACCATTTGAACTCACATATTCTTTATAGTCACACTCTTCCTTAACATGTGACTAGAATTCACTGAGCCTTGCGAACTCACTCTCTGTCCCAGAATTGGGAATCTACTATGTGCTAAAAATGGATGTATTAATTTTAATGTGGAGTGGTTCCTTTCTCAAGGAGCCCAGGTCCTTGAGAGCCCAGCTTACTTTGTAGCTGTGAAATATGAAGGCAAGTCCACAGGCCCCAACATTATATACAACCAGGAATGGGAAAAAATGAAGTGAAAGGGTCTGTACAATGACAGCCTATGAACATGCTGCTATGGCTATGGTGGGGGAACGTGTTATAGATCTAACTGCTGTAAAGAGAATTTAACTTGAGTCTCAAGGCCCACATTGTGAAAAGGTAACCTGTTGGCAGTCAACACTGAGCCAAAAAACTAATGATTCCAGCCCAATATCTGCCCCTTATTAGTAGCTGACTAGATCTGGTGTCAGCTCCAGAAGACTTGCTGTTCTTTAAGTGAAACTGAGTGCCATTCTGCCTAACACCTCAAAACAGATGCATCCATACCAAACAAATAACTGTAGGGAAGCTTTCCAGCATACTTTTTCTAACCTTTACTTAAGAGTGGTGAGGTAGAATTCATACTACATTGCAATAAAAATTTTTAGAAGAATAGTAATGAAAGAAAATCCTCCTGAATTTGATCCCAGTTTTGTCCTTGGTGGGCCATGGATGTTAAGTGTGGCAGTTAAACACTAGATGTCTCTGTGAAAACATACCTAGAAAATGGGAATTATGATCTGACCCACATTGCTTGAGACTGTCAGTGGGATTTGGTAAGATGTGGTCTGGAAGCCTACTTTGTAGGTGTGAAATATGAACAACAGTAAGACTATGTAACAGGTAAAGAACTCAATTGTTTACTTTGTTCAAAGGAAAATAGTGTTTGACTTGAGAGTGTTGTTAATTGCTGTTAATGATGATTGCCTAGAACACCAAGAGGCACCTTTCTTACAGTTTTGTGTGGCTGTCGGGAGATCACGGGATCTGTATTTGAGTGTGAACTTTACAACACAACCGTAAATGTGGGGCCCCCACTCGTCTGTAAATAAACCCTTACCACATGCTCTGTTAAAAAATAATAATAATAATAGCATTTCTGGGCAGCACAGCCACCTGCTTCCTGGGGCCAGCTTCTTTTCGGGGTATGTTCAGCCATACCCACTGTGCCTTGACTGCCCCATCAGGTCCTCCATCCCATCTCTCCTCCTAGTGTGAGCAATAGCCCATTTCTTCTCTTGGCACTGCAGACTTCTGGCCTGCCCACTTGGCCCAGGCTCCCCACTGCTTCCTGACCCTTTGCACCCAGACCAACCCAATTCCTCCCTCTAGTCCCCAGGAGCCCTCGGAGTCTGTTCCTTCCACTACCTCCTTTGGCATAGCTGGGTGGCCCAACCACTCATCTTCCTGGGGCCAGCATCTTTCCTGGAGGGATCCAGACCTTAGGACAAAGCCTGAGAGCATCTGATCCTCATCCAACTTGGGCCTCTGTGGGAACTTCTGAGCAACAGGACAAAAGCCATCTGGCCCCTCCAATATAAAATCAAAGGAGAGAACCTGAAGCCTAGACCAACCAGCTTTTCATGCCCAAAAATAAACCACAAAGGCACACAAAGTTTATAAAAAGAAGCAGACCTAAACTCAGCAAAGGAAGGCTTGAGTCTCATACAAGTATAAGAAACTACAAAAGAAATCCACATGCCAAAGTCACAGTGAAAAAATAATAACATGATAAACCCAAATAATATATCCCCACCAAGTACCAACAGTCCTGTAGAGGAATAAATGAAACCCCCCTAGAGATAATGCAGGACGTGGAACTCAAAAGAACAATTCTAAACATGATAAAAGGATTCAGTGAAATTAAAGAACACACAAACAAAGAAATCAAAGAACTGAAAGAGGATAGGGACAAACATCTGAATGAATTCAGAAAAGATGTAGATATATTGAAGAATACTCAGTCTGAAATGAAGAAGGAAATGAAACACTCAATAAGCCAATTATGAAGGACAGGAGAAAGTCTCACCAAAGGATAAATGAAATGAAAAACAGAATATCAAGACTGGAAGATAAGTGGACGAATTAGACCACTCAAGCAAAGATTATGAAAAATTTAAGAAAACTCAAGAATGGAATATGCAGGAATTGTGTGACACCATAAAAAGATAAAACTTTTGCATCATAGGCATAGAGGAAGGAGAAGAATCTCAGGATAATGTTATGGACCAGATCTTCAACATGATCGTAGAAGAAAATATTCCAAAATTAAAGAAAGACATGCCTATACAAATACAAGAAGCGCATAGAACACCAAATAGACAGGACAAGAAAGAAAACACTCCACGGTACATCATAGTAAAAACACTAAACATACAGAACAAAGAGACAATAATGAAAGCTGCAAGAGAGAAACAAGAAGTCACATATAAAGGAAAACCCATTAGGATCAGAGCTGACTTTTCAGTGCAAACTATGAAAGCCAGAAGAGCCTGGACCAAAGTATTCCCAGTGTTAAATGACCACAGATGCCAACCCAGATCCATGACATAAATAGGCTGAAGGAATTCTTGTCCACAAAACCAGCCCTTCAGAGAGTTCTGGGAGCAATACAAAGAGCTGAAGAAAGGAATGACTATACGCAAGGGGTTGCAGAAAGAACTCCAAGGAGAGTATAACAGTGTAAAAGTACAACTATAGCAAGAATATAAACAAAAAAAATGACAGGATTCAATACTCATCTTTCATTAATAACTTTAAACATTAATGGACTGATCTCCCCAGTCAAAAGACACAGACTAGTTGAATGGATTAAAAAACAAAACCCATCTTTTTGCAAGAAACCCATCTCATTTTCAAGGACAGGCACCACCTTAAGGTGAAAGGATGGAAAAAAATATTCCAAGTGAATAAGGAGGAGTTGCAATTCTAATATCTGACAAAAGAGACTTCAAACTAAAACTAATCAGAAGAGATAAAGAGGGCCACTTCATTCTGATGGAAGGAACAATTAACAAGAAGGTATTACAATCATGAACATATATTCACCAAACTCTGGTGCACCCAACTTCATAAAAACAGTACTATAGGAATTTAAGACCCAGATTAATCTCAACTAATTAATAGTAGGTGACTTCAATACCACGTTGTCTCCATTAGATAGGTCAACAGGACAGAGAATTAACAGAGAGACATCTGAATTAAACAATGTCATATATCAAATGGACCTAACAGACATCTGCTGACTATTCTACTCAAGCACCAAAGGGCACACTTTCTATTTAGCATCCCATGGAACCTTCTCCAAAATCGACCACATACTGGGGCACAAAAAACCTCAACAACAACAAAAACGTTTGAAATAATTCCATGCATTCTATCAGACCACAATGCAATAAAACTTAATATCAACACTGGAAGAAACCCTAGTAAATACATGAAAACATAGAGATTAAACAACACACTCCTGAATGATGAATGGGTCAAGGAGAAATTAAGAAAGAACTAAAAGTATTCCAGCAACTAAATGAAAAGGACAGTACAATACAACAAAACCTCTGGGACATGTTGAAAGCAGTCCTTAGAGGGAAA
>NW_008338996.1:7171218-7199016 GCF_000622305.1 Nannospalax galili | reverse complement strand
ATCGCAACTCGAGACACTTGAAAAGCAACTACAAATAAAACCCAAACCCAGCAGATAAGAAGAAATAACAAAAATCAGAGCAAAACTTAATGGAATAGAAACAAAGAAAACAATGCAAGAATCAATGAATCCAAGCACTGATTCTTTGAAAAGATGAACAAGATTGACAGACCACTAACCCAGTTAACCAAAAGAAAGAAAAAGAATCTCCAAATCAACAAAATCAGAGATGAACATGGAAACATCACAATAGATGTCAAAAAATACAGAACATTATAAGGGAATACTTTAAAAACATATACGCTACTAAGTTTGAAAACCTAGAAGAAATGGGTGGGTATCTAAAAGCATGGGAACCACCAAAACTAAACCAAGAAGGGATCAACAGCTTAAACTGACACATAACACATAAGAAAATTGAAACAGCAATACAAAACCTCCCAACTAAAAAAAGTCCAGGACCAGATGGATTTACAGCAGAATTCTACCAGGCATTAAAAGAGGCTTTATATCCAATACTACTTAATTTATTCAAAAAGATAGAAACGGAGGGAGAACTTCCCAATTCCTTCTACGAAGCCAGCATCACTCTAATACCAAAGCCAGGTAAAGACACAACCAAAAGAGAGAACTATAGACCCATATCCTAAATGAACATGGATGCAAAAATTCTCAACAATTTCTTATGAACCACATACAGACACACATCGAAAGATCATCCACCATGATCAAGTCGGCTTTATTCCAGAGATGCAGAGATGGTTCAATATACGTAAGTCAATAAACATCATAAATCATATAAATGGACTCATACAAGAATCACATCATCATCTCAATAGATGTAGAGAAGGCCTTTGACAAAATTCAACATGCATTTATGTTCAAAGTCCTAGAGGGGACTGGACTGAAGGGAACATACCTCAACATAATTAAAGCCAAATGCAACAAACCCACAGCCAACATCATGCTAAATGGAGAAAAACTGGAAGTATTCCCATTAAAATCAGGAACCATACAAGGCTGTCCACTATCTCCACTCCTTTTTAACGTAGGGGTTGAAACTCTTGCAAGAGCAATAAGATAGGGAAGGAAACTAAAGAAGAAATAATTGGAAAAGGAGAGATCAAATTATCCATTTTTGCAGATGATATGATTTTATATCTAAGAGATGCCAAAAATTCCACCAGAAAACTCTGAGAAATGATTAACACGATCAGTAAAGTGGCAGGTTACAAAATTAATCTACCAAGTCTGTAGCCTTTCTATATACCAATAACAAGCAATCAGAGAAAGAGTACATGGAAACACTCCTTTTCACAATAGCCTCAAAAAAATAAAATAAATTATCTCTCAAACCTGACCAAAGACATTAAAGATCTCTACAATAAATTTTTTTTTATTTTTAAAGAAAGAGGTTGAGGAAGACATCAGAAGATGGAAAGATGTCCCATACTCATGGATTGGAAGAATTAATATTGTGAAAATGCCCATCCTACCAAAGGCATTTATAGATTCAATGCAATGCCAACCAAAATCCCCATGACGTTCTTCACAGAATTGGGAAAAAAATCACCCTAACATTCATATGGAAACACAAAAGACCTCAGATAGCCAAAGCAACCCTGAGAACTAAGTAATGGTGGGGGGATTGCTATAAAAGGTTTTAAACTGTATTACAGAGCTATAGTCTTTAAAACAACATGGTACTGGCACAAAACTAGACCCATAGATCAATGGAACAAAATTGAAGACCCAAATATGAGTACATGAAATTTCAGCCACCTGATATTTGACAAAGGGGCCAAGAACATTCACTAGAAGGACGACAGCATGTTCAGCAAATGGTGCTGGCAAAACTGGATCTCCACCTGCAAAAGAATGAAACTTAACTCTTTCTTTCACCTTGCACAAAAGTCAACTCCAAATGGATCAAATACCTCAATTTGAAGCCTGAAACTCTGAAACTGTTAGAAGAAAACATTGGTAATAACCTACAAGATATAGGTGTAGGAAGGGATTTTTCTAAACCGGACATCAGTTGCTTAGGAAACAAGGTAAAGAATCAACAAATGGGACCTCATTAAACTAAAAAGCTTCTGTACATCAAAAGAAGCAACCAAGGAAGTGAAGAGAAAACCCACAGAGTGGGAGAAAATCTTCACCAGCAACACATCTGACAGAGGTTTAACATTCAGAGTATATAAAAATCTAAAACACAAAGATTCAAGAAAGGATGTAACCAAATTAAAAGATGGGCTAAGGAGCTGACAAAGATTTCTCAAAAGAAGAAATAGAGATGGCTAAGAAGCATCTTAAATGGTGTTCAATGTCATTAGTGATTAGGGAAATGCAAATTAAAACCACTTTAAGATTTCATCTTACCCCAGGCTAAGATCAAGAGAACAAATGATACCAAATGTTGAAGAGGATGTGGGGAAAGGGGAAGGCTCATCCACTGCTTGTGGGATTTCAATCTTGTTCAACCCCTAAGGAAAGCAGTGTGGAGAACTATTAAAAAACTAAAAATGAACCTACCATTTGACCCAGTTATACCACTCCTTGGTATATGCCTAAGGAACTCATCCTATTGCAGAGATATTTGTACATCCATGTTTGTTGCTGCTCTTTTCTCAATAGCTAAGAAATGGAAGCAACCTAAATGTCCCTGAACTGATGAGTGGATGTTGCGGGTGTCCTGGGGCCCTCCGGGCAGGGGTAGAGTCAGTGCAGAGTCACGATACAGACACTGGGAGTCAGGTGAGAAGCAGGCAGTGCGAGCAGCTGCAGACTCGTTTATTGAGGATATGGGGCTCCCTTATATCCCCCCTCCAGGTGTCCCATTGGTCCATTGATAGGTTGTGTCTGTTCCTCATTGGCTCTCTGTATCAGGTCATTTTCGTGTCAACCATCTCTATGCCTTTGGCAGAACACAGGTTTGACTCAGTCAGATGTTTTTGGCACATTTGGAGCACGCATACACGGGTTGTTCAGGCCGCACTTCCTCCTACGCATCCACCCTTTTTCTTTTTGTGAAGCTCTAGTGGGAGCCAAAATTCTTCACCTTGGCATTGAACCAGTGTCCATCTACAAAGAGGAGGGTCAACACAGAGGAAACATTTCCTCCAAATTTCCAAGTGAAGCCAGCCATGGTTGAGCAGGACCTTTGACTTATCTTCAAATAGACGAACTGGTAAAAGAAAGGAGCCAGGGGGGCTGCTCCCAAGCCCATGTGACCCCTGAGGAACAGATCCTCAAATGACCTTAAGAGTAAAAATAAATTTGTTAATCTGGGTCAATTGTATGGTCTTAAACACCCAAAAGGAAAGTATGACCAAAGATTAAAGGGGACAATATAATTTTTAAGAGTTCATATGTATAGCTAAAGGCTACATAACAAGAAACAATGCCAGACAGGAGATACTTTCCTTTGAGTTGTTAGCCAGGATGGCCCCAGAGACTCCCAGACAGTAAGCCAGCATAGAACTGGGAAAATGAACAGCAGACCCCAATCTTATCTAAAGGAATATTAGCAGCTCATTACTGCTGGATGAGGAAGAGCTAAACAAGGAACTCTAGATAGGCTGACTAGACTTAGGGGATAGACTAGCACTGAGTAACATCTGTGGTACAGATAACACAGTGGACAGCAACAGGGATGACAGAGTATGTGGGCTCCAGTGGTGGGTGGCATGGGAGGCTATAGAAGGGTGCTATTTTGGTATAAAGATGAATGAAATTGTTTTGGATGTTCTGTATGAAATACGCACAAACAAAATCAATTAAATTTTAAAAATGAGAAAAGAAAAAAAAAAAAAAAAAAAATTTTTTTAAAAAAAAAAAAAAAAAGAAAACTCAAAGGCATACAGAGGAAGGCTGTCCTTAGTAGTTAGCTTTTGCTGTGACAGATTGCCTGAGGAAAACAACTAAAGGAAGAAAGGGTTTATTTTGTCTTACACTTCTAGAGCATAGCACATCATGGCAGGAAATCATGGCCCCAGGACAGTAAGGCAGCTGGTCACACTGCATCTGCAGTCAGAAAGTAGAAAGATGAAGCCAGAGCTTGCTTTCTCTTTCTTACTCAATCTGATGACCCAGTCCATGGAATCATGACAGGCACACTCAAGTTGAGCCTTCCCTTTTCAATTAACCCAATCTAGGAAATCCCTCCGAGACATGCCCAGAAATTTGTCTATCAGGTGACTCTAGATTCCATCATGTTAACAGTCAACCTTAACCACCACAAAGGACATGAGGACTCAAGGGCAGAGGCGAGTACACTGTATCTACCAGCCAAGGAACACCAAGGACTGTACAGCTGTATGAATCCAGAGGTGAGGTGTGAAGTTGATGTCACTGCAACCTTCAACAGGAATTGATAGTACAGATACCGATACCTTGATTTCACAGCTCTAGTTCCTGACCTGGGAGAGAATAAATTTCTCTCCTTTTATCCACATAGTTACAGCAGTCCAAGGAAAATAAAACAGAGCATATTCAAGCTGGGGGATAGCATCACAAAGTCTTAGTGTGAGAATCTTGGTAACGAACTGTAACTAATCTAGGGCACAGTTATCTGTAATAACTGAACTGCTCTGGGGTAAGTAAGGGCTAGATTTTGGAGAGAAAGTCTCCTGGCTTTTGGCACAAGCCATTTTTATACTTTGGAGCCTGAAGTGCCTTTTCAATGAAATGAAACCATAGGATTCAATACTATTAAAGAATCCTTTATATTAAAATAATGCTATTTGTACCAAATGGCATAGATATGGCATGATTGTGTATTTCTTGAAGTTAGTGTGTCATCAGATTATTGATTTTTTTTCATGAATGTGAATGTGACAGTGTAGGATGGAAAAATGCAAAAAAGACATAATTGCATGAAAATATACAACTGTATCCCTGAGGAGAAGCAGAGACAGAGCAGTAGGACACCAAGAATGTTTTCCAGTGCTGGTGGCCCCTCAAATTAGAAAGGCATGATCAAATCATGGATGTTTTAACAGCATGGGGAATTCAGCAGCATTCTGTCAGATGCCCAGGACAGGAGAATGCAGTTGTGGGTAAATGGTGGTAAGATGGAGAAAGGCAGAATTTCTCCTGCTTGAGTTAGACATTTGAGATGTTCTGGAATTTTCCACTGATCCAATTCCAGTCCTTGGATTCCTGGGAGCCTTCTGAATATGTCACTCTTATTAGTCAAACACATCCTCCTGTGTTTGGTAATGTAAAACCAACTATATGAGCATAGGCTCTCCTAATTCAATTTCCTACTGTTTCCCCCATAACCATTAGTGAGCTCACTTTTTGTTTGCAGCTATAGAAAGCCAAAGTTGAATAAGCTTAACAAAAGGAGGAAAGCATTTTAGATTGTTCAATGTGAGGACAGGAGTTGAATTCTGTTCTGGTTTTAGATCAAGAAAAAAGTAAGAGTGACAAAGTTGTTCCCTTCCTGGTTTCAGGTGCAAGAAAATAACATCTCAGCCATGAGTACGAGCACCTGAATGCAGTGCTCACTCTCTGAACTGCTATTTTGCTGGGTTGGATTCCAAATTTGGTTCCATTGCCCTGGGCATCCAACATTGGGAAGGCTACTACATTCAGTGACATTACGTCTGGAGATATTTGAAGAGAGGAAAGTGGGAATTGGGGAAAAGAAATAAGAGTTGAACGTCTTCTTGAAGAAGGGAGATGCTTAATGTGGAAACTGAACAGTTGTCATGAGCTGGGAAGCCATCACAATCTATAACACTTTGTTTTCCCCTTCCACCTCCGCACACAGTGAAAGTCTGTGTCTCACAGACTGTAAACTCTGAATCTCATCCAGAATATTCACTTTGAGGTCAAGTATGAGCAGGGTTGAGGGTCTGAGATAGGGGGTCACAAAAATGGACATCAGAAACTCACATACACTTTAACAGTTCAGATCATCATATAAAGCTTACTGATAAGAGACAAAAAACCTAACTTGACTCAAACACAGTGAACATCAACAGCTGACTTGTGACCTCCAATAAAGAGAAGACAGTCAACATTATGGATTAGAAAGTAAGAAAGGCCATTATTTTGAGTCAGACATGGACACTGACAGAGAAAGGGAAGCCACTGTGATAGACATGGTCCCCACAATGAACAAATAACTTTAGAACTATTAGGTAAATAGAGTGTATCACTGTTTGTCCAGAAGACTTCTTTTCCTATTGCAAGATTCAACACTCAGTGAGACTTAATTTTGATTCCAGAAAGAAAAACAGGGGTACCAATTTTTCCAGAGTATAGCATCATCAGTGGGTCTGAAGATACCCTGATCTACAAGGCAAGTGACTAAAGTCAAGGGATGCCCATTCTGTAGGGCAATATGAGGTCATACTGCTCTGGAATTAAGGTCAGACCAGAATTTTGGTGTCAGGTGGGTGTGTGTAGATATTTTTAAGCTATGAAACTCAGTGTCACCAAAAGAGCCAAACAGCCAAGACTTTCAGTTTCCAGAAGACACGTCAGTGTGCAGGTTTGAGTGAGGAGTATATTCCCTTGGCCATCGGCCCAGGCCCTTCCAATGGCTCTGCCAGAGGTAGGGATGTGTGGGAGGACATGGCTGATTGTGGCAAACCTCAGCTCCCCAGCGTGTCTGGCTCTGGCAACCACCAAAGGTTAAAATAATTTTAATAAACTTAATGAACAACTCAGAGCCTCAGAGATTTTCCTGGGTCAGTATTGTTTAATGAAAACTACTAGTATTGGATTGGCACATTGTGTTAGTCCATTTCCCATGGCTCATGTCAGCTACATACTCAACTGTGAAACACTTGCAGAACAAGACAATTAATATGACAGTAAGTACAACCGTACTACATGCCCAAGACAATGATGGGCACTCTTTTAGCATTATCTCATATAATCCTCAAAACTAGGCCACGAGACGAACAGATTGAATTTTGATAAAGTTAAGTGGTTTTCCACCATTACCTGGGGAGTAAATGGTAGTGGCTGGATTCAAATTCAAGTCCATCAAATTTCAATTCTATGTATTTTTGTTGTTATATAATATGGATTTCTTAAACTTGCATCAAGCCCTATTATAAGAACACAAAGATAAATAGAACCACGTTTCCATCCCCGGGTTCCTTATAATCTAATAAGGCAGACTAATGTGTGCATCCTTACAAAGTAGCAGTCAATGAATAGTGTAGTATACAAGCCTTCAGTAGATGTGAAAATCCTTAAACAGAAACGACCAAACCAGTCAAGAAGACTAGAGATTTCCTAGCAGGGCAATTCCTAGATGGGTTTGAAGGTAAGCGGGATTTTTCATTTGGACTTTTAAAAACAAGTAGAATGATCAGGACATATATAAGAATAGTGGTGGTGCTGGGCTTGGTGGTGCACACCTTTAATCCCAGCACTTGAAAGGCGGAAGCAGGCGGATCTCTGTGTGTTCAAGGCCACCCTGGTCTACATAGTGAGTTCCAGGACAGCTGGGGCTACAGAAAGACCCTGTCTCAAAAAGACCAAAAAAAAAAAATAAATAAAGAATATTGTGTTTAGAGGATTTCTGCGTAGTGTAGTAAGCTTGAATTTGCATCAGGCAATGAAAGTCAGTAAAGAAGGTTGTCTGGGGGAGCTCATCTGGTAGTACTGTGGAGTCGAGGTTGGCAGCAGTACTGTGATTGGGGTGCTGGTTAAGGGATGGACAGGTAGGCATGCTCTGTCAGTTCTGGCAAACGAGGACGCATTACCTGTTTGGGAACCAGTATTCATGGCAAGCACGTAGCTTATAATACACTTGTCTTCCGTTTGCCAGTTTGCACCTTGTAGGTTCAAGCAATCCTTTGTAGGTTCCTGCAAAGCTGTTCAGGCATGGTAGCTGGACAACAAATGCCCTAAAGATTGGAGACTATTTTATGTTTACAGCTGATTAAAACCAATTTGACAAAGTTCCCTTGAAGGCAAGTGCATCAGAAGGGCATGAGCGTTGAGGCACCTTCATCCGCACAGTGATATCCTGGATTGATCCAGAAAAAGAGCTGCGGAGTTTGTGCTTACACTGGAATACAAAGAACAGATCACTCTGAGTCATGGGAAGCCACTATACAAATCCCCTCCTACTCTGAGGAACTCTTTAGTGCATCACACCTTCCCAGGATTCCACGTTGTCCTTCTCCATCAATACCTATGAGGATGGCAAAATTTTACAACCTTGCTTTGCCTACAAAAAGGAACCAGAGTGAGTCAATCCAAGGAGGAAAAGCAGTTGAAATCATTGATTTTTGGTGAAAGAAAAGTTTAAGGAACTATGTAGTATGAAGTCGGAGACAGACTTAAAGAAAACCACATGGATGCTTGCAGATTTAGAGACCAGCCCTTGGGAGACATTCAGGAAAGGAACAGGGACAGGTGGAGAGAGAGATCAGGAGGAAGAGCAGAACTCACAGGGACCACATGCTACTGAGGAGGGCTACATCTACACTGTGTTCTGACTTGTGGAAGTAATGTTGTGAGGAACTACCGATCCTTTGTAAGTAGGAAAAACTGACACCCTGAAGAGCTGAACAATTAGTTTCCCAACTAAAAATATAAAAAGTGCAGGTGAGTTTAGACTCCCAGCTACATGTTCTTGAATTTAAAAAATATGCAAATGAACTGCATATGTGTAACCAGATACGCAAACATAAACCTTATAATCTGATATGTGTGGTTTCTTCTCAAAGAGTATGGCAAAAAAGTAAAAAAAAAAAAAAAGTCTAGGAATCTAGAAATAATTGTCTCCAACTTTGAAAGAGAAAAGTGTAAGGTGGAAAGCAATTGTACCTTATCATTTGAAAGCTTGTTTTTTACCACATTATATATGGTTCTCTCTCTCAGTTCAGCTATTTTGTGTATAAAAAAGGGAATAATACCTACCTCGTAAGTCAGTCATTAGAAATAAATTGGAAATTTTTGAAAAATGAAAGACAGAGGAAGAGGAAGTGAGGGAAGGAGGGAGGAAGGAAAGAAAGAAGTATGGAAGGAAGGGAGGGAGGGAGGGAAGAAGGAATGGAGGGAGGGAGGAAGGGAGGGAGGCAGGGAGAGAGGGAGGGAGGAAGGGAGGAAACCAGGAAAAAAATAAGGAAAGTAATGGATAGCACAAGACCTTGGCAAAGAGCAAAGCCTGAGTAAATGCCCGGTGACTTCAGCTGTTTTGACAGAATTAAGAGATTGTACATCATTTCTATTATCGCTATTACCATTGCCACCATTGCTGCTGCTTCTAAGTACTTGTCTTTCATACAGAAGTTCCTTTTATTACTTCTAATGAAAATTAAATATCTAAGACTTTCTTTGACTCTCCCCTCTGAGACCCTTTTTTAGCTGTCCATGGAAACAGAAGGATATTATCAGAAAAGAAACACACACACACACACTTCACAGCCAAAATGGTAGATTACTTTTGCCAAAAATCTACTCTTGGTTCCAGGGGCATGCACATGACTTTACTTTTCCCTACCACAATGGACTTGCGCTGTCTCAGCAAAAATTGATCTTCTGTTTGAGGGAAATTATACACAGTTCCACTGTCATCTCTGCTGGGAACTTTCAAGTCCAAACTCTTGCTTGTAAATGCTGACAGTGTTTCCATATTTTTAATCTGTAGGGTGATTTTTTTCTACCCATGAGTACTTTTTGAACATCTATTTTGTGCTAAGAAAGTGTCTAGTCACAAGAAATGTAACACTGAGCAACTGCACACCTGGCCCTCTCTTTGTAAAGCTTAAAGACCAGAGCAGTCTTACTCTGAAGCCCTGGCTGGCCTGAAACTCATGCTGTGTAGACTAGACTGGTCTCAAAGACACAGAAATACACCTGTCTCTGCCTCTGGGTGCTCCAATACTCTCTTTAAATTTTGACTGGAAAAATAGGAGTTGTATGGGAAGAGAAAGGGGGAAATGTCCTAGTCATTGGACAAAATCCTCTATTCTGCCCCATAATAAAAAGTGGTATATATCCTATATAACAAAAGCCTGATGAAAGTAAAGAAGAGTAGTACTAGTTTGAAAGGGCACAGGTTAAATGGAGTGGGAGATGAGAGGGCAGGGCAGAGGAAGAAGTATTGGGAGGGATTACTAACACTAAAGGCCTTTTGAAAAATGTTGTATGGAAACCTACTACTGTAGATGCTTCCATATAGATAGATAGATAGATAGATAGATAGATAGATAGATAGATAGATAGATAGATGATCGATAGATAGATAGATAGATGATAGATAGATAGATAGATAGATAGATAGATAGATAGATAGATGATAGATAGATAGATGAGTAAAAAAGAGTGCAGAGTGTGGGTCCCTGAAACAGGCCTCCTATATTAAACTTTACCTATCCAGGGCCCAGGGACCATTGTGAAAGAAAGGGAAGAAAGATTGTAAGAGCTAGGGGAGGAGTTGCATGACCATAAGGAAACAGAGTCTTACAGGCTTCTAGGACCCTGCTCATATGAACTTACAGCAATGATGTCAACATGAACAAGACCCATGCAAACTCATGTAGACAAAAACCCATCATACAACTGAGGAAATGGGCAGCAGGCCTCAATCTCAGCTGGAGAACTATTGGCAGGTGATTAGTGTTGGGTAAGGGAGAGTTGATATTCTTTAAGGAAGAGACTCTAGATAGGCTGACTCGACTCCAGTGGATGTACTTTCACTGAGGGATGTCTAGGCTCACAAACTTGACTCGATACAACTTAACATATATGACAGAATGCATGAAAAATCCAGTGGGGGAACTATAGGGGTGTGGATGTGGTAGGGAGTATAACAATGATTAAGATGTTTTAAGGATGCTTTGTATGAAGTGCACAAAAATTCAATAAAATATAAATTGAAAAAAATCCAGGTGTCAAGAATAGGTTACCTCTTTTTGAGCTATTGGTTAGTGGGATCCTGTTGACCCTAAACATTGCTGGCTATTGCATTTACTCTTGGTTGCCCTCCAGAACTTGATAGTTATAACCCTAATGCTGAAGACACTATATACTTTAGTCATAGAACAAACCTGTAGAAATCTTATCCAGCAGATGATGATTAACACAGAAAACCACAACTGTCCAATGCGCCGAGAAAAGGAGGCTACAGAATGCTAATCCCTGAATAGGACACTTACGTAAAATTTGTGCCTCTGTGGGCTCAGAAATCATTGCAGAAGAGGTGGAAGAAAGATTGTAAGATCCAGATGTGTTGGATGACCACAAGGAAACAGAGTTTTCCAGATAGCTGATCATTTACTCATATGAACTCACAGCAATGATGACAGCATGCACGCATTCCAAAAAGCTCAGGTCACATAAGACCCAGTGTAGAAGTGGGGAAGTGAGTAACAAATTTCAGCCCTACCTGAATAAGTACTGTCAGCCAATCACTGCTGGGAGGGCTCTTGGAAGGGTAGGACTCTTAGAAAATTGACCAGACTCTACTGAATGAGCCGCCACCAAAGGGCATTTGATTTTATAGGTGAGAGAGAGAGAGAGAGAGAGAGAGAGAGAGAGAGAGAGAGAGAGAAAGTTCATAGTATACATGAAATGAGGCAGGGCTATTAAGGGGGTGTTTCTAACAAAAAAATCAATGAAACTATCTACAAAATAGTAAATGGGTACTGACCTCAAAACTTCATTCTTATTGGCTAGTTTTCATGGTGCTAGAAAATGCTATGCATACTGTAAGAAGAGAGAAGTAATTATTGATATTATCCAATTGTGAACACTGTGACTCAAGTAACAGCTAACTTGGTAAGATATGCCCACTGATGCAATAGTGGCAAGAATTTTATATGAAAAAACGACTACCTTCTAATTGGATTTAAAGCCCACCTCACAAGATGGAGCGCTTACCTGACACCATTATCAGGGCAAAGAGCCTGATAACCTCATAGGCCCTAAGAGACACCCCCACTACTATTATTATGCTAGGTAGGCATAGTATTAAACCAACACATAGGTAAGTGCATTGCTCAGCTTTCATCAAAGAATCTTTTTGCACGATATGGTGATTAACACAGACCCACAGCTGGCCAACACGCAGAGACTAAGAGACTGGAGAGTGTGCAATCCTAAATGGGAGGTAAATTTCACACCCTTTTCTCCCAAAGCTTAAGGATCATTGCAGAAGAGGGGACAGAAAGATTGTAATAATCAGAGGTGGTGGATGAATGCAAGGAAGCCATATTTCCCAGACACAAGAGGGCAGTTGCACATGTTGACCCAAACAGTTGTGACAGCATGCATAAGACACACACAAGCTCAAGACAGTTAAAAACAATTTCAGTACGGATGGGAGAAGTGAGAACCTTGTTCCACCCCTTGCTGAGGAATTATTGACAACAGATAGCTTCTGGAAGAGGGAGAGTTTGTTTTCTTTAAGGGTGTAACCCCTGCTAGGTTGACCACACTCCAGTAGACGGACCCACAGCCAAGAGTATTTGGGAAACACAAATTGGGTTTGGAGGGGCTTAAAAAGAAGATACAAAGTTGTAGGGAGTAGGGAGGTTGTCATTGGATCTAAGCAGATTTGGGGAGTTGAAAATGATAAAAAAATACATTTTATGAAATTTTGAAAGAATCAAATAAAATATTACTTTTTAAAAAGTAGATGGTGTAGTTCTCAGCTCTAAATGGGCCATGTATATCAAACACCTCCATCCAAGGCACAAGGATCATCATGGAAGAAGGGGCAGAAAGATGGAATGATTGTGAGAGCTAGAGATAATGGAACACCACAGGAAAGAGCATTTCTTCCATTTAGTGAAGCCTCTCATCATAGAAGACAGAAACATTTCTTGAACTGCCGTCCTCACTTACCAATTGTTTATTTCATTCAACAAACATTGTGCTAAAGTGTATCATGTTCTCATGGAAAAACTGTGGTAACTTTTTGTATCCTGTTCTCACCCTGTGCTGAATTCCCTCAGACACAGCTTGAGGAACAGGGTCGTTCAAGTGCCCCAAGGAGATTGCCTAGCAGGACAGTCTCACCTCAGGATGGCGGGCATTCATTTGAAATGTAATTTGAGGAAAACAATTTTGCTTAGCTTGTAAGTTTGCCTTTTGGGTCACATTAGATTTGTAATTTGTTACTATCTCTTGTTTTATTTTTATTTTTTATATAGTGGAGTAGTCATTTCCAGGCTTGGACACTACATGACTAAAGAGTTTTATAAATGAAAGAAGAAGGAGGGGGAGGAGGGGAAGAAGAGGAGGAGAAGGAGGAAGAGGAGGAGGAGGAAGAAAAAGAGGAGGAGGAAGAGGAGGAGGAGGAAGAGGATGAGGAGAAGGAGGAAGAGGGGGAGGAGAAGGAGGAAGAGGAGGAGAAGGAGGAAGAGGAAGAAGAGGAGAAGGAGGAAGAGGAGGAGAAAGAGGAGGAGGAAGAAGAGGAGGAGGAGAAAGAGGAGGAGGAGGAAGAAAAAGAGGAGGAGGAAGAGGAGGAGGAGAAGGAGGAAGAGGAGGAGGAGGAGGAAGAAAAAGAGGAGGAGGAAGAGGAGGAGGAGGAGGAAGAGGATCAGGAGAAGGAGGAAGAGGAGGAGGAAGAGGAAGAGGAGGAGAAGGAGGAAGAGGAAGAGGAGGAGAAGGAGGAAGAGGAGGGGGGAGAGGAAGAGGAGGAGAAGGAGGAAGAGGAAGAGGAGGAGAAGGAGGAAGAGGAGGCGGGAGAGGAGGAGGAGGGAACGGGGAGATGAGAGGAAAAAAAAGGGCACAGGGTTTTGATGTTTGACCTGGGATCCAGTCTCAATGTTGTTGCTTCTGGTATAAATTAGTCTCTCAGAAGTTTAGTTTTCTGATCTCTTAAATGGATATACCTTTGTCAAGGTCCAAAATAAATGATACATACTACACACATCAACTCTATCTGCACAGCTGTTTGTGCATCGCATTCCTTGTTAACACTGATACACTTGTAGGTTTTATTCCAAGTGCCTCATTCTCAAAGTTTTCTTTGACCTTCCCTAGCTAGGCTAGGTTCTTCTGTTGGATACTCAAAAAGCACTAGATCTCACCTTTTCTGGCACTTAGTATACTTCTAATAAATTATGTTTTTACGTATATCATTGGTGTCTACACCACTCACCTTTACGAAGACGGGCCTGCCTTGTTCATCACTGTATCTCTGATATCCATAAATATATTTAGTAAGAATATTGACTAAAGCCTCTAACAAATGCCTGGTGCAAAACATACTTTCAGCTAATGGAAGGACTTATTGTCACATTATTTAATGTCAGTGGTACAGATTAATTTTGCATAATTAAAATCTCTGTCAATAGCAATGAAGAGTTTAGGCCTGACTTAGATTGCTGATGGTGGTTAACATTGATGATGTTATTCCTGCTTCTTTTCAATGTTTATGCCTGCTCCACTCTGAGAAGAACCTGAGTTCCCTAGAGGCAGAAACTATCCTATTTATTCCTGTACTCCAAGTGCCTGCCTCCGTGAATGTGTGAGATAGAATTGAGTGAACCAAACACACCATCAGTTATAAACAACTATTTATATACCCTCACTTACCTATCCTTTTATACATTCAAACACCCATATATGTGAATGAAGAAACTGCTATCCATTGAGGTAAACAGAGCCCCTATATCATGTCACAAAGAAAGTGATTTAAGTCAGGGATCCCAAACATAAATGCCCTTGAGTGCCAGGCATGTAACTTAATTGAATACAGTGAGCTGGGAGGAAACGTAAGCACTCAGATTCAAAAATGAGCGGCTCCCATCAATCTCTGACAGAAAATGTTGCCAGATACTCAATTTTTTTAAGAAAACAATGAGAAATCAGATTTTTATTTGAGTGTCACCACTTTCCAATGTTGCCATCTAATTGAAATTCTTTTAAAGCATCTTACGGTCCAAACCAAACACAGCCACAGGTCAAACCCAGCCCATGGACCACCAATTTTGAAGCTATGATTTCAATTTTAGAATCTTCAAAAACAGTTCCCATTGCACTTCCCTGAGGATGGAATCTCAGATGCAGGTGGATACAGGAGCTCATGGGTATCTCTTAGATGGATCCCACTGGCTAGCAAACAGCATACAATGCAGTAGTCATTTTAAACGTCTGACTTGGCAAAATGAGAGATATGTTGCATCCCCCTCCTTATTTTTTTAACCCATGGTTTAGTACAACCAGCCTCATTTTACGGAAGAGAAGGAAAAAACAGGGAAGTGAATTGGATGAGCCCACATCCAAGGATGAAGTTCAAGTTCAAGAACACTAGCCAGGAGCTGCATCACCCTTTGCACAGTGGTAACTTCTTAGGGGCTATTTACCCCTTGCTTATCTGGCTCTCCCTTGACACATGACACCTCAGAGGAAGAGAAATGGGTGTTTCTTCAAGACCTGTATCCAGGGTTCCTTTTCTATTCTTTAAGCACAATGCTATAAGTTTCACCCAAACCCCACATCTTTCACAAGGCTTTCTCAATCCTGTCAGTTAAAATCACACTTTCCTTTCCATCAGTTTCTGAAGGTATCTCAACTGCTCGGTCACAAAAGAACTCCAGATTGGTCGTAGAATTTCCTTTGATTTTTCTATTTCCACAGAAATATTAGGGTGTGATGGAGAATTTTGTTACATCCTAGTCCTATCACAGCTTTGCATCCTTCTCAGTAAGATGAGCCCTGCACCTTATCTGAAAATTTTTTTTATGTGTATGAGTATTTTGCCTGTATCTAAGTGTGTCAGTGTATACAATACCTATAAAGGTCAGAAGAGGGCGTCAGATCCCCTTGAAGATGGTTTTTTTTTTTCCATAACTCAGACATCCAAGGGAGGAACTGGCCAACACAAGGTTTCTGACTGAAACTAAGAATGTGTTTTGAAACCATCATCACAACGGAGAAGAAAACATTTTTACAACAACCATTAAAGCATCTTCCTTTTAATGGCCTGGCATAGCAGGAGTACATAGTGGTGCTTAATAAATGTGTTTTGATTATTTCATGGTTTGTTTGTGAAATGATCCCAGAGCTTTATGTGTTTGAATATTTGATCCCCAGTTGGTGATGATGTTTGGGGAGGTGATGGAAACTTAGGTAGTGCCTAGATGGAGGAACTGGATAACTCGGGGACTCTTTCTACTCCCTGGCTCTTGCCATGAGGTAAGCAGCAGCCTCTTCACACTCTGCCTGCCACAGCTGCCAGCTGTTCCCACCATCCTTCCTTTCATACCATGATGGACAAGGAGCCAGAAATAGTGCTTTCTCCCCTAAGTTGTTTCTATCAGTTGTTCTATCACAGTGTTGAGAAAAGTAATTAATATGCATGATCTCCTAATGTGGTAGGCAGTAAGTAGGATCTCTTTAATGAATGAATGGAGAAAAAGCCAGTCTGGCTAAACATGAATTCCTGTTTTTGAGAAAGTAAAGGGAATTTCCAGAGATGTATAACCCCAGTGGGACTCTTACGCCAGGTGGTCTCTCCAGAGCTCTCTGAGGCTGGGCCAAGACTTGGCGAGGTGGTAATGAAATTCTCCACATCTGGGCTCATAGTGAACTCATGCCGTTCTGCAGTCCTCACCCTTAACAGACATATGCTGTTGTCCTCCCTCTCAGTCTTCTACAACTGCTATAATAAAGTACCACAACTTGGGTGGCTTGAGAAACTGACCTTTATTTTCCCCAAAAGTCTATATATGTCCAATATCAGAGTAAGGTTCTGTCTTTCCTGAGAATGCTCTCTTTTGGCATCTTCTCTCTACATCTATACATGACCAGGCCCTAGTCTGAGCTGTCTGGGCCCTAATCTGCTAAGCAAACATCAGTCACATAGGACCATGGTCCCCCCCATTGGATCTCATTTTATCTTAATTTTTTAAATTTTATTTATTATATTTATGTTATGTGTATGAGTGTATTGCCTGCATGAATGTAAGTGCACCTGTGTAGTGCAATACCCACGTAGGTCAAAAGAAGGCACTGGATTCCCTAGAAATGGAGTTCCAGATGGTTGTTAGCCACTATGTGGGTGCTGGGAATTGAACCAAGGTCCTCTGCAAGAGCAGTCAGTACTCTTAACTGCTGAGCCATCTCTCTAGCCCCATAATTACTTCTTTAAAAAGCCAATGCAAATGGACCTGGGGTACAGACTTGCAAGTTGAAAGTCTATCTGAACTCCAATGTGGGCTCCTGGGCAGCCTGGGCAATTCAATGAGATCCTGTCTCAAAGTAGAATGTATAAAGAAAGCCAGGGAATAGTTGAGAGGTGGGATACTTGCCTAACAAGCATGAAACTCTAGGTTCAATACTCAAGCAACAAAGAAAAACAGAAAGAGGAGAAAAGGCAAATATGGTCGCATTCTGATGAACTAAGAGTGGAAAGTACAGTTTCCACATGAACTTTGATATGGGCTCAAATTTCACTTCATAACGACCCTCAAACACCATAGCTAAAAATTTCTTTTGTGATTCCTTTAAAATTATTTCTATCTTTGAGGTCTGGGCATGTCTAATAAAACCATTAATAGTGTCCATGACTTTCATTCAAATTAACAGTACTTATTCCCATAAGAGATAACAAAGTCCTCTTCCTGCCATGCATCCCTACACTATGCCAGCACCCTCTCATATATTAATTCGCTAAGGGCACACCAGGCAAAGAAAATTTAATATGTACTGGACATCTCTTGTTATGAAATATGATTATTTGTGATGCAAACAGACCAGGGAAGAAGAATGGTGCAGAATCATTTATGGCATCCAATAAAGCACAGTTACAGACAGTGCCTAGGTTTAAGTGCCCATAAATTCCTGCGAAAATGATTTAAATGATAGCAACTCCAGAAATAACTAACTGAGGGTTGACCAAACATTAAAGTCACTGATGGAGGTTGTCCATGGATTCTGGCAGGTTGAAAGACAAAGAGCTATTTATTTTGATCATCTCTAGCTTGGATCTCTACTTAAACTATGCCTTAAATTCTTTTTAAGTACAAGAACAAAGCTGGTGATGTTATGAAGTTAAGGATTTATAACTGTGTGTAGTTCAGAATATTCCAGAAACGTGCTGGCATGCTTTTTCAGGACATGCATTACTACTGAAGTGTTCCAGTGGTTCTTGGAATCTCCCTGTCTTCCCCAGCACTGGATTCCTGCCTCAGCCATGGTGGGCCCACCACTTTGTAGCAGGAACACTCTGAATTAGGAAGGCAATCCAGGCAGCCTGAAGAAAAAAAAATCAAGGAACAGAAGACAGCAGTTAGGTAGAGGAAGTTGCATCTAATGAAATTTTCCAGGGCCAATCAATCCATCTTTAGAGTTAAGCTTCATAAGTAGAACATTGCCACACAGAGTTCATGGAATGATTAGAGCAAACAGACCCTTATCCTGCAACTTTCTTCTCATCGTTTCTAATGCCTTAAATTAATTGAGTGTGCTTCAGTTTTGAGCAATTATCTAAAATTACTTTATGTTTCAGCAATTCTTTCTTCAGTTATGTCTGAACTATTGTTTGAAAATGTCTAAAGACTATACATTTCAGATTATAAATTGAACTTCAAATTTTATGTTCTTTTTAAACATTTTTATTGATTGTTTGGAAATTTCATACGGTGTATTTTAATCATCTTCAAAACTTCTCCTCCTCTACCTTCCTACCCGATTCCAACATCATGCCATCTATTATTATGGTTTTAAAGAAATATTAAATCTAATTTGTGTTCTCTCCAAATGCTCTTCTGTGTGGTTCATCCCTTGGAGTCTAGTCCACACACCAGGCTTCATACCCTTAAATAAAATTGACTCTCCCTCTCCCAAAAGCTATCAATTACCAGTAAATCCTCAGCTAGGGCTGATGTTTCTTGCCCACCTCCCACCCAGATGCTGGGTTTTTGTCTGGCCTAGGCTTATGCAGGTCTTATACAAGCACTGTGGGTTCATCTTTTGAAAATCTCTCCTTTCAGTGTGTACATTTTTCATGGTCATTTCCATCTTTTTATCTTTTTGAACACATACATTTACATATGCATGTGCATATGCATGTATGTAAAATAGTTGTATATTTTATAATGAATGATATAATATTTAAATATACTGTATAAATGGCATGTTGTGTATAGTATATATTTAGTATATAAATTATATGTAACATAATAAATTATTCATATGCTATATGTATGTTTATTATAATATGTATATATAAAATGACAGCAATTCAAACTTTTACCATCCTACGTACTTGAAGCTGCTGTCTTTGCTCTTCATAGTGGGCTATTTCCACACATGATGTTTAATAATTTGAGTACTTTTTCCTCTTGGAGATCTTGATTTTTCATCTAATGAGTTCAGGGTTCCAACCTAATGCTGCTAAAATTTCCAACAAGAGAATTCATCATGCTTATCATGTTCGGAGTAGAGATTGTATAAAACCTATAGTTAATACATTAAACTAGAGTCACGGTTCCAAGAAGATTCAAGGGTCAGCTTCAAGAAGCCATGAGATACAGGATCCCTTCGTGCAGTGGTGTAAAGAGGCCTGTAGCTTGCTGAGTTGGCCAACTACTTTCCTTCCTTCGCCATTCAACACATGCAACTTGCCCAAAACTGTACTTTGACTCGATTGTCTGCCACTGTCGTTTATTCCAAAATCTCAACAATTACTTCCTATACACAATCTTCCTCTTCCACCATTCCCAAGACCAAAAAAAGATGTCTTCCTTCTATGACTTCATGGTGCCCAGTGGTCTCCTCCACCATGGTCTTCATTACATTCACTGATGTTTTCTCTCTCTCTCCCACTATTCCATAAAATTCTTAAGAACAAGGATTGTATTGGGGATTAAATAATGTTATTGTAAAGCAAAAGAGTCATAATATTGAGCTCTCATTATATTCCAGAAAGTCACAGAAAACTATTCGCATAGAGACTACAGTTTGTGGCTCACAACAAACGTAAAATTAGATGTTTTTAATCCCCATATTAAAGATGTTGAAAGAGGTCTCAGAGAGATAAAGAAATGTTTTCTCTATGTGTATCTTTATTGGAATTTTGTACATTTCATACCTCTTAATCATATGTAGACCCCTTCTCCCATCCACATCCCCATGTACCTCCTACACTGGATTTCATGTGTTATGTCAAATATGTTCAGGCTTCAACCTTAGCCAGGGAATTATTGACAGTCTCTTACTGTTGGGTGGGGGAGAGTTGATCTTCTTTAAGAGAGTGACACTAGATAGGCTGACTAGACTCTAGTGGATGAACTTGTACCAAGGGACATCTGAGTGAACAAAATTGACATGATAGTTCATAACAAATATGGCAGAACACAAGAAGCTTTTTCAAGATGACAGCATATCTGTAATCCAAACCAAGCTCTGTTTTAAAATGGGCATTGTCGGTAATGTTCAGTATATTTTTATGTCTGTATTTCCAGTGCCTCTAGCATTGATATAAAATGTGTGCTTACTGAATGTCTCCATGTGAACTTTTAGATGTTGAAATAACCAAACTTCCCAGATAGGAAGGAGAATTGGGGAAATACAATATTCTGGTAATATACTGTCACATTTGAAACTACCGTCAAGCTTTGAACAACGACTCTTTGTCGTTGTACATGATTTTCTGGCTCAGAAATTTGAGCACAGTTCATCTGGGCAATTTTTCTACTCCATGTGACACCACCTGAGAACATTTGATGCTATTCAGATGATAGCTAGTCTGGTATGGAAGCCACTTTAATGGGGAAGTTTGGAAGGCTTTGCTCAGGATAGACTCTCCTTTGTCACATTTCAAAGTCCCTTTCTATGTTCTTGTTAGTATCATAGTCAGATTTTGTATGTGGCTGTTCAGGGCCCAAAAGACCAAAATCAAATCCATCTGTCAATTCAAGACCGGACATGATGGACCCAGCAACACTTGATTGCTGGCAAAGGAGAAGAAATGTGTCGCTCAGAGCAGTGTCAAAGGAATAGTGACCTTCAATATTTCACTCCATGTAGTGAATTAAATAACAAAGTTATGAAGTGAAAAAGGTCCATGTCCCTTATCTCTCAGTTGTAACAGGTGTTCCATCATATTCTCTTGACACTGGTCTTTTCTTCCATTATTTTCATCATGAAGTGTAATGGCATGCTTCATTTTGGATAGTTTGGTTAAAATCTATCTTATCTCTGGGTTAAGAGCTCCAAGAGAGCAGAGAGGCCTTTCTGTTCTATATACAACTGCACACTCACATTCAGCACAGAGACCATGAACTAAATGCATTTTGTTGGAGGAAAGAAGGATGTCTGAGCAGGTTTTATAACTACTGGAGTACTCAACTGACCCTTTGTCAAAATGATCTTTAAGGCTCCTTCTTGTCCTGGCTTCCTGCAATTCATCAGTTCCAGTTTCATAAGATGACTGCAAAGAAAGCATGAGCCAATAGTGGGGTCTGGCTGCCAGGAAAGGTACTGAGGGTTCAGGATCTTATGACTGTCTGCTGTAGCCTCTAACTGGAAACCACTTCTGCTGTGGGCGATGCACTTCTAGAAAGACACTGACCTGGTATAAGCTTTCCATGGGGCATCAGACTGGTGGGTGGGTGACAGATGTCATAGGGAAGTTGAAGAAATTTATTAGAGAAATTTTATTAGAGTAACAGTCTTAATGCTCATCATAAACGAAATTTAATGTTGAAGTTGTAGCCTCAAAGCAGAAGTAGAATTTTTTTCTATGTGAATTGTAGGCAGAAATATGACTGACAGATACACGTTTTATAAAATGAATTTTTTGTTCGACAAGAAAGAAATATTTCTAACCATGGAGTTGTCCAAAGACTGTCACAAGGTTTCTATGAGATGAGTAGTCAAAGACCACTAGCATTCAAGAAAAGAGTGTCAGTAACTTGGTGTGAATGACAAAAACACAAACTATGATTGAATCATATGATCAGCACTGCCAGAAGATGATGCTAGATGGGATGGATGAGCAGTAGATCACAGGACTTGTATGGACAGAGAATGATGCTGGGTGGGGGGAGTGCATCTACAGTCTGATGATCAGTCTTATGACGGCATCTCTACCACCTTGGTGTGATGTCAGACACATGACTTTTCATCTTCCAAAGAAGGCTGTGAAAAGTTAATTTATTAAGGTACATAAGAATTAGAATGTGAAGTGGGGACATGGCAGAATTTTCTTAGTATTTCTGTTGGTATTACTACATTAAGTCTAAAATAACCCCTTTAAACCAAGCTTTATGGGGGCTAAATAAAGTTTCTTTGCATTTTATTGTCCTATTAATTAGTTGTTAAAATACCCATTTTACAGAAGAATTGTAACTCAAGAAGTTTAAAAAATTCATTTAACGTTGCATACCTATAGAGTGATGGTGCTAGGAATCTAATCCACATGCTTTTATGTGACAACCCAATTTTTTGCAGCTTCTCTTGCCTTTACAAGTATTTTTTTTAATCCTATGTCATTTTGTCAATTGCACAAACATTTATTTCTTCCACTAAGCTCATATGCATAACAGTCTTGTCTGTACCCTGTACATATCAGTCCTTAAGTACATAAAGATATCACCCTTTCTCACAACAGTTCAATTATACCACAACTCGTTTCTAAGGAATGGCTTCTGATAGTACATTTTTGGAGTTTTGGGTACTAGACTATGAATACAAACTGTGTACAATCATAAATACTTTACTCTTTCTTCAGGTGATACTTATATCATTTACTCCATTTGAAAATAATCAAGCAAAACTTCCTCTAAATTCTTGTATCTGTGCTTCTGATTTAAAATATGAGTAATCAAGGGTAATTTAAGGGATATGATCTTGTCTTTTATAAATATATATATATATATATTATTTTATTTTTAGGAGAAGCATTTCATTACAGCTTTAACATACTCAATAACAATTTCCAGAGCAAAGATACATCTCTTTCAAAAGTGGCTATAAAATTTTTAGGTTCACTGTTGACTTAATACAGTTATACAATATTGAACTCAGTATAAACCAATAAGACATAAAACTGAATGAGTTTTTAACCTTTGAAAAGATCTCCATTTCATTTTAAAATATACTGTTTCTTACAGAAAAACTCATCTTTAATGCTACTAACACTTAGATGTTTGCACATGCATCTCTAATCTCTATGTATCTGATTATTGCTAGTCACAGTTGGTTACTTTCTGAGCTCCTTGGCATCTGAGCATGGATAGCATAAAGTCATCGGGTAGATTTCAGTGGTAATGTTTATTACCTCTACTAATTAACATGACGTAAGTTTTTATGCTTCCTCCTCAAATACAATTCATTTTTTAATTTGTTGGTTTTTTTGTTGACCTTTTCTTTTAAAAATAATAGTTTACTTATTCTTTGAAAATGTCATACTTGTATATTATGTATCTTGATACTATCCATTCACATTGTCCCACCCTTTCAATTATCCGTGGGTCCACCACAATGCATTTCCCTCCCAACTTCATATTCCTTTACAAGTTTTATTTTTGTCTTTTAAATATATTTTAACCCATGGAGTCCAATTAGTGTTGCCCATAAAGCCTGGGTGTTGGATTCATCCACTGGGACATGGACAACCTACCACTGACCACCACCCCGTTAAAAAAGTAGTTCTCCCTCCCTTGGCAGCCACCAAGTGTCAATACCTGCTCAGCTAGTGATGAGGCCTCTGTAGCCCTTCCCCCATCCATGCTGGAAAGTTTAACTGACTTGATCTTGTGCAGATAATCACAGCTGCTATGAGTTAGTGTGAGAGACAGCTACATAAAATCCAGGAGACAGCATTTCCCAACACTGGTGTCCCACTCTCACATTCTTTAATTTTTTTTGAGAATTTCATACATTGAGTACCATGCTCCCATCATTTTCACCCCTTCCTTTCCCCATTCTACCTCCTCCCATGTTCTCCATTCCTTCTAAATTTCTTGACCTCTTTTCTATAATTATTGTTAGATATAAATAATAGATAGAAATACACTTGTGTGTGTGTGAGTATACAACCTACTGAGCCCATTTAGTGTTGTTCTTATGTACATGTGTTTAGGGCTGATCATTCAGAAGTAGGTAGCTATCCCTGGAGAACACTGATTCTCCATCTTCCACCAGTCATTGATTTCTTGTTCTTCATCTGAAGGTGGGACCTTGGGAAATGTCTGCTCTCCTCATTGTCATATTGGCTCAAATTGTCATAATGCAGGTCCTGTTCAGACAACCATATTGCTGAGATTCAATTACTGCAGCTCCCCTGTCATAGCAAGAAGACACTATCGAGTAGCAGGCATCCTGGTTGTCCTGCTTTTACAATCTTTCTGCCGCACCTCTGTGATGTTCCCTAAACCTTAGTTGTAGGGTCTGCATTACAACTCTACCATTTGGGGATGGGTACCCTATGATCATTTATTCTCTGCATTTTAACCAGTTATGGATCTCTGTAATAGTGTCCATCTGTTGGAAAAAGAAGCTTCTTTGATAAGGGGTGAGAGCTACATTCACCTGTGGATACAAGAATAAACTCTTAGAATAGTTAGAAGATATATTGGTTTAGGAAAGTGGCAGGAGTAGCTTCTCTCGGGTCTATGACCTCTCCAGTCATGAATATTTGGATAGGTTTACAGGACCAGGCATGGATTCCATTCTACTCAGTAGACCTTCAGTTTAATTAGACAGCTGTTGCTCCACTGGGGACATCTTGCCTGGCTGGTCATTGTGGTTCACAGGCTTTGCAACTGGGTAGGACTATCAATTGCTTTTTCTCTCCTAGAAGCTTGCATAGCACCTTCTGATATTATGACAGGTATTCCTCAGGGAAGACACTTCTAGGTCCTGTTGTAAGTGGTCTCAGTCATCCAAATGTTAAAAATCTTTAAAAGCATCTGAATCTCTCCCAAGTTATACTGTAACCGTTTTT
The DNA here is from genome assembly GCF_000622305.1 of Nannospalax galili. NCBI lineage: Eukaryota > Metazoa > Chordata > Mammalia > Rodentia > Spalacidae > Nannospalax > Nannospalax galili. The sequence goes on along the minus strand of NW_008338996.1, from coordinate 7,174,130 downwards.
GAGGGACGTCATCAGGATCCAGATCTTTATTTTAAAAATATTTTATTTATTATTTTTATTTTATGTGTATCTGTGTATTGCCTGCACATAGGTAAGTGCACCTGTGTCGTGCAATGCCCATGGAGGACAGAAGAGGCTGTTGGATCCCTTAGAACTGGAGTTATGGACAATTGTTTGCTGCTGTGTGTGTGCTGGGATTCGAACTTGGGTCTTCTGCAAGAACAGTCAGTGTTCTTAACCACTGAGCCGTCTCTCCAGCCCATATTTCACATCTTTATAATTCACCGAGACCTCCCATTTATGAAACAAAGATACAGAGGTACATGTGATTCTGAATTTGCAACTACCAAGAAATAAAAACATCCCCACAAGGGGAAACACGGTTGCCAGTTGTCATTGAGAAATACAGCAACAGATGGAGGTCAGCGTGAGGTGTACAACTCAGTGGGTATTTCCTGATGGGGAAAGCTGAATCGTGAGGCTATTTAATAGCAATAAAAACAAACCACTTTATTCAAACATAATTCATCTTCCCCAAAATACTCTTCCTTCCTTGGTATTTTTGTTCTCTCCAGTGTTTGAGGACTTTCTTCCTGGGTTTGACTCACCAAACACATATTTCAATGCTTTTAATGCCTTATGTTTAGATACAGACATGTCATTACCCACTGAGAGCTTAGTCATCTTTTCTCTGGGTCACCTCAGTGCCTCCACCCATCCTCTAAGGCTAAATTTCCAGCCTCCATTACCCTTGCGTCCTCATGTGTATCTTCAACTACTGCTTATGCAGGCGACAGCTGATGCCTGCGCACAGCCTGTGCGTCATAACTCTGCACCAGCCTGTGCGTCATAACTCTGCACCAGCCCTGGTGGTACCTCTCTTCTGTCTTTAGTACCTATAGAGCCCTCTAAGAAAAAATTTCCATCTTCTCTTTCTGATTTCTTTTCTGAAAAGGGGGGGATTATATTTCTTTGTTGTTTGTTTTATATGAAATATTCTTGTGTCTCTGATATTGACCAAAATATGCTTTTTTAACTATTAGATTCTGACATAAGAAAAAAGCATGGAGAGGAATTTCTAGGATTTCTTGGCAGTCACAGTGCTCCAAAACAGGAAACAATTGCCTCTGAAGTGCCGTGTACAACGAATGTTTTCTTTTCTAAGGCAACAGTTTGGAGTTCTATCTTGAAAAAGTCAAAGGATTACTAGGTACTATCTAACAAACAAATGTAATTTTTGTTCCTGGAATTCATAAAACAATCAGTCAACTTGTTATCAAGGCTGTTATTTAGCCAAACTTACACTGGCAAAACATTAGTCCAGGTGGTCTAAGGCTATTTCAAACTGCAATAAGGATGTGTGATATGATGATGCCAACAATTAGTCAATATCTATTCTATGCCAGGTATTGTACTATATGTTAAACATGTTGTATTAGCCACTTTTCTGTTGCGATAAAAACACTGACCAAAGCAACTTATAGAAGGAAGAGTTTATTTGACCTTACTGTTACAAAGGGACGAGAGTCCATCATGGCGGGGAGGCACGGTGGCAGAGGTGGCTGGAGGAGGAGTGGAAGCTAAGTTCTCACATCTTTAGGCAGGCACAGGAAGCAAGAGAGCAACGGGAGATCTGACAAGGCTTAAGAACTCTCTAAGCCCACTCCCAGTGACATGGTTCCTCCCTCAAAGCCACACCCTCTAAGACCTCCCAATACAACACCACCAACTGGGGACAAAATGTTCAAACAACTGGGGCCTATCCAGGACATTCTTTCCCAAACCATCACACATGTATTATCTAGCTTAATGCATGCGCACATAAAAAATGTGAGATTCATAAGTCATGATCTCCACTTTAGGTATGAAAAACTATAGTTCAAGAGGCTTAGAACATTACCCAAGAGCATAGAATGAATGTACATTTGGTTGAGGTTTGAAATTAATGTTTAGGCTGTAATACTAAACATCTTCAAAATGCAGAAGACCAAATATACATAGCAAATAAGCGTGTATGTATTATATACCACTATGTGGTATAGCAATACATGTATAACTAAATACTGGCTCAAAACCATCCAAGAACCACGTAACTGTATGAAGGAAACAGAGTTTTGGCCCAGGCAACCTGATGATAGAGTCCCACCATGGAGTGTCTAAATAAAACATTATCTGGACCTCATTTTCACTGGGAAATCAAAGAAGTACCGCTCTATATGAAAGTTTCATATTACGTAGGGAAGAGACAATCAGTAAATTCATGAGAAAGTAATATAATTAAAGTTACATCAAATGGAGGCCTAAAACAAAAATTAAAACAAGATGACAGAATGGGAAGAAATAGTGGATGAGCTTTTAAATAGAACAATGCGTTCACATACAGGGGATGAAGGGGGTACAAGGGAGACGATGGTGGTGATGTATGAAAACACTGTAATAGGACATAGTACTATGTATGCTGACTAAGTTTTTAAAAGAATGAGCAGTAGAATAGTACAAGTCATCCTTCTAAGTGAGAAATTGGAATCTCTTTTCTTTCCTTTTCCCGCCATCCTTTCTCAACACACACAAGGACACACACATGTGAACAAGCACATGCATGTGCATGTACACATTCTGCTTTCCTCTTCTGGCCCAGACTCTTGTCTTGCTTACTTCTACATCCACAGCATGAGTTCCCCAATGTGGTATAAAAGCATAAGTATCGGATCTCAGCAGATCTCCAGAGAAAGCCGAGTTCGGGCCTCCCTTGGGCAGAAGGCCTTAGAACGCAGGGGACTGTCTGAGAGCCCCCAATCCTGCCTCCATGTGGTGAAGCCTTTGAGAGGGAACTAACACTGATTCTAACCACTCCAACAGCTATCAAAATACCTGAAAGCAAATCCTGAATCCATCAATGAGAAATAATTATC
>NW_008338996.1:7157840-7169691 GCF_000622305.1 Nannospalax galili | reverse complement strand
TAAAAAGTTAAAAATCCATGGGAAATATTTAATACTCTTTTTAGCCCAATGGCAATATTTTTCAAAGGATTTCGTTTAATTTTATGCTGATTTTGGTCCTTCTTCTTCCTGGAATCATGTAGGTAAAAGTTCTATATTTTATCCGTATAGAGGGATTACAAGTGAAGTCTCTCTCACCAACAAGAAGAGGGTCCATGGAATGCTTGCATGACACCAGCAACTCAGAAGAACGTCAAAGGAGACCACACAGCCCTTCTAGCAATACTGTCCTTTGCAGACAGAATGTAGTACATGCATATACTGGGTACACACTACACCATAGGCAGGTGACCTTGCTCTGCTTCCTAGCTACATGAAAACTTTGAAGCAGAACCTTGGATTTAAAAAATTACTACAAACTGGTCCTCAAGGAGGAGAATCACAGAGGTGACTCAGTGTGTAGAGAGTTTTATTCCAGCGGCATCATGACATCAAACATTTCCCAGCTTTAACAACATGTTGATCACAAAAGACAGTCCCCTTTGAAAGGTCACTCTGAGCACCTATCAGGTCCAGGGTTCTTCCTGGTCCACATGAGTGCTGGTCACCTTCAGCTAGAAGTAGCAGCTACTTACCCTCTAAGAATAGAGCTTATATTCAACAGAGCAGGAGAACTCTTGTAGCCATTCTCACACCCCTCTGCTGTTGTGCATCCTTTTCTGCATCCTCCTCTATCAGTCAGGTTAGGTTTTGTTGCACTGACAAACACCTCTGGAAGCTCAATTGTTTCAAATGACAAATACTGCTTGCTCATGAATGCCCAATGGAACAGAGGCTGATGTAGAAGCCCTGAGCCTTAGTATCATTTGTCTCTGTTAAAGGATAAAGAGTCACAGAGATTCTCCAAGGGGCAATTAAAAATTCAACTCACAAAAGATACATCTTTTGAACCACAACTGATTACTTCGCTCCCTCACTAAAAGATGGTAAGAAAGTACATGGTGCTGTAAAATCACAAAGACTGATCAATATTCTTCTAAAGCTATGCATTGATTGGAAATACATCTCTCCACTGACCTCCTATTATAGTTCAAATACTGTGTCTCTGCCATTATAGTATTCGTAGAGATTATTCCTAGTCATATGATATAAATCAAGTACTCAGTGTGGGGCTGGGGAAAATATTTCTGGACAAGGTGGTGTATTAGCCTTGAAACGTGAATATTAGTTACCACATGAAGGGCTAGGATGCAGTAACTTTACAAATCATTGGCCAGGAATACATTCATGTTCGTTGTCCAGGAAAGAGTCTGGAAGCATGATCTACCATACACACAGAACTATTTTTCCTACCATGTAATCAGACTTCTTTAGGGAGCAACAGTTACATTGGTCTCAAGCAAATAACTTTGAGGAATTTCTTTACTTATGAGCAAAGGGTCAGCACAAAGGCAGAAGAAAGATGTCAAGGGAGATGGTGTATACTTAAGACACATCTCCTGGGTTCTCATAATTGAAACAGTTTTTCCAGACTTTGCTTTCAAATAACTTTCTCCTTATAAAGAAGAGGACTGGGCAGGAATGACTGGAAATTCTGTGTTGGTGTAAATTTTCCTATGATATTCTAATTTTAAACCTTCTCTTTCCCACTCTAGGACTCCTCCTACTGGGTGGGGATGTTGATTCATCATGTGCCTATCCCTTACCTGTGTCATTCTTACTTTCTGAATTGCCTGCTTGTTTCTTGGCTTGTTTTGGCTTGGTGATTAACTTATTTTCCCTTATTACTTGAGGAGGTTAGACAAGAATTATCCTCCTGACCTTTGTGGGTTTTACTCCTGGTATTCTCTTGCTCAGACCCAGATGCATGCCTTCACAGAGCGTCTCCCTGGAATGGCCTGCTCTGCTGTCTGCACTAGTCTCCACCTTCATCCCAGGTGAAACTACCCTGATCAACCTATAAACCACTTTTATACTACTTAATATAGTATTTCATAGCATAAAATATATAGAATTCGGGGTTAGACGTAGAAGTACCACTTTGATTCTGTCACTTTTTGTCCTGTGACCATAGGCTCGTTACTTCTTATAAAATCATATTGTCCTTTTCCCCCTCAGCAAAATGTGATCCATGATGCACTGTCACATTGAGTAGTGGTAATGATGGTAAGAGAAGGTGAAACATTGGAAGTGATGGGTTCCTGTATCCATTGACTGTAACTGCTCACCAAACTAAACAAACACTTAGTGGCATAAAAACAATTTTTTTTCATTGCTTGTAAGTCTGCCAGAAGTTCTAATCTTTCCAGGCTTGGATGATCTCAGCTAGGCTCATCGATGTGTTTGTAGTCTGCTGGTGGGTCAGCTGGGACTGGCTCATCTGGATGGCCTCATTCATTGTTCAGCAAGTATCTGTCAGCTTGGGCAATGGGAGTGACTTGGCTGTGTGTCATTTATCATCCATCTAGCTTAGGCTTGTCCTCATGGGTTGTAGCAAGGATCTAAGAGGGGAAGCAAAAGTATTCAAGGTCTCTTGAAACTAATGCATATAAGCTCACTTCTTCCACAATATATTGGCAAAGCAAGTTTCAAAGATAGCCCAGATTCAAGAGGTAGAGAAACAGACTCTTCCCTTTGACAGGTGAACCTGCTGAGTAGGATTCAAAGCATATGAGCAGAGTAAAGAATGGCGTATTGGAGACATTTTGACAGGCAATCTGTTCTGCAACAACTCTAGTCTGTGAACTGCTTCTTTTTTTCTTTTTAAATTTTATTCATTCTTTCACAATTTCGTACATATATATATATATATAATGCTCTTTGGTCACATTCCTCATCTTCATCCTGTCTTATCCCCTCTGGCTTCTCAAGTCCCTCTCCTGTTTAATGTCATGTGTGTATACCTATGTATGTCTGTTTGATTCACCATATTTAATTAGGGCTCCCTCTATGAGCGTGGGGGCATGGTTATTTAGTAGATCAAGGGCAAGGTAAAATGACTACACCAATGAGGAATATGCCTCCCTCTCCCTCAGCAGGTATTGATTGCTTATAGACCTTCAGGAAGGGATGGTGCCTTATGAAGCACTTGGACATCTATAATGGAATGCTGATGGGACCAGTCTTGTGCAGGCAGCCCCTGCTGCTGTGAACTCATGGATATCACAGCCATGTCTTTCCCAGAAAACAGCACTTTATAGCACTCCTCATCCTCCAGCCCTTACATTCTTTCTGTCCCATCTTCAGTGGTGTTCCCTGAGCAATGGAGAAATGGGTGAGCTTCTTGAAGGAGGGCTTTACATTTTACAGAGGTCCATGCTTAACGTTTTCTGTGCATCCAGTGATACTACTACCACTGCTTGCACTGATTAAAGGCCATATATATTTTTTAATTACTTAACAAAGTCTTAATCAGCTTATCCCTAGAACTATGTTTATAATTGCCACTCCTGATGGCTTTCTCATTCCCGTGCATTTAGCATGTATTTAACAAAGTACCTGTTCCATGAATCTGTTTCTCTGCCCCAAGCTATTCTGTGGGTTGAGCACCTGTTCTGAGGTTCTGGGAGACCAAGCCAGCAATGAAATGGTGAATCCATCATGCTCATCTTTGACTCCTCCCCAGATCCATTTCCCTCCTCACCTGTCTCACCTCCAGTTTACCCTACAGTCTTGTTATTGTGTATTGAGCTGCGCCTCTCACAGCCCCTTGTAAGTCTCCTCATGGTGCTCAGTGCTCATATTACTCATCCTGTTCACCCACATACCTCCCACTTCCCAACACTCATGCCTGTGCCCATAATCCCTCCAGAACATTGCCAGTAAGAGTTTATCACAGTCATTTTTCAAAGAACCAGATATGCTAAATCCTTATCTTAATCGTAAAGAGCAATGATAATAGCAATGTCTTTCTACTGCCAAGTACGTGCCCTGACATTTCATATGATTTCTGGCACATGTTGCTAGGTATGGAAGTCAGGTCCTTGTGTACAGTATCAAAGCCCAGGCTTGGAGAGGTTTAGTGGCTTTGCCAAAGTTACATAAAACTTTGCTGGTGATGATGAAAAGAAGACCCAGGACTCATGATCTGTAAGCCAGCCATGGTTCTGCCTACTTACCATTCACTGTAATCTTTTCTGAGGTTTCTTTACTTCTCACTAGCTTTTCAGTTGGCTTTACAGCAATGCTCACCCAGTATACAATGAAATGGTGAATTCATCATGCAGTGTAACCAAAACGTTTCTAATGGGTGTCAACTATGCATTATACGCAGTTCTAAAGTGGAAGCAAAGTTTGTCCATCCACATAAGAAGAAATGTTGATATGGACTATATATGAAAATGCATTTTTTAGGCAATCCTGGTTTCTCCTTAAGTCACCATCCCTTAGGTAAATTGCACAATATGCTTGATCCTAGATTTCTTCATTCTTTAGAAGAAGGAATTAAGCTTCATCCCACGGTTTTCTTAATAAGATGATCATGCAAACGAAGCTCTGACACACTGGAGCCATTTTCAGGCTATTATTATTGTTGTTGTTAATAAATACAAATGAGGTAAGAATGAATCACAGCCAGTTGCTCGACTTTCTCCTGTCCGATCTTCACCATATTTATCTTCTCATTATTCATTCCATGTTTTTCAGCCAAAGATACAATTTTTTTTCATTATGTGCCAAATTCTACAATCACCCTTTTAGCCCAGGGGGGCTATATTGAAACGTAAGTGATGTATTCGTTCCAATAACTGTCTTTTGCCCTCCTATGAAAGGGTTAACACAAGCTACAGGGAACAGTAACTTAAGAAAACAATGACATTCAAAAGAAAACAGAACAATCTAGGAAGTTATGATCTTAAGTTTTTGATCTCTGGACCTTTTTAAAAATTATTTCCTCAGTTTTTTTCAGAATGTACTATTCAAGTATTGTTTTTACATTATTTTCATAACTGTGTTTCCCCATCCAGCTCTTCCTGTGTCCCCGCCACTCCTTTCAAATTCATGACCTCTTTTTCAATTATTATTTTTAATGCAGACACATATATACATATATATTTACATATGTGTACATGATTGTACATGTATACATATTTGGATTAGACCATTTTGGATTAGATACTCTACCTTTATACTAAGGACAAGATTTTTTAATAATAAGAATAGTCTACTTAAGCCCTTTGCAATCTAAAATTCTTTGAAGTTAATTGTGCTTTAAAAATTTTTTAGACAACAAAAGCCACCAAAATTAAATACTAATATTAGCAAATTATGAACCATATGCATTTCACTTTAGAATCCCTATATTATAAAGAGAGAGAGAGAGAGAGAGAGAGAGAGAGAAACAAATAAAGTTTGAGGGCTTATATACTAAGCATCACAACAGATGTGCTGGGGGAATATATATGTATATACACATATATGTATACATATATACAGTTTCTTATTTGCTTCTTTGTCTATAAGCAAGTTTTATAGATATTTCTTTTCTATTAAGTATACTCAACACACATATGAATTAAAATGGTATTATAGTTCATTCCTTAAACTTTAGGGCAAACTGAGATCACACAGATAAGCAGCACGTCCCAGTTTGCATAGTGAGTAATGGGAGAACTGGAATTTGCATACTCTCTGACACCAGTGTTTTCCCAAACTACCCCAAGGGCTATGTTGATATGAGATAAACTGTACAAAAGCTGATCTCATGAAGGAATGTCCATACTCAGTTACGCAGAGCAGCTAATAAAATGCGACTTTTTTTAACATAGGAAAATTGGAAAGTGCTGAATGGAATCACAGAAGGTAGATCACTCTGTGAAGGACCAAGGAGGGATCTGTGTAATTCAGGAACATCAATGGGATTTTCAGAACACGTCAGCTTTCTACTCTCATTCCTAAATGAAATGGCCACCCACTGACATAGCAATCTTCCTGCCTTCTCTACTTGGACAGCCTAGGGACAAATGAGGGATCTTCACTGAAGATGGAGGTTCCTCTCACTGGGACAAAAGTTGCCTTCTGAAAGACGGAAAGCAAATTCTGGGAGCTGATTCATGTGTCTTGGTGATGCTGAGTGATAAGAATCTTCGATCTGGCCTCTCATCTAGCTCATCTTCACAGATCTAGCTCACATCTGTGATGTCATGATGTCCTTGCCATTCTAGATGTCTCCTCCACCTGTGAAACAAACAGGTTGGGATTCTGTCTCTGTCCATTCTTAGAGTTCCAAAATTGCATGATTATGAGCCACTTGGTAAACAGCTCTTGTCAGAGCTCACTGAGGCAAGAGCAGTGCTAGTATCACCCACCTTGGAGAAAATAACTAATGTGAGCACAGATTCTTCATTTATAAAGTGAGCATGGGCTGATGGCCCTTCTCTCATGGACAGCAGAGAGGGTTGAACCAGCTCTTGCATATCAAATTTTCTGTTCAGATATTCAATACATAGTCCTCAGAAGTTATCATTATGATTATTGTTTTTATTCTAATTTTCATCATTTTGCTACTGCCTCATAGTCCTCTGGAACCAAAAAAAAAAAGTCAAGTCAAATAATATCCTTATGAAATCCTTAGCCTTCCAAGGAAATGGATCCTTCACATCCACTGGGTAACCAATCAGCAACATTTCTGAGTAAATGAACTATTGGGAAGAAAGAGAAGTATTTAATTTCAAGTCTAAGAAAAGAGAAGGAAGCAAGATTAGTCACAGCCGTCAGCATCGTTATCTCAGCAGTCAGGTATCCAGCACTTCCCCAGCTATTTAGCATAATGGATGGTTGCTGACAAGCTTCTCAGCAGAGCTCTCGCTTGCAGGTGTACACAACCATATCAACTGGGACTTTATCTGAACATGCTCTTCTTATGACTAAATTGAAGGGCTTTTACTTCATGACAACAGCTGCTTAATATAGAAATGTTAGCTTGGGGCTGACCTTAAAGCTCTGTTATGAGACTATCTAAGAATATTCAACCCCTTTCCCAAAGTATTGGGTTATGAAGTTCTGTCCACTGGAACAGACTCAAGTCTGCTTGCACTTGGTCTTTCCTCTTATTTTATATCATCTCAGCCCAAATAGTCTCAGTTCTTATTTATCATGTCCTTCAGTTCAAGAGCAAAAATAAGAACTCGTGAGCTGGGACTGTGTCTCTCCTTTATTCATTTGATTATAAACATTAAAACTTTACCATCTTGGAAAGTCAAACAATGGAAAAATGTACATGAAAACATCACCTGATCAAGCAGTTACTCCACTTTCTAGAAGTCACGCCCCAAAGGCTGTGGCTGTAGCGTGATATATACCCCCATGCTTTTATCTGCACATCTGCAATTATAATCATGTGGAAAAGATGTTCCCTGGAACTTACTGCCTAAAGGGCATTTATTTGAGAATAGCTATGAAAATTAACTTTTAAGATAAGAAAACAGACATCCCCAGTATAGACAGAGCACTTTGGCAGGAAACAAAAGAATTAGATTATTACTGGAGGAGGAGGAAGGGAAGGAGGAAGAGGAGGGGAAGGGCAGGGGGGAAGGAGGAGAGGAAGGAGGAGGGAAGAGGAGGAAGAAGAGAAGGGGAAGAGGAGGGGGAGGAGGAGAAAGAGGAAGGGGAAGGGGGGAAAGGGAGGAAGAGGAGAGGGGAGGAGGAGGGAGGAGGCAGAGGAGGGGGAAGAAGAGGGGAGGATGGGGAAGGAAACATGCCACTGAATATCTCATGAGAAAAGAATCTTATATATGTTTTGATGCCACCTCCACATACTCAACTGTAATTCTACAAATCTTCAGCAATGTCAACAAAAATAAGAAAAACTGTGGTGGTAGTTGATTCTTGGAGATACAAGTAAAAAAGGACAGGTTCACCAGCATCCCAGGCTTGGATGGAGTTGAAGCCATAAAACCATAAGCAAAAACATAAACACAAAGAAAAACAGAAGGAAGGATGTACTGAAAGTTTGTAGATATCATGAAAAAAAGCATTTAAATAATATGCCCTAAATTTAATGTCTTGGATCCTTAGTTGATGATGGATATATACATATATATACATATATGTAGATACATATATAGATATGTATCTTTCAATCCATACACAGCCACACATAAGTGATATATTCCGCATATATACATACAATATGCATATATACACGTCTGTGTACATGTACATGCATATAATGTGTACATGCATCTGTGAAAAAATATGTGCTACCATTTTATAACTTGCTTTCTTCCTTCAATAATGTATCATGATATTAATTCATATTGTTTCAAAATCAGTTGTTTTCTACCCTGAGCCAGGATCTCTGCTATAGGTTTGAGATACAATGTGAAGAGGATTTTGATGTCAACACCAGCAGCATATTTATATCATTTTTAATGATCATTTTGAATTGTACAGGAAATTTTTATTTTGTTTTGTTTAAGAATCTTTTGTTTAAGAATCTTTACTGTAGACATTTAGTAGCATTTTTAGACTTTTGATATTATACACAAGCTGTAGTTGGCTTGTATACTTGTTATACACGCAAATTCTTTTGAAAATAGCATTCTTAGAGAGGATTGAAGGAATAAGAGCCCATGCATGTTTTCAAGTTGAATTGATACTGCCAAATTCATCTCCCCATAGCTAATGACATGAAAATTTTATTCAATTAAGTCTCAAAGAACTCTAACAGACTCTGACAGGAGAGGAGGTCTTTCAGATCCAGAATGACCAGAGCATAGTACACATTTGTACACATGTAGCAGTAGACCCTCAGGCTTTGGAGTACCTGGGCACAAAATAAACTACAGAGACGTGAGTAAATTACCCAAAAGCACATGCCTAATAAACGATAAACTGTGATTTGCGTTTGTTTTTTTTTTTAATTCTAAGACTTGTTTACCACCCCCCAGCATTCCAACCAGGACTTGCCATACACAGGACTTATAAGATGTTCTACCTGCGCAAACTGCGCAGTAAATTGTTTGGGACTGGGACCAAACAATTTTGGGAAAGTTTTTATAAGTACTTTACAATATTGGAGGTTTCTGATACATACTAACTACAAAAGCACTCTAGGAAGATAGTTAACCACATTAAATAAGCATTTCTCAAACTTCCTTGATTCTGAAATTCCTGTGTTAAAATGTGCCTATTCTGAAGAACACACTTTGAAAAACGCTGTCCTGACTTTACAGTGCGTTTATGAGTCACTCTTAGAATCTCACACCTGAATCTCATTCATGAGAGATGGTCTTCTCTAGAAGCCTTTGGCTTCCATAGCCAGCCAATTCCGTTTTACGATTCTCCCATTATTAGAGAATTATTTCTCAAACTGCTAAGCTCACATACCCCCAAGAAATTTGATCAATTCCATTATTGGCTCTAATTCTACCCATCTTCAATTTCATACAATAAATTGACTCTTACTTTCCTTTACAGATTTTTTTAAAATACTTTATTATATATTTTACTTTTCACATGTATGCATGCCTTGCCCGCATGTATGTCAGTGTTCCTGTGTCATGCAATGCCCACAGAGGCCAGAAGAAGGAATCAGATCCCCTGTAACTGGAGTTGTGGACCATTGCTAGCCTCCATGTGGGTTCTTAGACTCGAACCTGGGTCCTCTGCAATAGCAGTCAGTGCTTTTAGCTGCTGAATCCTCTCTCCAGCCCGCTTTTCAGATTTCTTAAGCCACTGATCAGTTCTTACCTATGCCACTCCTCATCCTCTTTTTCTTACTTTCATAGCATAAGCTTTAACGTGGGCTGTTCTCATCAAATCCCTGTCAAAACGATTCTCTCTTCAAATGCTATTCTTGGTATGTGTTAGTATCAAAGCACAGTGTATACAACTGGACATTTCATTCCCACTCTGGGTTGACCAGCACATATCAGCACAGCTTCAAAATTTCCCTTGCTTGAATATACTCTTCATCAGTAAGCGCTAGTTCCATTTCATTGTTAAAAACCTATTTGGGTTTATAACACCACGCTGGAAACTCCAGCTTAATGGCAATGGCAATTCCATCTTTTGAGGCCTTATGAAATTTTCTTCAGTATAGCTCTAACCTTAAGATCATTTTTAACCTTGTGATCTCCTGCCTCAAGAGCTCTTTCTACGCTCAGATAAATCAATAAAGTAAGAAATGGGGACACGGATGTTAAAAACCTATTTGGGTTTATAACACCACGCTGGAAACTCCAGCTTAATGGCAATGGCAATTCCATCTTTTGAGGCCTTATGAAATTTTCTTCAGTATAGCTCTAACCTTAAGATCATTTTTAACCTTGTGATCTCCTGCCTCAAGAGCTCTTTCTACGCTCAGATAAATTGATAAAGTAAGAAATGGGGACACGGAGAAGGAAGAGCAAAGGATGCTTCATAGTAATTATAATTGGAAAATTTGCAAAAACATGTAAATCTTTAAAATTATTTTTTAAATTTTTATATTATTAGAGATAGAGAGAGAGAGTCGAAACCCAAGGGGCACTGTGTGCATGTAGAGGTCAGAGGACAACTTTAAAAAAAAAAAAACATTGAACTTTTGTACATGTCATACAGCAGTTCTTCATCAAATTTAATCCCCTCCCCATCCATGCTCCCACCCACCCCCACCAGACCTCATTTATTCTGCCATACATGTTAAGTCCTATTCCATCAAGCATTTGTACCCAGATGTCCTTCAGTGCAAATTCATCCACTGGAGTCTAGTCAGTCTACCTAGAGCTCTTAAGTAAGGTCTACTTTCCCTTACCCAGTAGTAATCACTCTCCAATAGTTCCCAGACTCCACTCAGGGCCCTTGTTTGATTGAATTGACATGGGTCCTGTGCTAGATGTCACCATTGCCACAAATGCATGTGTACAAGCTTCCAGTGACCCGAAAGCCTCTACTTCCCTATGTTCATGAACCAGCTCTGGCTCTTGTATTCTTTCTGGCCCCTCTTCTGCAATGGTCCATGAGCTGTGGGTGGGTGAGGTTTAATATAGGAGTTCTATCCAGGGACACACACTCTGCAGTCTCTTATTCTTTAAAACTTGGTCAGTTGAGCTCTGTTGTATAAGGAAGCTTCACTAGTGAGAAATGAGTAATGCAATAGTTTTCTCTCTACTCCCCATTACACTATGTTCCATGAGCCTTAGGTGTAGAGCTTCCACTGCAGATATGCCAAATAGAACTGGGAATCTCTCAGATGTATATTCTCTGTGTCTAACCAGTTGTCAGATTCTTCAGTAGCCTCCATCTGTTACAAAAAAGAAGCTTCTTTGATTAGTGGTTTACTGTATACTTGTCTATAATATAAGGATACATATTTAGTATATGGTAAGAAATTGCATTTGTCTCAAGACAGAGATATGATTTTCTCTAGGATCTATGACCTCTCCAGTCATGAATATTTGGTTAATATTACAGTGCCACCCATGAGTTCACTCTGATTGAGAGGGATTTAAGTCCAGTTAGATAGCTATTACTTGTGGCCACAGCCCCTCCACTCTTCCAGTGCTGGGTGCTGTCTCCGGCGCTGCCTGCAATTGCAGAGGCCCCACCTCCTAGGTGCCACCTCTTCCAATAGCAGGAGGGCGCCTCCTATCGCACAGGTGCAGCCTGCAATTGCTCCGGCGTTGCCTTCTGGGTGCTGCCCCTGATCACACCTGTGCTGCCCTTGGCTCCTTGCTGCTGCCACAAGCTATAGTCACTCTTCCACTCATTGCAGTGCTGAGGCAGCTCTTCTGCTTGCCCAGTGCTGGGGCCGCTCTTCTGTTCACTTTGGCTCTGCTTCTGATCGTCACTACTTCTGTGCGGTCCCCAGGGCTGGTGAGGAGACTGTGTCAGCGGAGCCGCATTCAGACACAGGAGACCAGGTTCGTTGACGGAGATCCAGTTTATTGTA
>NW_008338996.1:7155566-7157622 GCF_000622305.1 Nannospalax galili | reverse complement strand
ATCAAGAAGTTACAACTCAGATCTTTGGCAGGGCTGTGTCCTATTATGACATTGCAAGCCAGACACCTCATTAGCATAATAGGTTTTAGGTTACTTAGGGTCCGGTTTCCTTATGGGGCCTGGTTTCCTGGGAACCACATGACCCAAGCTGTCTAAGTCTTGCCATTTGGGATCTCAAGGGTGGTGATTAGGGAGTGGCGAGCTCTAGGCATCAGTCTTATGATCTTCCAATGGGAGCAGCTGTCACAAGGCATTCCTTGTGCCTGCATCGGTTCCCCCGTTGCCTCAGGTCTGCTGTATGGTTGTCAATAAGACTTTCACCCTAGGCTCAAACCTGTCGCCCACAGGCACAGGCATAGTCTGGATAACCACCTCCACCTGTTACTTCCAACAGCTATCTGAAGCCTTCTCAGACTCCCTAGATGACCTTGCAGCTTCCACCACCACCCTCCAAAATCAGATAGACTCCCTCAAAGGAGTGGTTCTCTAAAACCTACAAGCTTTGGACCTCCTGACTGCTGAAATGGAGGTATCTGTCTCTTCCTCCAGAAGAAATGCTGCTTCTACATCAACCAGTCAGGAATAGTCAGAGATACAGTAAAGAAACTGTGAAATCAGGCCTTGGAACTTAGCAAATATTCAGAATCTAAAGCTTTCATTGGCACATTTGGTTCTGGTCATAGTGCTCCCCAACCTTAATTTATGCCACAGACATCCTGAATTGTTAGTTGGAATGTCCCTTGGGCCAGAAACACAGACTTTAAAAGGTTGGGGATTCATGACTGGTCAGAAACCTAGTTTACAAATCAGTTGTCTCTCCTTTCCCATCCCCCCACCCCGCACTCCTAAACCCAAAGGAAAATAACAGAGGGATAAACAGAAGTAGCCAGAGAATGAGCTGCTTCCTGAGGGATAGTCAATGTATAACTTACACATTGCCTGGAAATGACACAAGAAATTAATATTTGTTACAGAAACTGTGGAGTTGCATTAATATTTTAATGGTGAATGAATATTCAATCCAAAACTATGCATGAAAAACAAACAACCATGGCAGAAAGAGCTATACCTTTCGTTTAGAGTGGTGAGTGACTCATTGGTTTTATCCATAAGAACAATGCCATAAGGTGTATCCACTACATAGTTCCTTTGAAAGACTCATTAAGTAACTCCTCAGTATCAAAACCAGGGCAAGGATTCTTTATATTTTGTGAGGCATCATGAAGTATTGGATGGGGCATGCCTTTGGAGTCCAGAGAGCCTGACACTGGGTACCAAGTTCACTGGTTGTGTACCCATAACTAAGTAGAATCACATCATTGGTCTTTTTCAAGGATAGATTAGCATATTCTTCTTTAAATATTTTTATTTAATTCTTGACAATTTCATACATGTACATGATGTGTTGAGTATGATCTCCTCCCATCGTCTACTTACATTTCCCTCCTACTCTTGAAGACCGCTTGTTCTTCCCTTCCTCTTTCATGTCTTATTTCTGTGTGTGTGCAAGTCTTGTGCAGGTGGCTGCTGCTGCTGTGTGTTCAAGATTCCACTGGCCTTGTCCTGCAAAGAAGATAGCATTTCATACTACTCCTCCCCAACCTCCAGCTCCTACAATTTTTCTACCTCCTTTTCTGTGATGTTCACTGGGCTTGGAGTCAGTGATATAGATGTTCCATTGAAGGGTGAGCACTAAACAGCTCCTTATCCTCAGCACTTTGACCAAGTATGAGTCTCTGTATTAACCATCACCCACAACAATAATTTGTTTTTGTATGTTGTTTTTGTTGTAGGCCAGATCACAGAGATCTGCAAGCCTCTGCCTCCCAAGTGCTGGGATTAAAGGCATGACCACCATGCCTGACATATGTTGTTTTCTTTAGAGACAAGTTCCAGGCTAGCCTGGAACTCATTATGTAGCACAGACTGGCCTTGAACACAAGATAATCTTGCTTCAGTTTCAAAGTGCTGAGATAACCAGTGTATGCCACTACACCTAGAGTCTACAGTTTTTAGAATGAACTCTGCAGGGCTGGAGGGATATCATAGCCATTAA
>NW_008338996.1:7117450-7154937 GCF_000622305.1 Nannospalax galili | reverse complement strand
CACTGGCTCTTGTAGAGGACCCAGGTTTGATTCCCAGAACCCACATGACAGCTAACAACTGTCTGTAACTCCAGTTTCAGGAGAATCCAACTCCCTCTTCTGACCTCTGAGGGCATTGCATGACATGTGTACACTAACACATATGCAGGCAATACGCTCACAGGAAGGAAGGAAGGAAGGAGAGAGAGAAAGAAAGAAAGAAAGAAAGAAAGAAAGAAAGAAAGAAAGAAAGAAAGAAAGAAAGAAAGAAAGAGGAAGGAACCACACATGGCTGTATGTTCTCATAACCAAACACTGGTAAGATGTTAAATTGATAAGAAGATCGTGAGAATCACTGGCCAGCCTGACTAACCAAATAGCGAGCTCTACTTCAGGGAGAAACTTTTTCTCAAGGCAACAAGTTAGAAAGTAACAGAAGATGACACCTAAAGTCCTCCTCTGGTCTTTGCATACATTTACATACGCATGTCCATGCACCACACAACACACACACACACACACACACATATGCACAAGCACACACACACACACATACGCACACGACACACACACACACACACACATATGCACACGCACACACACACACACACACATACGCACATGACTATATGTATCTACAAAGATGAATGATCCAAAAACAAGAGAAAACTTAATATTTGTCTTTCTGAGTTTGAGTTATTTCAGTTAATAGAGAAATCTCCATTTACATTCATTTTCTTTTTTAAGATTTATTTTATTTACTTTTAATTATTTGCATATGTGCTGGAGGACATGTACATATGAATCCAGTTGCCCATGGAGTCTGCAAGGGGGCATCGTATCCCCTGGATCTGGAGCTACAGGCAGTTGTGAGCTGCTCTATGATCAGGAATTGGAAAACTCAACAATATAGATGATGTAAGTTTATAACCAAACTGGTTAGAACTTTTAAATAAAATTACGGCAATCATTTTATGTAATCCAGCTCATTGCAATATATGTATGGAAAGTCAAAGTATTTAGAGAAAGAATAATAGACAAGTTATACTTCCTAATTGCTACTTTATTTTATCTTACTGTTTTTGTATTTATTTGTCTGTGTGCCATCTGTGTGAGTGCCCAGGAGACCAGAGAGGGCACTGGAACCCCTGGAGCTGATGGTGATGAGCCACTTGACGTGGGTGCTAGAAACTAAATGCTGATCCTCTGGAAGAGCAACAAGCATGGATAACCTTACTGACTCATCTCTCTATCCCCTATATTGCTTTATTTTAAATCTTACTCTAGAATTACTATAATATATGTAACAAAGAAGAGACACATATTTAACATCAAAGGAATAGATGATCAAACTCAGAAATTGACCCCACAAATGTGTCCAACTTATTTGGGGGAAGAGTACAAAACAGTTCATTAAAAGAAAGGTAAACTTTTCAACAAATGACTTTGAAAATCTGGAAATCTGGAAATATATAGACAAAATGAAAAATAGCATGAAAATTTCACACTGTACACAAAAATTAACATGGACCATAGATCCAACTACAACATTTGCAACTAGGAGACCTTTAAAGACCTAGAGATAGAAGAAAGTCTTCATGACTGGAGGCGAAATGAAGACTTTTTAGAAACCACATCTGAGTCTGAGTTGTTTTGTGCAACGTGATAATCTCTAGCTCTGTTCAGTTTCCTCTGACACATAAAATATGGTATATAGAAGAAAAAAGTATTATTTTTCAAAATGTAAATGTTTTCTCTGTTAAAGACACTGCGAAGAGACTAAAAAGGCAAGCCATAAACTTGGAGAAAATATTTGCAAAACACATCTGAAGAAGGCTTTGCACCTGGAATGTATAAAGAATGTTTTAAACCCAGCAGTAAGAAAGCAATCCCACTAGAAAATGGCAAGGGATGTGTTCAGCCATCTCGCTACACATGCAGCATAGAGGACAAATAAGTCCATAAAAAGTGTCTGCATCACCCTGCATTAGGGAAATGCAAATGGAAAACCACAATGAGATGCCAATGCACACTTAGCATAATAACTAAAATTAAAATATTGGCAATCTATGTGCTGATGCGAAGCAAGTCAGATATCTAATACTTTGCTGGAAGAAATGAGAAATGTTGCACCCACTCTGGAAAATATTTTACCAACTTGTAAAGTTAAACACATATTTACCATGCGAGTCAAGAATGGTGACTGTGGTTATTTGCCATTAAATGCCATAATTATGTCACATAACCTGGAAGTGAGTCTCATGTCATTTTTCCTGCAGACTGAATGTTTGTGTCCCCCCAAATTCATCCACTCATCTGTTTAAATTCCCCATTGTGAAGGTATTATGGATATATGGACTTTGGATATAATTAAGTAATGTGGATAAAGCCCCACAGAATGGATCCAGTAGGTGTATAAGCCATGATGGAATAAAATTCTTTCTTTTTCTCCTGTGAAGGTACACAGAGAAATCAGAAATGTGTAATCACAAAGAGATTCCTCACCAGAATCCAATCATACTGACACTCTCATCTCTAATTTCCAGCCTCCATAATTATGCAAAATAATTTTATATTTTTTTAAATATTTATTATTTTTATATGTATTAGTTTACTGTCCATGTATGCTTTCCACCCCAGGACTTGGAGACAAACACATAATCTCAGTCACTAGCTACTTCCCTCCAGTCCTTTCCAAATTAGGAAGAAGTCCATGCCTGAAGCAGATCAAAATGGTAGTTACTTCCTGTAGATATAATCACCTCAGTTTTACAAGATGCAGGCTTAAAGATTCGGAGGAAGGTAAAGGGTGTCTCAGTGATGCTTTATTAGTTTTCATGATAACAGACTCCAGTCTATGAAACTGGAACTGAACACAAAGCCCAAAGTCTTCCCACCATGCTGTTCACACCAAAGCTCTCACTTATCTCTCTAGTGTGGGACTGCTCAAATCCTCTTCCTTTCCACAAAGCAGATGCTCTGGCCCCCAACCATAATCCCTGCTTCTTTGCATGTTGACCTGGTTTCCATGTTAACCCTGTCTTCTATTTCTTTGTTTGGCAGTATTCTTTGGACACCAGTATCCAGTTGATCTGTTATCTTTGTTAGACCAGAAACACAGTCAGAGAATTCACCTTTGAGGACCTTTCCTCACCTGATGATTGATGGTTCTAGTGGATACACAGCCAGCTTTCTCACTCCTGTGAGTGACCACTCAATGATCACTCATTGCACATAACATACAGCATAATCTTTAAATGTGCATCTTAATTTTTTTTTAGATTCCATGATGCACAATGATTAGCAAAGAATTTTCATCTTACAGGACAGAAACTATGTGCATTAAACACTAGCTGCACATTTCGCTTTACCTCTAGCCCTTTGAACCATTTTTCTTCTGTCTCTATGGGTTTGACCACTCTATGTCACATAAGCAAAAACATGCAGTGGTTTGTGTATGAATGTATATAGTGTATATGAGTGTGCGTGGTATATGCGTGGTGTGTGTAAGAGTGCGTGTGTGGTGTACATGTAGCATGTGTGAGGTATATGTGTGGTGGGTGTGTGATGTATGTGTGGTGTGTGATGTATGTATGGTGTGTGTATATGGTGTGTGTGTACTGTCTGTGTGTATGGGGTTTTGTGTGTGCTGTCTGTGAATGTGTGGTACATGTGGTGTGTGTGTGTGGTGTATGTATGTGGTGTATTCTTGTGTGAGTGTACTGTCTGTTGTGTATATGTGGTTTATGTGTGTGCTGTGTGTGTGAATATATGATATGTGTGGTGTGTGTGGTGTGAGTGTACTGTCTGTTGTGTATATGGAGTTTATGTGTGTGTATGTGTGTGAATGTATAGTATGTGTGGTGTGTGAGTGGTATATGTGTGGTGTGGTGTATGTGTGGTGTATATGCGAGTGTGTGTGTCATGTGTGCTATATGTGGGATGTGTGTATGTGTTCACCCATGTTGCAGCATGTGTCAGAATTTCTTCTTTTTAAGACGTAATATATATATGCATATATATGTATATACGTGTATATATCCCATATTTTTAATTCATTGGGATATATATTTAGAAGTAGAATTTTCAGACCACATTGCAGTCCTATTTTCTTATATATATTTTTCATTTTATTTATTATTCTTATTTTATGTATGAGTGTATTGCCTGTATGTCCATGTATCTGTGTCATGCAATGCCCATGGAGGTCAGAAGAGGGTATTGGATTCCCCTATAACTGGAGTCACTGGCTGTTATTAGCCATCATGTGGGTACTGGGAATCAAACCCAGGTCCTCTGCAAGAGCAACCAGTGCTCTAAACCATCTCTCTGGCCCCCTGCAGTTCTGTTTTTTTGTTCAAGGATACACTGCGTTTTCTGTGGGGATTGCATGTTTTTTAACTTTAGCACCTTTTTACACAGTAGGTGCAAGGATTCTCTAGATCCTTGCCAGCACCTACTGTTTTCTATTGTTTATGCGTTTGTTTGTACAATAACCATCTAGTAAGTGTGACATACACCCCTTCAGATCGTGGGAAGTACCTGTTCAGCACTAGCTCCCAGTCCATTGGTAGACTAAGAGCTCCAGTTGCCCAAGGCACAGCTTGTTAGGTAACTTGCTTTTTTGTTTTCTTTTCTGCATCACGCTTCCACACTTTCTTATTTTTCTTTTCAAGAACTCACTTCTGGATAAACTTCCTCCTACACTAGAAAGCTTACCCCAAGCTCTCCTAGAGAACTTGAACTCAGACACACTTTTGAGATTATTCTTGATAGAACAGAAACTCCATTAGCATTAAACACTAGCTGCTCATTTCTCTTGACTCCTCAGACTTTTGCAATCAGTGTTCTATGTGAACTTAACTACGTCACTTCCTGAGATGATATATTAGTGTTCATACTTACATTTATGTTAAGCTAAATTGCTTTTCAGTCTCTGTTTATGAACAGTACAAGCAGGTTAATATCAATAATTTCCTAATGGGCATAGCTAAGTATCATAAAAACACAGAATTTGGTCCCCCTAACCTACACACAATTTTAGTACATCTAATATCATTCAATCTGTACAACTTGAGAGAAAAGTTGCAGTTCGCACATCTTTAATCAGTTTCTAAAACTATTTTCATAAACTCCTAATGTTTCAGAGACATTGCATATATTTAATTTGTAGAATGAGAAAAATAAGTTAAGTTTATACCAAATATTGAGATACATCAAGGGTGTGAAATTAGACTGCTAAGTTTATTGTTTTTGCTTTAGACTCTGATGGCGATTTCCCTCATCATCTATGGTACTTCAGAATTGGCCAAACTCTCCAAGGCAAGCATTCCTTGAAACATTGCCAGATACAATCACATCTATGCCAAGTTGGAATTTATCAATCCTGCATCATCATATTGTGACCCTCTATTTCTTTTTTGTGTTGATCAAGATAAATGAAAATATATTACCATGTGGTTTTTTCTTATATACGAGCAGAGCACACTTGATTAAATGTAAAGGCAAAGGAAGATTCCAATAGCTATAAAATATATAAACCATAGACTATGAAAAGCATATCTTATTCATTGCTTCTCACCAATATCTTGAGTGTGTGTTTAAAAATATTCAGTTAAGAAAGGGCCAGGGTCCTGTCTGGTCTTTTTAGGATATTTCTTTGTCTAAAAATGTGTCTGCTTTTCCCTACTGTTGAATTGAAATCCTCCTCTCTGAAATTACACTCTTCAACACAAGAAAGATTTTGTCTTTGTGCTCTTTTAGTTATCCTTTAGACCTTTGTGAAGACAGAATTGGTATATAACCTCCAGTGTCTTTTGATGTTAAGCAGGAACAGGGTCTTCCTTCTTTGTTGAGCAGCAGCCAGCCGCTACCTCCTCAAAATTCAGTACACTGGAAACATATAGGAAGCAAAGGCATGGATTTAACTAAATCCATCAGAACCTTAGGTAAGGATACCTAAGGTTAAGGATAAGAAGGACATTGGTGTGGAGGGAAAGAGTAGACACATTTACAGCTGCAACCATTTCAATGAAAGTTCAAGATAGTATTTATTTCAAGTAATGACTGTGCCCCAAGAATCACACAGGTCATATTTATAATATATGATTCCTAAATCCAATTTTTAAACATCTCCCCTTCCTTTAGGTTTCCTTCCCAGGCCTGGTTTCAGGTCCTCCTCCTTATTCTTTTGAAGACATCCTGGACTCCCTGAAATGGAACCAAGATGTTTTGATTTACTATAACACCACCTCTGCGTTGGTCATCAATTAACATCCACAGATTTTGACAGTTCAGGGGCTGGGAGTAAGGGCTAAGGGGAACAATGTTTGGGTGGTAAGAGGTCTGAGTATACCATGGGGTTAAGGGAGTGGGAACTTGTGGTTTCCAAGTTGGGTTAGCCCAGGGAAGATAAATCACCCTATCCTTGATGTTGAGAGAAGACTATGGGGAGGGGAGTCAAAATGTGGTATCTGAGATGAACACACACGAGGATCTAAGGATGAGGGCCTGGCCATCAATCCGAGGGTTAAAAAATAAAAGAAGAGGTAACCTCAATCCAAGGAGAAGGAATGGGAGCTAGAGGGCCACCCCTCACCCTTGCCTCTACTCTGTACCAGGATACTTGGGCCCACACTTGATTTTCAGTCTCTTCATTAATTCCTCAAGAGATCTCTATAAAATTTATTGGGTAAGACTAACAGAAGAGCCTTTTCTTTTCCATCTCTCTGCCTGGCTTTATTTCATTTATTTCTCCTCTCTTTTCCTTTTTTATAAAAGAAAAACCCCTGATAAATACACACACAGTGTCTGAACATTAGTGTATTTGTATATACAGGGACTATATGGCAAGGAGCACGGTGCCAGACAGGAGAGACCTCCCTTCTGGTCGTCGGTCAGAGTCATCCAAGAGACTCCCAAAATAGCACAGGCTATTGCCAGAACCCTTGGTTATCTCACAAAACTCCAAGGTAAGACCCTACTGCTGAGGATGGGACATACTTCGGACACAGGACTCAGGGCTATGGAGCTGGAACTCACCTGGAAGCCTTCTCCCTGAAAACTAGCTCTCATAGTTCCAGAGGATACTATGCAAGCTGCTAAGGGAGAAAATCAACCAATAGTCCAACCCAGCCCTAAAGCCAATAGTCATAATGACTGACACGGCAAAATGCCTCTGTTGGTGCAGTAGTGGCACTGTTATCTGGGGAGTAATCACAGCTATCTAACTGAACTTTAAAGTTTTCTCAGTAGGAATGAATTCATGGGTGGCACCGTAATTATAATCAACCATACATGACTGAAGAAGTCATAGATCCTAGAGAAAACCCTATCTCTGTCATATTTCTAGACAAATGAAACTTCTTACTGTATGCTAAATATGAATCTTCATATTTACAAATTGAGGATACTGTACACCACTCATCAAAGAAGCTTCTTTTCGCAACAGATGGAGATTACTGCAAGAGTTCCACAGCCGGTCACACACAGAGAATATGCACCTGAGAGATGCCCACTCCTGGGTGACATATCTATATTGGAGCTTCTACACTTAAGGCTCATGGAACATGGCAGAACATGGAGAGAATACTGGTTCATCCCTCAACTCTCACCAGTGAAGCCCCCTTATACGGCAGAGTGTCAAGCACACAGAAGGCCACAAGTTGCTAAATTTTAGAGAATAAGAGACTGCAGAGTATGTGTCCCTGGATAGGACTCCTGTATAAACCTCACCCACCCACGGCCCAGGGACCATTGAGGAAGAGGAGGGTAGAAAGACTGTAAGAGCCTTGTCGATGAACATGGGGAAACAGAGATTTTCAGGTCACTGAACACTTGCATGTGTGAATTTGCAACAATGGTGGTGTCATACACAAGACCCATGCTGACTCAATCAGACAAGGGCCCAGAGAGGAGCAAGGAAAGTAGGTCACAGGCTGGCCCTCACCTGGAAACTGTTGGCCACTGATGACTGCTGGGTGAGGGAGAATAGATCTTCCTTTAGATCTCTAGATGGGCTGAGTAGACTCCAATGCATGAACTTTCACTGAAGGACATCTAGGTATAAATGCTTGGCTGGATAGGACTTAACATGTATGACAGACTGCATGAGGTCCAGTTGGGGTGGGCTATGTGGGAACATGGATGGGAGAGGGGATGTAAATTTGATTAAGAAATACTGTATGAAATGCACAAAAGTTCAATAAAAATTATTTTAAAATTTCATTTACAACTTTTTATTGAGAATTTTATGCATCCATGTAATATGTTTTAATCAAATCCACCATACTCTCTTCCTTTTAATTCATCCAGTATCTCCTCAGCAGCACTTTGCCCTCCCAACTTCATGTGCTCTTTTTGTTTTAAACCCACTGAGTCCACTTAGTGCTGCCTGTATGTGCATGGGGGTAGGACCATGTAGAACATATGTAGCTTCTCAGGGGCTGCATCCTTGAAGAGAACTGACATCCCTTATCCAAGCAGTCATCAATTACCAATGACTCCTCAGCTAAAGGTAGGACTTCATGAGCTCTTCCCCAACCCATGCTCATATTTTGACTGGTTGATCTGATACTGGTTTTGTGCATGCAGTCACAGCCACTGTGAGTTCATGTATACAATGGTATTATTCTGTCTGGCAAATACTGGTTCGCTGCACTCATCCACTATCTGTTTCTTATACTCTTTATACCTCTTCTTCCACCATGATCCCTAAGACTTGTGGGGAAAGGTTGTGGCATAAAATGTACCATTTAGAGCTGAGCACTCTGCAGTCTCTTATTCTCTGCATAATGACCAGTTGGGTGTCTCTGTATGAATCAAAATCTAAAAAGAAATCTCTCTGATGAGGGTTGAAATAGGCACTAATCTGTAGGTGTAAAGAGATGAACTTAGGTGGCAGTTTAATACTATGTCCAAATAGCATATTCTCCCCTAGGGCTTATGACCTCGACAGTCATAGATGTTTTGTTCCAGTGCACAGTACAAGGTATGAGTTCTATCTTACAGACCAGGTCACAAATCCTATCAGAAAGTAGTTGACTAATCCTGTAATGTTTGTGCCACTATTTTACCAGTGGACATACCTTGCCAGGCCAATTATTAATGTATCTCACAGGGTTCACATCTGGGTAAGATTGTTGATTACTTCCCCTCCTCCCCCTATGTGGGGAAAGAGTGTAACAGAAACTTCCAACACCAGAAAAGCTAACAAGTAAGGATAAAGCATCCAGGTCTATAACAGATTGATTTCTCCATGTCCTATCATTCAAGTATGTAATGTCTTCAACATAAAGGCCTTACCATCAAGTTCTGGAGGGTAACCAAGAGCAATGGCAATAGCGTATAATGTTTGGCGTGACCTATGGGATCCCACTGACAAACAGCTAAAAGGAAGGTATCTCATTCCAGGCACTGAGCTTTTTAATAGTCTATGGTATTGTCCCACTGTTACATTGTAACTCCACTTAAACTCCTTTTGTATATGTGTATAGGACATACATATGTGTGTAGGATGCTTCTACAGTAGTATGTGTCCAGATGGTTCTGCAAAGGTCTTTAGTGTTAGTCATCCCTTCCCAATACCTTTTCTCTGCTCTGCCCTCCTACCCCATCCTATTTAACCCTTCCTGTTCTATTATTCCTTTTTCTCCCTTCATATCAGTTTATTCCTCCATCCCTTTAAACCATCCTCCATCGCCAATTCCTAGTTTCCTAGGTCCTATAGATATTCCAATTTAAACACACATATCTCAATAGTCAAAGCTAGTATCTACACATGACAGAGAGCATGCAGTACTTATCTTTCTGGGTCTGGGTTACTTCACATACAACACAGTATGATGTTTTTCCAGCTCCATACATTTATTTCATAATTTCACATTTCTTTAAAGCTGAATAATATTCCATTGTGTGTATCGCATTTTCGTGATCTATTAATCAGTTGATGGACATCTAAACTGTTTCCATTTCCTGGATAGTGTGATTACAGCAACAAGAAATATGGGGGGCAAGTATCTCTGTAGTGGGATATAGTCTTTTGGGAATAAATGTTCTCAGCAACCTATGGAGCATTCTCCAAAATTGACCATATATTAGAACAAAAAGCAATTTTCAGGAAATATAGGAAAATCTGAACAACATTCTATATTCTATCTGACCACACTGGAATAAACCTAGGTATCAACAGCAATAGAAACTACAGAAAATAAACAAACTCATAAAGACTAAACAATGCACTATTACCACTGAATGGTAATTTGGTCAAGGAAGAAATTAAGTAGGATATTTTTAAATTCCTGGAATTAAAAGAAAATGAAAACACAATACTCCAAAGTCTATGGGACACAATGAAGTCAGTCTTAATAGGAAAGTTTATAAATTTATAATTTTAAGTCCAACATCAAAAAAGTTGAGAGATCTCAACTATATATATTTTTTTATTTTTTTATTATATGTGTGTGTAAGTGTATACCATGTGTGTATAGGTGCCAGTAAAGGCCAGAGCACTCTGTCAGATCTCTTAGATATGGACTTACAGGTGGCTGTGGGTAGCCCAATGTGGGTGCTGGAAACTGAAGTTGGGTCCTCTAGAAAAGCAAGTGTTCTTAACTATGGATCCATTTCTCTAGATCTTCAAATAAATATTTAAATGAATCATTTGAAGATCTTGAGCAAACAAGACTAAACAACACCCCAAAACATTAGATGAGAAAAGATAATGACACTCAGGCCTGAAATTAATGAAATAGAAATGAAAATAAAATACAAAGAATCAGTGAAATGAAGACGGGGTTCTTTGAAACCTTTAGCAAGATTGACAAACCTGCAGCCAAATCAACTAGAAGAAAGAGAGCAAAGTTAAAACTTAACAAAACTACTGATGAAGGGGAGATATTACAACACCAATGAAATTAAAGGATTTTAAGGATATACTTCCAAAATCTTTAATCCATCAATTTGGAAAAATCTAAAAGAAATGGATGAACTTCATAATTGTGTATGACATACCCAAGTTAAAACAAAAAAATTTAAAAACAAGCAGATTCATCATGGCAATGAACGTGAAACAGTGATTTTTAAAAATCACAACTAAATACAGCAGAGGCCCAGAAGGATTTACTAAATAACTCGATCAGACCTTGAAAGAGAAATTAAAACTACAGCATCTCAAACTGTTCCACAAAACAGAAGAGGGGAGAAAGCTTCCAAATCTTTTTCATGTCTGCATTACACTGACACCTAAATCAGTTAAAGGCACAATTAAAAAAAAATTATAGGGGACTGGGGAGATGGCTCAGCGGTTAAGAACACTGGTTGTTCTTCCAGAAGACCTGGGTTCGAATCCCAGCACCCATGTGCCAGCTAACAACTTTCCGTAACTCCAGTTCCAGGAAATCTGACAGCCTCTTCTGTCTTCCACGGGCATTGGATGACACGGGTGCACTCACCTACATGCAGGCAATACATGTATATATATAAAATGAAAATAATAAATAAAATATTTTAAAAAGAAAAGAAAATTATAGAGCCTCACTTATGAACACAGATGGAAAAAATTCTCAATCTAATACTTGCAAGCCAAATTCAAGAACACTACAAAAGGATCAATCCTCTATGTTCAAGCTGGCTTCATCCCAGAGATGCAGAGATGTTTGATTTATGTATGTAAATCAATAAATGCTATCCACCACATAAATAGGCTCAAGGAAAGAAACCACACGATCATCTTAGTAGATACAGAAAAGGTCTTGGACAAGATCCAACATCCCTTCATGATAAAAGTCATGGAGAGTCCAGGGATAGCAAGGACATAGCTCAACATAATAAAGGCAATATATAGCAATCCCACACCCAGCGTCATGCCAAATGGAGAAAATCTCAAGCATTTCCACTAAAATCAGGAACAAGACAAGGATGTCAACTCTCTACTCCTATTCAATATACTGCTCAAAGTTTTAACCAGAACAGTACGATAATAGGAGATTAGAGAACCTTTGTGATATGTCAGATACATGTTTTCTTGCTCATCCTTTATCCTAGTAAAGAAGATAGTAAAATATCACTACACGGTAAAATAAAAATGCTGTTTCAATTTGGCCTGATGACAAAATAGAATATTTCCTAATTATCTTTGCTGCTTTTTGGAAAGGCATGTGAATGAAAAAACCATTATGTAATGAGAATGAATTTCAAGTTGAAAACCTTTCTAATTCAAGAGAGCAGTAATTATCCTAAGTGGTAGAAGTCTGGGCTCCAGCATATTTGCAAGGCAAGAACATTTATAAATAACTATATAGATATAAGTGACATAGCTTCATTTTACAATAGCCCAAGACCTCCACGAATACTCAGCTGACACTATGAATACCCAAATTTTGCTATTCTACAGACTACTGTGTGCATTACTATGGGACTCTAGCACAACAATAATTAAAGAAGAGGTCATGAAGGTTGAGAGAAAGTGAGACGGGATGTGGGAAGAGTTGGAAGAGGAGGGGGAGGGAAGGAAATTGTGTAAATTCAATACTCATATATAATTCTCAGAAAATAGGTTTTTTTTAAGGAACAACATAATGAGCAGTTTCCCATTCAAAACTTCTACTCTTTCTCTCCTCTCCCTCCTCTTAGTGCCTTCTGTGTTCATTCACAAGCATCAACATGTTCTCTTTTCTTTCAGTAAAAGAAAAGAAAGAGACACAACTCTACCATGTAAGTTAATTCGTGCCAGTAATTTCCTTTGGGTCTACCAAGTCTACTGCTTATGTTAAGCATACATAGGTAGACAAGGTGGACTTCCGTTTAGACTAAAAAAGGACTTTACTACACTGTAACTTGTATGAATTACAGACTTAATACAAATCAGTAAAAGACATTTGAGGAGCATCATATGCACACTTTCTGAATTCTAGAAGATTCTGAATTGTCAACATCTTTGAGTCTTCATCCTGCTGTATGATTTGGTCAGATGCATATCACAAAAATTCAGTAAAACAATATACACTGGAAAAAATATCAACTTATACCCCTGATCTATCATTACTCTAGACATGGGCATCAAACTTTAGATGTAGGGTGCTGGTTCCTCTTGAGTATTCTTTGTGTCGCCCTTGACAGCATCAAGGACAGAGTAGGCAAACCCCACACGAGAAGACTGTTGGAAATCGTCAAATGGAAGGGACCTGAAACCATTTGCCTAGAAAGGAGAGAGCCATGTCTGCAAGGCATGACTTTTAAATTGTTTTGCCTTTATGAAATCTGCTTAAACTATTGCTATAGGGCAAAATGTGCATTATCATCTCAACAGATGAGAACAAGTATCTAACATCATTTTATGATTCAAAACTCTCAATAAATTAGGCATACCAGAGATGCAGTTCAATATCATAAAGGTCATATAAATCCCACAGTTAGCATAATATTCAGTATTGAAAAGTTGAGGGGTTTTTCCTACTAAAATCATAAAGAAGAGAAGCACACCCACGATCATCACTTCAGTTCAACATGGTACTAAAAATCCTCCCAGCTGTGTTTCTGCTCCTAGCATATAATGGACTTGTCCTCTTCTAGTCCTTATGCAACAGAAACCAGCTCCGCTGCTCCTCAAAACAGCAAAGAGTTTGTGAGATCATTTCATACACTCCACGTTTTTTTAAGTTTTAACCAAGAGACAAACCTGCCCAACCCTCATCTATTCTCTGCTACTGAATCAAGGGAATTCTCTCTCTCCTAGAGTAAGTGTTCATCATAACAGGGCATCAGGCAGAAAGACAGTCTCCCAGACACCTCTCTTACCTTCTTCCTCATATTTGGCATGAGACCAGAAGTCCAGATATCCTCAGTCCCAAGGCCTAAGTCAACCATTCTTAATTAGAAAACACAGGGGATGCTTTCTCTAGAAAAGGACACCAGAGACCTGGCACTGACCTAGATGGCACCAGAAGGATAAAAACACATGAAATATGGGAGATGCTGTCAGAAACAAAGGCCCAAGAGTGCAAGAGGGTGCAAGAGCAGCCCAGGTGCAGAGCAGTTTGGGGCTGGGGTATCAGAGGCCTGAGTTCAAATCCATGATGCTGGGAGACTCCCTTTGCCACTCTGAACCACCAGAGCTTTATTTGTCAGTAGGCTGCCTATGATCAAGTGTGGTCTGCTATAAGTGCCCCTAAGTTGCTGATTCTCGTCCCTCTACCTTGGTATCCAGAGAGTCAATACCGCTGTAACCTGCTAGTATTCCCTCAACATGCATTTCAGAATCTCTCGTGCAAATGGTGCTTTGACCCACATTCCTCTGAGGATGTCATCATTTTATTAAATGCCTACTATGTGCTAGATATCATGTTGATCACATGTCTTCTATCTTGTCATAGTTTTCGTGTAATATTACTTAAATTACTTTGGGAACCATCCTGTGATGGCACTACATTTATGAGTAACTTCACTCTTGGAGTAGTTTAACCAAGATTGGGCCCAATGTCATTATGAGCTGTTCTCTCTCAGAACTGTTCTCTTAGAACTGAATTCCTACTCTCTTCTCTTCTCTTCTCTTCTCTTCTCTTCTATTCTCTTCTCTTCTCTTCTATTCTATTCTATTCTATTCTATTCTATTCTAGTCTAGTCTAGTCTAGTCTAGTCTAGTCTATTCCATTCCATTCTATTCCATTTCATTCCATCTACTCTCCTAACAAAGGGCTCCTCTCTTATTTATTGAACAGCATACCAAACACAGAATCAGAAAGGCATGAACCATCTTTGATAACAGTTTTACAAAGGAAGAAGTTGTTTTTCTGACCCTACTGACTCAAAACAGCACAAAAAGACACAGGCAGTTGTACACCAACCTCTTCTTTAGTGTTACTTGCAATATCTGTGGGGGGGACATTGTTAAGTAATTGTTATCTTCAATACCATCACTGTCATCTGTCTCTCTCTCTCATACACACAAATACACACACACACACCTCTCTCACACATGCACACACACACACACACACACACACACACACTGTTAATGAGCATAACTAAGTCACAAACTGGGAACATGGTTTAAGATTAAAGCATTCAGCTTAACTTAAAAGAGTCAGTTGGTTTCCAAATCATTAAAGGAATGATTATATTGTCTTTCTTAAGAAGAGCACATAGTTCTAAATGTTCTTAAAACATGAATAATTTGATTTACAAGATTATGTAAAATTTTTGTTTGTAAAGGCTTGCTACAAAGTATCTTTCCCATTAAAGTCATCCCGGGCCATCCCAGGAGTTACTCTTTCAAGTGAATCTTGCCTACCAGGTTTCAGACCCCGCCCAGGCCTGGTATCACACTGGAGGCCTGGCTATGGTTAGGTGGCACTAAATGATGCTTTCAATTCTCCTTGTGCTCCACCATTTCCTTATTCATACATAAATGTTCTTGCATTATCGTATTTTTGTTATCTAATACTTTTAGTTATTTGGTGAAGCATTCTATAGAGTTGGGAAATAGTCAAGGCCTTGGCAGGCAGAGAAAATAAGAACTTAGTTTCTCCACATGATTTCAAATCCACCTTGATGACTTTTAAAGTGATGTTTTA
Organism: Nannospalax galili; assembly: GCF_000622305.1. Taxonomy (NCBI): domain Eukaryota; kingdom Metazoa; phylum Chordata; class Mammalia; order Rodentia; family Spalacidae; genus Nannospalax; species Nannospalax galili. Next base: position 7,139,389 of record NW_008338996.1, on the reverse strand, counting down.
AATGCATTTTAAAACTGCTTGTTCTATTGAGAAAGAAACATTACTTGGCAATATTTGCTAGTCATAAGAAGAATTTGGTCCCCAAAATTTTATGGAAGACCTTTGAGATCATTTGGTCCAGAGATGGTATATTTAAGTGTCTACCAAGGCTAAGAAGGGATACTTGTCAGGAGGGTAAATTGGAGAGACCAAGCTGCATCTAAATGCTCCTAGATGCAGGTCCTAAGACTGAAGTCCTCTATGATTACTGGAACATTGTGATGCATCCAGATTTTGATGTGCTGGCAATGTTTTTTTAAGTATATTAATATTGTCAATAAATACAACTGCTATATAGGTGCTATGTAGGCTAAATATAGTGTTTCAGCACAGCCCCTGGAATATCACTTTGTGATTTCTTATTTTGCTCAATATGTCCCATTCACAGATATCCATTACCTAGAGTCATACCATGCATTTCTGGCAGTGTGGAGTGAGAAGCCAGATCTCAGGCTGGTAGAGAGTCTGTATTCTACCTCCCATGATGGATCTCAATTCCTATACCCTTTAGAGTAAAAGAAGAAACAGAGAAGTTGGAATGCATTTAGAATGAGAGAAAGAGAATAAAAATGAGGGAGCCTGTGTTGTAGAGACTGTGAAGCATTCCTCACAGCGTCATCTATTCAGTCCATAGTTTTGATCTGGTTGCATTTAGGCCTGTAGTAAGACAGCACATCATGGCAGAAGCATGTTCCAGAGGAAGACTCCTCCCTTCCAGTTGCCAAGAAGCAGAGACACAGAGGAGGGGGCTCCAGGATCCAGTATCTCCCATAGGCACAAGTTCCCAGTACTTTCTTCCTACAACAAGGCACAATCCCCTAAATATTCCAGCCCTTCAATGGTACCATAGTTGAGGAACAAGCTTTCAACACATGACCTCAGGGAGACTGTTTAACATCCAAACTGCAGCAACATCATTCTCTGAAGAAGAAATGAAAGTGTCCATTCAGGCAGTTATGAAACAATGTTATAAGAACTGGTATTAGAAAATAGAAATATTTGTGTGAGCACAGAAGTGGAGACATTAATCCTGTCTGGAGTTACAAAAAAAGAAAAAAAAAAAAAAAAAAAAAAAACCTTTCCAACCCAAAGAAAGAGACTAACGAAAAGCATGAAGGACTTACCCATGACCAAGAGTCCAGGTCTCCCTGGGTATGTGATCAAAACCCATAATCCCGGGGGATGAGAAAGGTTATCTTCCAGCCATAACAATGGACGGCTTTGTTACAGAGGTTCATAAGTTAAGAATTGACCCTGGGGGTTGGAGAGATGGCTCAGTGGTTGAGAGCACTGACTGTTCTTGCAGAGGACACAGGTTCGATTCCCGGCACCCACATGGTGGCTACGAACTGTCATTAACTCCAGTTCAAGGGGAATCCGAAGCCCTCTTCTGACCTCCATGGCATTGCATGATATGGGTGCACTAACATACATGCAGGCAATACACTCATACACATAAAAAATATTTTAAAAAAGAATTGGCCCTGTAAACAGACAAGATACAGAGAAGACTTGAGAACTTGATCTGAAATTTTCAGAGCTAGACTATGCCCTATTTCGATAAGCATTTCCTGAGCATTTCCTTAGTAACTATATTCATCCTTCATGATCTTCTCCTGTTCCCCATACGACTGGTTCCCTTCCTCTTCTTGAAGAGTTCCCTTTGTGCTAGTTTGTTTTAAACATGAATTTACCACAACTTAGAATCACCCGAGAAAAGATCCTCAATTAAAGAACTTTCTAAATCAGGTTGGCTTATAGGTATATCTATGGAGAATTATCTTGATTTCTAATTGAGGTGGGAAGACTGACCCTGAATGTGGGTATCACCATTTCCTTTGGATGGGTTCTGCACTATGTTAAGAGTAGAGAAAGGTAACTAAGCAAACTAGCAACAAACAAACAGGCAGCATGGGTTTATTTTTTCTCTCTGCTCCTAACTGTGGATCCGATGTAACTATCTACTTAAGGTCCTGTCTCAACTTCCCTGAAATGATAGATTGTAAGTAGGAATTGTAAGATGGATGAACCCCTTCCTTCCCTGTTTTGCTTTTTGTCAGGACATTTTATTACAGCAACAGGAATTAAACTAGGACACCCTTCAGATGTATATATACATATATATGTATATGATTCTAGATTTTATAGAGATATACTATATAAAGTCTAGATTCTACATATAAATAAGTAGTCTAATTTATTTCAATTGTTATTATGAGCTGCAATCCTTGTAAATCGCATAATTTTATTTTTCTTTGTGATGGGCCGCGAGATTCTTCTCTTAGTGAAAAATGGCCTCTCTTGGCATTTTCACGTCTTCAAACTTTACATCTTCAAATCTCAATTGGCATTCTATTTCTTTTAAATATGTTTTACAAGGCTCTTTGCATTTTATCTATTTATTTGCAATATGTTTTTATTTTTATTAATTTTTAAACAATTTTACATGTATGAGTATTATGTTTGCAAATATGTATGGAAGTATACCTGTGTCTTGCAGTGACCTCGGAGGACAGAAGAGGACATCAGATCCCCTGAAACTGGAATCAGAGATGATTGTTAGCTGCCATATGGGTGCAGGAATTTGAACCTGGGTCTTCTGCAAGAACAACCAGTGCTCTTAACTGCTGAGGCATCTCTCTAGCTCCTTATAGAATTTTTGTAAAACATTCTCAGGTGGTCTCTGATTATCACATACCCATTCATAGCTTTGTTGTCGCTTTGTTTTGCTTTGAGACAAAGTTCCCCTATAGTCCCAGTTGGACTAGAATTTACTATACAGACCAGGCTGGCCTCAATCCCACAGAAATCCACCTGCCTCTGACTTTCAAGTCCTGGGACCAAAGGAGTGAGCCACTGTACTCAGTTTTGCTGTTTTTGTTTTTGAGACAGGGCCTTGCTAAATACCCAAACTGGTCTTGAACTTGTAATCCTCCTGCCTCATCATCCAAGTGCTCAGATTATAGGCATACGTCTCTATACCCAGCTTCTGGATCCAGATTAAATCACATTTCTTCTAAGATACTGCTGTGTTCTATACTTCCCTGTTGGAACGTGAAGTGTTAGACATTTTAAGATCTTCCATCTGTGCTAAACACCATGCTGTGGCCATGGTTTTCAATACTTCTAGCATAACACAATCTCTAGCACAGACTCGATGCTCTGTAAATGGTGATGCAGTGCCCTCCTCTCGGAATGGTTAATATGCGCTCTTAGAAGCCATCTCCACCCCAACCACACTTTGCCTCTCAGCTCCCCTCCACTACAATTCCCTCCTTCTGCCCACATCTCCTGCTTTTTGCTCATTTCTCCCTTCATCCCTGTGCTTTGATTCTGGAACTAGTCTTTCGTTTTAGGGTGTAGTACACTTTGAAACTGTGTCTACACATGGCTACACAGACCCTGGCATCTCAGCTTCCAATCCCTAAGATCCTTGGTGACCTGACAGCTAAACATCTGGGAAACTGACTCATCTTGGTTTTCTTTTCATCTACATGACTTGGCACCACTTCGGCACTGCCAGAAGGTCGGGCACAGAGTCCCCGATGCCGTGACAATTTTCCTCTGGTCTCTTGAAATCATCAAGGACTTGTGTACATGGGTAAGGCTTTTTTAATCAGGGAACAGCTGCTTGTGGTGAGGGATCTATTTGTTGCACCCACTATTAATTAGTAACATTTTAAAAAGCAGAACAAGAAGAGAAATGTTTACGACTGGGAGGGAGAAGTGGAAGCCATATGTGAAGCTGAGGTGATGAGAGTTGGGTAAACATGCCCCAGCCAGGGTTTTCCAGGTGAATAGTGGAGGTACCTAGTTCAAGACATTAGAAAGTCAAATTATAATGAAGGCGTATATAAGCCAGGCATAACAGCCACGCCTTTAACCCCAGCGTTAGGGTGACAGAGGCAGGCAGATCACTGAAAGCAAGGCCAAGCTGGTCTACTCTGCATAGCGAGTTCCAGGCCAGCTTGAGCTACAGGGAGACCCTGTCTCAAAACAAAATCAAACAAACAAAGACAAACCACAAAACAAACAAAAAAAATAGGAGGTACTCTTTGTTGATACTGTTTTATTTTCCAACAAATATCTCTTAAATATCTACATATTTTGTATCATTGCAAAGCATGGCATGAATCATTACCAAACAAGATCTTCCTTCTAGGAGATTAGTCAAATGGGGGAAATCAATTTGTAACCAGAAAACTGTGATCACATGATGTCTGGGGGCACTGACACCTCACGTGTTTTGGAAGCAGAAGAGCAGTTTCCATATAAGCTACTGACATTTCCTTGAGGGATCTCACCAGATCCCTCAGCTTTCATAGAAAAATGATCACTAAACTATGATTTAATATAGACAGTCATTTTCTGTGAGCTAAAAGTTGAGGGATCAGTATTCATGTCCTCCATTAAACTTCTCAGATTTTCATGGGACTGGTTGATAAGTTGAAAATCTTTGAGTTTTCAAAAGTATTTAAGAAGGCAAGGTAGTTTTCTGGGTAAAGTATGTCTGCACGGGGGAGAGATTGTAAATGTCCCTAACCTCTATTTTGGAGTATCTTGTTTGAAATAAGACTGGAGAGTTTGACTCTTTTTCTGGGATGAGTGTGTCCAGGCTAAGAAGGTAGACAGTGTCAGGCTTTGAAGAATAACCCACAACTACAATGGGATTGAGTGGTCCTCTGACACTGCCTTGGTCTTGGTTTCCAAAGAGTGTGTCATCCAGGAAGCACAGAAAGCATGAGGGGACCATATACTCTCCGTCCCCCAGTGACCCTTTGTGTAGTTGATCACAGAATTTCTTTCTCCAACATTTTGCCATCCTTCCTCTTGCCATCACCACCAAGTCATTCAGACTCTGCTTCCTCAGCATGGCTTTACACATCCCAAGGGATCGTCTTGATATGAGCCTAAACATCTCTTATCTGTCTTCTAGTCTCATCTTACCTTCAGTATCCAAGAGAATCCTGTCTTCAATCGTTATCCAGAATAATCCTTTTCAAATGAAGGTTTCATGTCAGTCCCTTGTGTAAGGCCATTTATTCACTACCTCACCCTGAACTCAATATTAAATCTAATGGTTGGGGCTGGAGAGATGATGCAACTGTTAAGAACACTGGCTGCTATTGCAGAGGACCCAGGTTCAAGTCCCAGAACCTACATGGCAGCTAACAACCATCAATAACTCCAGTTCCAGGGGAATACCACACCCTCTTCTGATATCCTCCAGCATTGCATGACATGATGCACTTACTTACATACAAGCAATACACTCATACACACAAAATAAAAATCAGAAATAAAATATTTTTAAATACAGTCGCTTTAAGTGGCATGCACAGTGTGCTTGGATCAGTCATAGCAATTGTGCTTCTCAGCTAATATTTCTTTTTATTTTAGTATTTTTGTATGTATGAGTATATTGTTGCATGTAGGCAAGTACATCCCTATCGTTCAATGCCCGCAGAAGTCAAAAGAACTTGTCAGAGCCCTCAAAACTGGAGTTATTGTTGGTTGTTAGCTGCCATGTGGGTGCTGGGAATTGAAGCCATATCCTCTACAAGAGCAGTCAGTGCTGTTCATCTCTGAGCCATCTCTCCAGCCCTCAACTTGTTTTTCTGTAATCTTGCATTGGATCCTTTGCACATGATACTCCCTCTGCCCTAAATGCATTACACTCCATTTGACTATCAGCCCCTTGAGGGCATGTAGGATTTCCTGAACACCCTGTCGAGTGCAATTGTTGCATTGCTTATCTCCTCCTTTTGATTGTGAAAGACTAAATTTAAGTTGTCCAACATACAATCCTTGTTAAATTAGGTATCTAGAAACTTGCTCACATGAACTTACAGCAATGGTGACAGCAAGCACAAGACTTATGGAAACTCAATCAGACAAAAGCTCAGCATAGAACTGGGGAAATGGGCAGGAGGCCCCAAACTTAGCCAAGGAACTATTGGCAGCCGATCACTGCTGGGTGAGGGAGAGTTGATCTCCTTTAAGGGAATGAACAGACTCCAGTGGATGAACTCACACAGAGGGACATCTAGATACACAAATTTGACAAGATAGGCCTATGACATAATGCATGAAATCCAGTGGGTGGGCTATGGAGGAGTGCAGATAGGGGAGGTGGATCTAAATATGATTAAGATGTATGAAATGCACAAAAATTTAATAAAATATACATTAAAAAGAAACTGGAACTCAGAAACTATCATTTAGCATTATTTTTTTAGGAAAAACTATATATTCGTTGTTACACTGTTTCATATTGTGATACTAGAAGTACTGAATACTGAGCCAAAGATAAAATCAAGTAAATTCCAAGATTTATCACCTTTCTTCAGGTAGTTCACAATCTCCAGTCCCAGGAGACTACTAATTAGACTGTATAATTAGTGTCATAAAGGAGGTCTGAGGAATGAACAAATGAGGTGAGATTTTTCATTTTCTTGTGCTATCTGGGGTTGCAGAAAACCGCAACCACTGGACACTGCACCGTGAACAGAACATTTATTCAAGCAAGAGACAGTCCTGTTCATGTTTCTCTAGGACAAAGGCATATCCAAAGATAGGCAGCTGGTTCTTAATGAAATCTGAAATCTCTCCATCATGGCTCTGGTATGAAGATGGGGAAGAAGCCGGCACCTTGTTTCTCCTTTGAAGAAATTGCTGGATAGTGGTGTGCTGTCCCACCAGAGTCACAGTCACCATGAAGGAAGAGGGTTTAAGGAGCATTTTCAGTCTTTGATGGGAAACCATCTGGAGCTGTCACATTTCTTTCCCCCAGAAATGAAGGTGTTGTTTGGAATTTATTAATCTGAAAAAATAACAACAACGAAAGTATATAATTATCTCAAGAATCTACCTGAATGGGGTGGTAGTCACAATATACATCACAACTTTCTCAGAAATATTATAATTCACGGGAGGGAATGTGAAGGGTGTGATAGTCACTCTTAAGGAAAAAAAAATACCAGTGTTAATGAGGGCTTTAAGGAATTTTATTGTTTGGGGATTTATTTTATACGGTTTTGCTTTGTTTAAAGACAGGGTCTCTTTCTGTAGTCTAGCATTAAAATCAACTATGTAACCCATGCTTTTCTTGAACTCAAGGTACTCTCCCTACCTCAGCCGATAGGTTCTAGGGTTACAGGTATGCAGCACCTTGACCTGTTTGATAATGTGGTCTTTTAAAAAGGCACAGACTTATATCTGCAGCGAACATATTTTGGGGATTGTAGAGTTGTGCAGCTACTTAGATTGGAACCACTCATAACAAGAAAACATTATTTACTAGAGTTATGATATCTTTTTTCTAATTACATCATTAATCAGTCACAGAAAAGGGATGATTCAATATTCTAAGGAAATTTCTAGATGTTAAAAGTACTTTGTTAGGGGCTGGACAGATCACGCAGTAGTTATTCCCAGCACCCACATTGGGACGTTTACAGCTGGCCTTAACTCCATTCCACAGGTTCCAACTTCCTCTTCTAGCCTCCATGGGTACCTGTATCCACATTCACACACACACATACACTCTTAATTTAAAATGAATAAAAATATTTCATTTGTATTTCGTGCCATCAAAACTCTTTAGCTGAACTTGTGCTATGCACAGAACTGTGGTAGATTGGCCACTTGCACAGGAATTAAAGGAACTTGGATCTTGTCCCAGCAAAGTTCAGTGTTAGATGACATCCTCTCCTGTTCCTCAAGTTCCCTATTTCTAAAATAGGATGGGAGCTACTGAAGACAATCTTCTTTCTAATCCTGCCCCATATCTCTCGCCACAGTAATGCTAGTATCTAGTAAGGAACTCATTAGAGAAATTTCATTAGATAGCAGCATGTCCATAGTGATCAAAATCAGAGACATGTCACTCTGAGTTGTGTGGCACCTATAAAAAGAGTTTATGTCAGATTTTAGTGAGGTAGGATGTTGAGTGTTGATAATATTCCTCAAATTAAAGACAGCCATGCCAAGTAGGCTAAAGAAAATTCTACACAATAAGCATGACTTGTAAAGAATCCAATCACATCCATTAATCATCCTTAAGTAGGTCAGTTGCCACAGTGACTCGGATCAGGACTCATCAGTAGTAGTGGGAATCAACACTAGAAGAGCAATTGATAACCAGTTCTATCTTAAGTTCAGAAAACTTTTGAATCCATACACTTGGTTTCTCAGTGGATAATAGAGAATGCGGCTCAGGGTGCAGTGCTCACGTCAGTTACATCATAGCACAAAGACTACAAAGTCTGCAACATCTCAGACATCATGGAGTTAATTGTTAACATTTGATGAGACATGGGATGTGGGAAGGTAGAGGATAGTTAGATCTTGGCCCAAGAGGCCCACTTTCCAGGACTAACTTAGAATTCAGTTTTTCTTTATTCCTGAGCCCATGATTTGTGTCTGCATCACTATATTACATAATAAAACAGCAGAAGGGAGAAGCAAAAAGAAGGAAAGAAAATGAGGAGGAAGGGAGGAAGCTCTCTAAGCCCAGTAGCTCTGTTATGGCTTATTTCCTTGTCCTTCTTCCCAAGAAAGCAGCATTTTGGTCTTCATATTTGAATGCAAGCTCCTATTGCAAAGATTCCACTGCCACTATCAAATTAAAATGTAGCCTCCCTAGTAACAGGAAAAAACAAAGGCTAAACCTGTATTTATTGAAGAGTAGGATGCCAGACACCATGTCAATGCCTGGACAGGGCACTTGCCAGTCTTGTCAGTGGACAGATCAAGTACAGAGACCAAGCTCACTTTCGAAGGACGCATCTTTTTTCCACTGCTGCTTGTCTGGCATTGAAGATACACACTTGGCCCAGAGAAAATGACAGCTAGAAATCCCAAAATGACAGTGGTTCCCGAGTTCCTATGAAGTCTGAAATTGAAAATTAAAGATGGAACTAAGGAAACACAGGCAGGAGGGAAGGAAGGAAGGAAGGAGGAGGAGTGGCAAAAAAAAAAGGAAAGGAGGAGGGGGAAATGGGGGAATCCAAAGGAAAAGGAAGGGAAAGAAAGGGGGAAATGAAGAAAAAATGTTCAGTGAAGAGAACGCCATGTCTCCCTTTTTCGTCACCTATAGACCGGAGGTGAATGAGTGCATTTGGAGAACATGGACTCCCTTGGAACACATAGCTGTAGTTGTAATCGCTCCTGTAAAAGTTGTGTAACTCTCTGTCTATCATTCCTAGGATTTGATTGCTGCAGTGGACTGGGTGTATTTTGAGACAGACACCTAGCACAGACAGCTGCATCTCTAAGCACATCTTCTGTGCCAGGCACTGTGCCAGGGACTTTACTGCACTACCTCATTCATCATGTCTTACAAAACCCTGCAAAGAGGTAATTTTAAGCCTATTTACAGATGAAGAAATGGAGACCAAGAGAGAGCTGAGGTAATTTGACCAGGGGCATGTATTTTGTTAAGCGACATAGCCAGGATTTAAACCTAACTTGTTTTGGCCCCAAGCTTGTTTCTAAGACACAAAATCCCTTCTCCAAGTCTTCACATCCTACTTAGCCAGAGGAGACATTTACATAAGATGGCAAAGCTGGAGAGAGGGGGTTGTTTCTGCAAGAATATACCTCTGTGAGGATGCTTTGACTACACTGGATTATGTCATTCTTCTAACTGCACTCTGTAAGGAGAAGGCCATGTTATTTCATTTTCCCAGGATATGAAAGTGAGGTGCAGATGACGGAGAGAATGGTTGGAGGACTGGCAAGACTGCTGTTTAGATATCTAGGAAATTTTACGTAGGACTTAGCCCTGGGGTTTCAGACAAGCTGGTTTGCTTCCTGTTTTCAGATGGTTGAAAAGAGAGATATTAGAAGAGCCAATGAGAACAAAATGTCTATACTCACATGCACATGACTTTATCTAAAATTCTCATTTGAATCAATTGACCTCTCCTAGTAAGTCTCGGGGCCTCCATCCAGAAAGCATGGCTAAGATTTGTACTTCAAAAAAGTGCTGAGCAAAGTTGATGTTTTAAAGCCTAATGGATACATTGCGAAGTCATGACATCATTGCTGAGGTCATTCTCACAACTATCATTAGTTATATTGACTGACAGTGATGGAATCTGAGTCAGTCACCCGAGATGGAGAAGGCACATGAACTGAGTGCGGAGTAGAAAACCCTACTTCACTGCCTCTTAGGTATTTTCAGCCAAGTCGGTCACCAGAACTCCCTCGGTTCAAAATCCTCATCTGTGAAGTGGAGCTAGTAAGTCAGGTATCTGCACTCATCAGCACTGTTGAGGCTGAGGCACAAGGATTTGGAGTTCAAGATCAGCCTGAGCTGCACTAGGAAGAATGAAGAGCACAAAAGAGTACTTAAATAAATAAAATGGAGCTCCTAAAGATTCAGCTATTTCAACCCCTAAGGGAAGGTCCTGATTTTCAAATAACATCATGGAAGAGGGAGCTTTTACCAAACTCTAAGATTACCTGAATAGAGAAAGAGTCTGTGTCACTAATTAATATTTAAATTTGTTCTGTCTTTTTTTTATATGTTATTATTTTTAGTTTATGTGTATGCGTGTATTGCCTGCATGTAGGTAAGTACACCCGTGTCATGCAATGCCTGCGGAAGTCAGAAGAGGCTGTCGGATCCCCTGGAGCTGGAGTTACAGACAGTTGTTAGCTGCCATGTGGGTGCTGGGATTCGAACCCGGGTCTTCTGCAAGAACAACCAGTGTTCTTAACTGCTGAGCCATCTCTCCAGCCCTTGTTCTGTCTTTTAATGAACAAAATTCAGGGATAAAAATATAGTCAGTCCTCTGTATCTGTGGTTTCTGCATCTACAGACTGAACTAACTCCAATCATGTACTATGTAGTAAGATTCACAATAGTCATATCTATACTGAACTGAATAATGTTTTCCTATTATTGTTCTTTAATATGCACATATATAACATTCATATTCTATTAAATATCATGAGTAATCTTTAAATGATTTATATTTAAAGGAGAATATAGGTCATTTGTACAAACTCCCAATTTATATGAGACCTGAACATCCATATTGTTGCTGTTGACAGTGGTGGGGGAACTCTGCATCCTGGAACTGAACCCACATAGATTCTGGAGGATGACTATACTTCCACTATGAAAATATTACAAATAACATAACCTTTAAAAGCCCCCTCCTTTGCTCCATTCTTGTTTGCCTGCCCTAAGATGTCCCATCTCTTCCCACAAAGTTCCCTCAATGTGTAACATCCTAATCCTCCAAATCCTGGTGGCATTTTGTGGTGGTACCAGTCACTTAATGTTTTGCTTTGTCAATGAAAAGAACAACAGAGCAGCAAAGGACTGAATCTGAGTCTGAACTGTGGTTCTGTCATATCTTAATAACATGAACATGTTGTCTTTCTTCTTTTGATTGATTTCTTTCTGTAAACAGGACAGTAACTCAGAACTTGGGGGGGTGGATAGCTAACACAGCACACAACACTAACTGATTCTTAGCACGTGTTCATTAGTATTATTATTAGACATGTGAGCTCAGGGAGATGTCAGTCATATTTGAATCCTTGGCACTTAGCCTAATGCCTGGTGCCCAGTGGGTAGATGATAAATATTTCTTAAGTTGGTAAAAGACTGCTACATTCATTTTTATTTAAGGATGCTGCTAAGGAGCAGGAAAAACTCAGTATAAAGACTATTAAAATTAAAATGACTCACAGTTATTGAACATTTACAAACAAGCCCCACACACTTAGAGCATGTTGACTCATTTAATCCTCACAGAAGCTCTAAACAGTAGAGCTTGGTGTCAGTGACCTCCTTTAACTAATGAATGACCCAAACAAGTTAAGCCTACATATGATCATGCAGCCAGGATACAAATTCAGCTTCTGAGGGCAGAGGACAGGCACTTTTCATTTCTCTCCTTCAATGTCTCTGCCTTAGATTTTATCAAGGGATTCAAATGAAGTCGCTAACTTGGGCTAGTAACAGTCAGTGCCGTCATTTCTCCACTCGTCTTCTGGAGCTTGACAGTGCTAGCTTTCTCCCCCTCTGAATGGTGAATATCTTGAGTCAAGATATGAAAATATATTAATACTGCCTTTGAGAGCATACATGTGAGGATGGCCCAGAAAGTATTCGGGAATGTATTTGAAACCATTTGGTAGTTGAAGCTTGTCTGGCTGAGCAAGGCCGCCATGCAGAGAAACACGTCTAACTTAGGTGTGCACTTGATATCAAGAGCTAGATGTCATTCTGAACTGTGTTGAAAAGTGATGGAGAATGATGCTAGAGTGCTGATGAGAGTCGAGAAGAGGTAAACGAGAAGAATGCTCAGGGGCACATGCTCCAGGGTTTTTAATGGGATTCCAGCCAGAACCAGAATGGTGATTATGCATTTGTAAAGTAAGATATAAAGCTGTGTATAAGACAATGTTCAGACTCATTCAGTAACTTATAGATCGGAGATAACATGAATTAAATAGGGCATCGTTCTTACAGAGCAAAATGAGCCTGAAAAAACAATTATAGCAGGGTGCATTTGTTAGCTATAAGGCCAGAGGCTGGACAGTTTTCTTCTTGTAAAATTCTGACACATTCTTAAAGAAGAAAGTAACACAGGAATTAAATGGCAATGAGAAAATAAAGAAGTTAGTTTAGAGCTTGCTCTTGGCGCTTATGAGATCTTCTCAGTTAGTCTAATATATATTGAACATTGAAAACTGCAAGTATGAACCAGCACTTCTCAATTTGACACTGCACAGTAATAGCAAGTGCCTCTTTCTTTTGAGCATTGTGTGGTTCTCTTCATATACTAGGGCTATTGTTTAAAGCTATTACTATTTATTAACTGTTAAAATTAGTGCTTTTAGGGGGATGGTGGCAAAGCTCAGTGCTTACCAGGCATAATCATAAGTACCACTATAGAAATATATTTACATAGGTAGGTAAAGAGACAGATGATTGATAGATGAAGATAGAGAGATGATAGATAGATGACAGATAGATGATAGATAGATAAATAGAAGATAGATAGAGAGATGATAGATGATAGATAGATAGATAGATATAGGTAGATGATAGATAGATAGATAGATAGATAGATGATAGATAGATAGACAGATGATAGATAGATAGATGATAGACAGATATAGATAGATAGATAGATAGATAGATAGATGATAGATCATAGATAGATGATAGCTAGACAGACAGACAGAAAGATGATGGATAGATAGATGATAGACAGATAAACAGATAGATAGATAGATAGATAGATAGATAGATAGATAGATAGATAGATGATAGAAGATAGATAGAGTTTGATGATAGATGATAGATGATAGATTAGATAGATAGATAGATAGAAGATAGATAGATAGATAGATAGATAGATAGATAGATAGGTGATAGATAATACATATACTTGAATAGATACTTATTTTGCTAGATACATAATTGGATGGATAGATATATACATACATATACATATACATACACACATACATAGATACACACATAAACTTCTACATACATACATACATACATACATACATACATACATCATACATACACAGACACATAGACAGATAGTTTTCCCATGAGGTACAAGCCTATGGTCTGTACTCTCTGGGAATTATGTCATGTTCTTTCTCAACATCCAATTCAGAGTATTTCCTATTCTCTTTCTTATGGAGTGTTGGCCATCACTGGTTATCTGTGTCATCGAATTGAAAGACTGGTATCGCACCTCAAGTTATCTGGAAGGAATTTTCATTGCTGTAGTTTATCCTAAAGGCTAAGGACATGACTTTAAAGGCAACTGAACTGAGGCTTTGGTTGTTAGAAATTTACAGAGCGTTCTAAAGGTATTTTTTCTCCTCTGTAAAATAGAGACAGTTCTGTTACTTGCTACGTGGAGCTGTTGTAAAGAATAAATAATATAATATATAAACAGTCAAGATATAAAAGCAAGTAACAATTATCAACAATTAGTATCAATAATAGTAATAAAGAGTGAAAAGTCATGCTAGATAGCTAAGCTAGACTTTTCCAAAATATCAAGCATAAAATTGATAGATAATTATTAAATTGGGTAGGTAGGTAAAGAGAGAGATCAATGCACCATCACCATTCAAAGTAAGATAGGCAATGTTCTGATGGGACACTAGTTCTTTGGAACAAGAAACTAGGGAATTCTTTGGAATGGTTCAGCATGTTACTGTGGAAGAGTCTCTTCTCTTTTATGAGTCTACCAACAGAAGAAGAATGTAAGATTTAACATGCTACAATTGATTTTTGATTTCAATAAAATATCATGGGCTGGTGTGGCATATACTAACCTCTTTCCCAAGTGATAGCCATCAAGAATTATGTTCATGGGGTGAAAGCAGTGGTGGTGTACAGCTCTGTGTGGTACTGCTGGTTTAGGGATGAAATATAATACAGCTTCAGAGACTGTTGATGCTGATGGGAAGGGAGGCTTCTTATAAGAGTCATAGCTTTCAAGAATTAGAATTTGATCTAAGATAATCTGGAAGAAGCATGCTTTGGGGGGGGGAGTCGGGGGAGTCACACTCAGCAAAGGCTTGTGGAAGTCTTATGGAAGTCACCAAATGTGTACTGGACTCCTACTTATCACAAAGCACAGAGGGGCCACTCCTTATGGAGTGGCAAAAGTACAAGACAGAAGTCATATCTTCAAAAACCTAAGTCTAAACATAGAAAGGAAGATAGGAGCGTGCATTCAACAGTATGACAGAGAGAAAGCTAAATAGTCCTCTAGGAATAACTTGTTTTAATGGTTAATCAAGAAAACTGTTACTGACACAATGACTTTTCCACTAATTTAGAGTAAAAGCATATGAGTTGGATTTCTGGTTTGGACCTGTATCTTATAGCTCAGTGACTCGGTATAAATGGGACCTCTTTCTGAATTTAAGCATCTTCAGTTTTTCAAACAAATGCCAACCTAATTGAGTTGTGGAAATCTGCGTACAGTTCGTGAATGGCGTGCAGAAAGTGCCGACAAGTCATAATATTCTTAATTGATGTAGGCTGAGGTCATTAGAATGCACTGCTAGACTAGCTCGCCGTGGAAAGATCTCCAAACAATGATTGAGAGTGTTCAACCTCAGTTCATATAAAAACTGGTCAATTGGACAATGACTCTGCAATTCTGGGGAAAAATGAGTTGAAAGCCTTGTTCATTATGTGACTGGAGGCATCTCTTCGGGGTATTTGTCCTGGGATTAAACAGAGGGGGTTATCAAACATTTTCTTTCCTGATCAACAAAGCAAGGCAAAATGTAACGACGCAGAGAACGCCCACCATTGCCTATTCTGATTTCTGACAAAGCTTCTTCCTGCAGTAGATTTTGGTGGTATTTCCCTGGTTCCAGTTCAAAACAATAGAAAGATTACAGGTGGATTAAAGTCAGTTCAGCCAAGCGTTAAGAATGTGGACTTTGATATGAGATAGCTCTGGGTTCAAGTGTGTCATAGAATCCAAACTTTCTTTCCAAAAAAAAATATTATTTTAAACTTCATTTATCTTATATTTGCAAAATGGGAAGAATACAAACAGCTACAGATTGTCGTTCTGAGGATTAAATGAAATAGGATAGGTAACCAATCAGAATAGGGGCTGTTATAATGAATTACAGCGAATTATTATTCTTGCTAAGAGAACAAAAATATAAGCTGTGGAATCCAGAATACGTTATGCTTTTCTACAAATGAGAAAGAAAGCATGCAGTGTTAGTCAGTAATCGTCAACCTCTAGTGAAATTCTAAACTCAACAAATACTCTGGATCCCTGACATAAACAGAATGGTGTTCTTTGGTGTAAATCAAAGGGATAGAGTAAAAATCTAGAAGTTTCTGTTTCTGCTACTTTGTTATAAGATTGCAGGAAAACTAAGAGAGGGCTAAAATGATTCCAGAGCCACTTAGTCTTGAATGAAAATGGTTCAAAATGAGACAAAGAAATTATAACCAGCTCCCTAGCTCCACTTCCAGGTGCAGTGTACCCTCACCCCACTTTTCTACCCTGCATCAGATCAACAATATGCTGTATCACTTGCCCTCATTCCTTGTGGTTCTGAACTAGAACAGCTATTGGAAAACTGCCTTTTTAAAAAGCATACTTTAGCTATTACTTTTATTTTATGTGTATGAATGTATTGCCTGCATGTTTATGAGTGCACCCCTGTCGTGCAATGCCGCAGAGGTCAGAAGAGGGTGTCAGATGTCCCTGGAACTAGAGTTAAAAACAATTCATAGCCACCATGTTGGCACTGGGAATTGAACCCGGGTCCTCTGTAAGAGCAGTTAGTGCTCTTAACCACTGAGCCATCTCTCCAACCCCCAGAAAAACCATCTTTTTAATGCAAAGATTTATGAGATGCTCAAATTATACTGGGATGACAATCATTTCATTTTTAACAGAATTTTAGAAAATACAAGAGTTGACAGTACACTGCTGCGCAATTCAGATAAAATGAATTCAAAGCTACCTCAGGATCTTGTGAAAAGTAAAACCCCTAATAGTGAATTATTATCACTAAGAGACACACAGTTGCTGCTCTCTAAGTGGGGGCTCATTATTAATGTCAGCCCCGTATCATAATGGTCAATCCTAGTGTATATGTCACATCATAAAATCAGCTACTGTTGAGGAAAATGTAAAGAAGCTAGTGTTCTTTACGCAACACTTGCTGACATATCAGTTCACAGCAAAGTGCAACGTGACACCCATCCTCTTGTTTAATCTCCCAGATAACCCTGTGAAATCTGTAAAACTGAAAAATAGGATGTAAAAGCATGAATGATGTTTTCATGGTCTCCGAAGCTGGGACACGGATTGTTCTACCTGGCTTGACTGCGTTCTGGTATTCATTTCATCAGATACCTTTTTACTTTTTTTCTTCCCTCCTGCAAACTGGGTTGACTACCAAACTTTCTCTGCAGGCCTGTTATAAGGATTAGCTGGGAAGGCTTCTTACCTCGATAAATTCTGAGACAAATTCTTTCCAATTCACATTAATAGCAATTTTATTTATGCTTAGTAGTATTTTTTAGTATTGTAGAAAGCACTGACTTGGAATTTAATGTATGATCAATAATTGTAAACTGTTATTAGAGTGCTTATAGAGCTAAAATTTGATGAACTCTATTATTCCATTCCAATGTCTGTGTCCGTGATAGTGACTTTCACTTAAACAGTCAATGAATTTCTCTGTAGATCTACCAGGATATCCACAGTTGCATCATCAATATCAAAGAACTGGGAAGAGAAGGAGTTAGATTAAGTATTCTTCGTGAACCTAGTGTCATGGTTGAAGCTACAGGACAATCTATATTTAGTATAAATAGATAAATATTGGCATACAACAGTGGTCTGGACCAGCAGTTTTAAGTAAAGCACCGAGCTCAGTATGTGGGAAAGTATGATATAAATGCCTTGAATACATGGGGCCTCTCTGGACTCTGGTAGTTATGTAATTAAGCATAAATTGATTTGGGTAATGTACTGATGGAAATCCAGAGGAAGTTCTATGACAGCCCAGAGGAGGGAGCCCTTCAGGCTGGTGGGGGACTGTGTGGTTTGTGAAAGTTCCCTGAGCAGGTAATTGAACTGACCCTTGGAAATCCTTGCCCTCCATACATTCTAATCTTGGTGGAAAGACATAAACAGAGCACCGAGAACAATTCAAGACCCTATCTTGTAGGTTCTGCAAGACAGACAATGCTTGCCCTAGGAATTCCCAAGATGAGACTAACTTATTTGTCTGGGAGTGAAAAATAGTGTCCTCTCTAATGAAAGCTAACAGAGAAGGGCATTGGGCCACAAAATTTAAATCTATGGAAAGAAGAGGGAGCTCCTTTTAGTGAGCACTAACTAGATTGCACACAAATTAATTTAATCCTCACGACAACACCATGGTACAGTCACTGAGACTCAGAAAAATTAAGCAACTTGCTGAAGGTCTTAGGAACCCAGGCCATTGTAACTCTGAAACTTGTACTTTGAGCCTCCTTTTATCCAATCAAACACTTCTAAATCTTTAAGGTTCTACTTAGATATTACTCACCTAACTTTGAGTAGATCCTTAGGCCTTCCTGGTAGCATATATTATTTTCAATTATTTACAAAGAAAATGTGTATTAAAGGAGTGTATCCTAAGCATGATGGCAGGAAATAAAAGAGGTTTTAGGACCAAATGTTCTCCCAAAGTCTAAGAAAGTCCCCAAGGAAGAGGTGGGAGGCTAACCAAATATGGACTGATTAGATGGGAACTGTTCTCATAGGCAAACTGGGGCCTCCATTATATTTCAGACTTGCAAGTGACCTTAGGCATCTTTGACTCCTGCCTTTTCATTTTACATAAGAGCAAAGAAACATGCAAAGATCTCACTCAGGTGAGAATTATATTCAGTGTCCCCTCACTCAAATGATTTCGTTTCTAGTACAAATGATAAAGAATGGGAATACACTATCCTAGCAGCACAGGCCTGTAATATAATCCCAACTACCCCGGAGGCTTAAGCAGGTAAGAAATTCAAGGCCTGTCTAGGCTACGGGGTGAGCACAAGGCCAACCTAAATGACTTGGTGTGACTCTATCTCCGGATAATAAAAGATGGAAAGAGGGTTAGAGAAATAGATTAGAGGCATATACTAATGCCTATCAGTAGTAGAGCATGGGTACTGCTTTCATGTGTGAGCACTGGGCTCAATTCCTAGTACTGAAAAAGGAAATATATATAGAACAAGGAAAAAGAGAGGAGATCAAATGATGGAGTGAAAGGGGAGCTAACAATACATGATGAATCATTATATTACACACAAGCAGAAGGTCATGTATAAGTCATTGGTTAGAGTGGACTGAGCCATAATCTACAAATAGTAATTCATCTAATTTTCTGAGACACTACCTTAATAACAAGCAATTGTATACATATGTGTATAAAAAAAAACAGGTGAGGTAAAATAGCAATTGTAACTTTAATTTTTAATTAACTAACTAATTCATTTATAGGAGCAGGGAGCACCACAACTTGTGTGGAGGTCAGTGATAAACTTGTAACAGTTGGGTCTCTCTTGGTCCTGGGAATCAAACTCAGGCTATCAGTCTTGGTGGTGAGCACCTTTACCCTCTGAGCCATCTCACTGCCCTGTAATTGTATGTTGAATGTCTAGAGGAGTAAACAGTTTTTCTAATATCTCCCAGCGTATTTAGAGACTGAGGTCAAGGATCAGAACAACCCTTAAGTCAAGGCTCCTCTGCCTCCTCAGTTCACTCTCTGCTATAGAAGAAAAATAACTTGACCTCTGTTTAAGTCTATGTGTCTTTAAGAACCCAGGGAGCCCTTTGGCTTCAGCAGACAGTAGAATACATGGTGTTTATAGACCAATTCTATAGTTTACAAAGTTTTATGCCCTAGGGTATGCTTCATTCTCAGATTAACTTGTGATTTATAAATTCTCATTTTAAAGATGGAAGGGTGAAAGTGTAGAGAAGTAAAGAAACTGACAGAGGACGGGGTACTGATCCTTGCTGGAAGGAGAGGAGACTGAAGCTGAAAGTCTTCGGTTCTCAGCCCTAGTTGGAGAGAGGATAAAATGTGAAATGTCAATGAATATTGAAACTACTACACACAATGGTTTAAAGGGGCCCCTAGGAATATAGTTCCCGAATGCCTAATCATATCTAGCATTTGAAGTGGGCAGGAGCAACAGAATGTGTAGTTTGTCCTCAATCTCCTTTTTCATTCCATTGAATGACAACCTTATAACTTTATATAAGTGAATTGGAGTTGCAGTAAAGGAGAGATTTGCCTGGAAAAATTCCGCATCTGTGGCACTGTGCACGCAACATCTTTTTCCTTCCAACCCATCTCTAAAGAACACATGTAGGCTATAACACAATTTTCTCTTTATAGCTGGAGAAACTGAGTTCAAACATTCTTGACCTAAGACTATATGGCAAGTCCTTCCCTAACCAGGAAGTCATGAATGTGGAATAGCCCATTTGCAAAAGAGTGCCTTAATTTCTGCATTCCACATTCCAGCTTTTATGATGGGGACTTCTGAGTCACTGCTCAGCTTACAAATCTTTATACTTTTACCAGCACACATTCTCCACTGGTTTTCTCCCTCCCTGAAGCATGTAGGGATGATCCCAACTCACGGGCAGATCTGAAACAGCCCTGAAGACAGGAACATCATAAGGGATAAAGTTATAAATTAGTATCATCAACTCAACTTCTCTTTTTCCAGCACACAATTCTACCTCTAACAGCATTTTTATCAGTATATTATTTGGGCAGTTTGGCAACTAATAATTTCTAATCCACCACCACTAACTTATTTTGACTTATTAAACACTTAGAAGGAAAGACAACTGTTTTGCCATATTTTCCCAGTTCAAAAACAGAGTCACAAACCAGCAAATGGCCAGCTCCTTACCTGTGAGTGAGACAGGACCAGAGGAATCAGATTTTTTACATTGAAATTAGGTACATTCACATTTTCATCTGGTTTATATACAACAAAAATAATGTCTGACAACAAACAAAATATTTTAAGAGTATTCAGGGGCAGTCAGAGACCCAGCACAGGTTCTACGGTTTCTATAAGGCAGATGCCCTGGAAATCGCTTCTGCCCTGTGGTCGCTGACGATTCAGTGACTTCTGAAATAACCTTTGGTTTAGCTGAAGTCTGGTAGGGGCTCAGGGGACAGGGGACTGGCTCATCACTACATAACTGTAAGGAAATGTGGTAAGGGGACAAAAGAAAGGCCAAAATAAATAAATAAATAAATAAAAGACAGGGAAAGCAAGAGAAAGAAGGAGGAAGAGGCAGAGAGGAAGATGGGGAGGAATGGAGTGGGGGGAAAAGAGAGAGGATAGAAGTTGAGAGAAAAAGATGGAAAGTTGGAGAAAGAAAGGAAGAAAAGGGGACAGATTGTTGAAAAGAATCTGAGGAACGAGTTTCAAGACTCTTCATGTGTTGTGGAAAAGGATGAGGCTTACCCAGCAAAGTGCAAAGGGGCCCGAGAGAAGACAGATTTCTCTCCCGCCACTAGGAAAAATAAAAAAATAAAATAAAACAAAATAAAAATAAGGGGAGGGGGAGAAAGAGGGAGAAGCAAGCAAAACAAAACAAAACCAGGAATGTGTGCTTTGAGCTGGATGGAGAGCAGGGAGGACCGTCAGGGGGTGTGTACAGAATTTCATTAAATTGTTACTTTAAGATTGTCTTCTTAAAAAAAAAAAAAAAAAATAGGGGGTGGAGAAGCGGGAGCGAAGGCATTGGAGACACACGGCAAAGTGGAGGAAGGCTGGGTGGCTCGGCCTCTCCAAACCGATTGATTGGCCATGATCCCCGCAGTTCTAACAGGGACTCATTCAATTGGGAAGGTGGAGCGCTGGGGAGCAGATTAGCACCCGCTTGTTTACTCGTCTTCTGAGGGATTTTTCCCCCCTCTTTCCTTTCATTTTGTGAAGAAGGAGGGAGGGGAGGGGGCGGGGGGGAAAGGGGGCTGTGGCTTGTGTTATAAAGGACGCAAAAAATAAATAAATTAGAGCATCTTGTGGGGGAGGGAATTCAGCGGATCAGTGTCTTAGAGGAGATTTTTTTTTTTTTTTTGGAGAGCGAGAAATCATATAAAATAAAATGAAATAAAACAAGGAGGAAGGCATCCAGCTGATAGAGGGGGGAGAATAAGGCCGATAAAGGAGCGGAGAGAGAAATTAATTGCCAACCAGGAGGAGTTGGACTGTATTTTTCAAAGGTGGGGGGAGTGGAGCACACACCTTGAGGAGGAAAGCGAGAAAGAAAAGAAAAAGCAAGTGGAAGGGGGGGCTCGCCCGACAAGCCAAGAAAGTCGAGGCGCCTA